>NW_025335445.1:4548-70403 GCF_004798865.1 Varanus komodoensis
CATTTCTGCCCATCCCGAACACACTCCAACCATCAAAACCCTGCCAGGACACCTCGTTTTCCTAACCCTAACCCTACCCTGATGCACAGCCGTAACCCTAATAGGGGGTGAAAGTTCCCTTGAAAAGAGGGCGGTTTTGAAATATGCTCCTTGAGGAGCTTTTTCTGCGCATCTCGTCATTTCTGCCCATCCCGAACACATTCCAACCATCAAAACCCTGCCAGGACACCTCGTTTTCCTAACCCTAACCCTACCCTGGTGCACAGCCCTAACCCTAATAGGGGGTGAAAGTTCCCTTGAAAGGAGGGCGGTTTTGAAAAAGCCCTCCTTGACGAGCTTTTTCTGCGCAGCTCATCATTTCTTCCCGTTCTGAACACACTCCAACCATCAAAATCCTGCCAGGACACCTCGTTTTCCTAACCCTAACCCTACCCTGGTACACAGCCCTAACCCTAATATGGGGGTAACGTTCCATTGAAAAGTGGGCTATTCTGATTATGCCCTCCTTGAGGACAGCTGGAAGAGATGTTCACCTCCTTCATGTGACAGTGTTTGAGGTACTTCTAGAGATAGATTGGTTCCCCGCCGAGTCTGCTGTTTTCCAAGCTGAACATGCCCCTTTCTCTCCGTCTCTCCTCGTAGGGCAGAGTTTCCCACCTCAGGTTCATGTTTTTTCCTCTGTCCCCTGTCTAATTTTCTGGATCTTTCCTAAATCTTGGTGCCTGGAACTCAACACCGCATTCTTACTCGTGGGGAGCATAGGGGAACTCCTGCTTCTCATGATGTGGGAGTAGTACTTCTGGTGATGGACAGCAATAGCACCTGCCCTTTTCGCAGCTCCATCGTGTTGTTGGCTGCAGTTCAGCCTGTTGTCCTCAAGTGCTCCATGGTGTTTTTCACTGCTTTTGAGCCACATGTTCCCTTCTTGCACTGACGCATTTGGCTTTTTTTTCCCACGTGAAGGACTTGGCTCATGTTCCCGCTGGGTCTCATTCGGCTGCTTTCAGCCCAGCATTCAGGTTTCTCAGGGTCCAAGCACCTGCTCCGGGCCGGCCTCAGAGGCAAGGCGCCCCCCACCGGTGGCCGCGTCTCGAACACTCCCCTGGGGGATGGGCTCCGCTGCCTGTATTCAGCTTCCTGTAACTGGAGCCGGTTAGTCCACATCCTGCGCTGTGGGGCGACTTCCTCTTTGTGACGGTCCTTCAAGTACTGGCAGTTGCTCCTGCACGGGGTTTGTTTCCAGTCTTTTTGTCTGTTGTTGCCTCCTCCGAACCGTTTTGGTGTGTCAGCATCTTTCTTACGTGGCGCCAGGACTGGATGCCGCACTCCAGCTGGGGCTCAGCTGGCGCCGAGCACGGGGCCTCGCGGGGGCTTCCATTGCCGCCCTGGGAACGAATGTGCTCCGTGCCCGGCAGCCCGCTCAGCTCGTGCACACACAAGGCTGAGGCTCCCTTTATGGGCCGCTCCGTCTCTTTGTTGGTCTTCCTCTGCCTTCAGCTCTCCCCAGCATGACTCTCTTCCCCACCAAGTCTGGCCTTCTTATGCTGGGGCCAAAAGCAAAATGTAGAAACGCAGAAAGCAAGCGAGTCAGAAGGGGCCTCCCAGGCCACCTGGTCTGGCCCCCGGCTCCAGCTGGCTCCACTCATGCCACCCCCCAAAATATGAGAGCCTCCGTTTGTCACATTTGCCTCCAGGGAAGCTCTGGATTGCTCTGCTCCGCAAAGTCCTCCTCAGTCCTGCAAAGACCTCCTCATTCTCCAGGGTGTTTGTGCAGCTTTAGGGACTCCGGTTCCAAAATGTGATGGCTGGGGCCGGCCCTACTTCCACGGCAGGCGCAGCGGCCCCTTGGCCACGCCGCCCCTGAGCGCCCCTCCTCTCGCCCACAGGCTACGGCTACACCACGCCCCTCTCGGACGCGGGCAAGGCCTTCTGCATCTTCTACGCGCTGCTGGGGGTCCCCTTCACCATGCTGGTGCTGACGGCGACCGTGCAGCGCCTCACCAGCACCCTCTCCCCCAGGCCCCTGGAGGCCCTGGCCCTGCGACGGGGCTGCAGCCAGTGGGCCGCCTCCTGCGGGCACCTCGCGCTGCTGGCCCTGGTGGTGCTGGCCGCCTTCTTCCTGGTGCCCGCGGCCGTCTTCAGCACGCTGGAGGAGTCCTGGAGCTACCTGGACGCCTTCTACTTCTGCTTCATCTCCCTCTGCACCATTGGCCTGGGGGACTATGTGCCTGGCGAGCAGCCGGGGCAGCAGCTGCGCCCCCTCTACAAGCTGTCCATCACAGGTAAGCACCACTGTACATGGAGGGAGGCAGTGGGGATGGGTGGAAGGCATGAGGCAGGGGGCCATGAAAGACCCCCAGGGGGCTTGCGCCTGACCTCAGAGGGGGCCCAAGGGCCAGCCTCAGCCTCAGCTTCTTGGCCGGAGCAGCAACATGCCCATCTTTATTTGCAGAGGAAGCCAGGACAGGCCAGGGGGTCAAGGCACGGCAGCCGCATGGCACAGGTTGCGGGATGTGGGGTGCTCTTGGGACCCAGCCTGGGATGTGGGAGAGGAAGGAGCGGCCCTCTGCGTGCCTCCCCCACTCACCCCTCTTCCTCCCCCCAGTTTACCTGCTCCTGGGACTGACGGCCATGCTCCTGCTGCTCCAGACCTTCCACAGGCTGGCCGACCGGCACGGCCTGACTGACCTGGTCCTCCTGCCCCAGGACCCGCCCCATGCTGACCACGAGCGCATCCCGGAGGCCCAGGACCCTCCCTTGGAGCCGGGCCAGTCAGAGGAGGAGCCGGTGCAGCGGAGCTCGGCGGGGCGGGCCACCTACGCCTCCATCGGCAGATAGCCGCAGGCATCCGAGCCGCCTTCTGCACTGCTCCCCACAGCCGGCAAGAGACGCTTCAGGCCACCAGCTGCCCTTGCCTTGGGTGTTTCTCTGTCCCTTGCCAGCCCTGGAGGTTTCCATCCAGCGGGTTGAAGCTTCCTGACCTTTCAGTCACCGGGAGGTCGGGAACGCCCCTTCTCTAGAAGTTGGAGAAGTTCTGGCTCTGAGCCCAAGCAGCTTCTCAGATTTTATGGGGGCTGCTGCTGCTCGTGAGTCTCAGGTTCACCTTTGTCAGAAACTCAGCCTTTCCCTGCTGCCCACCTGCCCTTCCACCTGGCTGGCCAGGTGGGCACCGCGGAGGAATTCGGGAGGCGGCTCCTGTGCCGCCGAGCCTTCGGCTGCCGTGCAGTCCTCTCGGGGGACGGCTGCTTTCCCCACTCCACCCCAGCATCCGCGTGCCATCTTGCGCAGTTAATTTAATACAGTTATGAAAGCGAGCTGTGGATTTCTGTAAAGTTATTGCAAACCGAGACGAGCGTTGCAGGAGAGGTGCGGGGGCCGAAGTCCGCTGCTCTGAGGGGGAATCGGGCTGCACAGAGCAGGCGAAAAGGGGTGGGCCCTACATGACAGCCCCACCCCCCATGGCCCTTAATGTGCCATTTATGCCCGTGCAGAATGAATGGGAACAGCGATGGGCTTGGTTTCTACCCCATGAATGGGCGAGTGGGCTGACGCCCCTCTTCCCGGATCCCCGAACAGCTGCCGGTCCACCTGCCCGGCTCTTCTTCCACATCCGAAGGGGGAACGGACCTCCCCGTGCCAGTCCCCACTCTTCTGGTTGGACACGTGCCCAGGTCCCTGGGGAAGAGGGGCTTGCACCCGCTCTTCCTTCCTTCCCCACCCTCACGCTGCCTCTGCCCCCAGCCTGCCACTCCTCCTGCCTCCCGAACGAATGGTGCAACGCCTTTTATACAAAATGTTTATTGGTCCAGTAACAGCAGTGAGCGTGTTGGGGATGCAGTGAGCCCCCCACCCCCTCGGGCCTAGAGAGGCGACCAGGGGCAGACCGGTGCCTTCGGGAAGCGTGCGGCTGGGGTGCGGGGAGGGGGGTGGGTGGCCGCGCAAGGACCGAATAGCTGCTGGAGTCGAGAGGGGCTGCAGTGCAGGAGAGGCGAGAGGCCGCTTCTCTCGTCCTGGTGCTCGGAGGTGGGCACAGCATCCCGGCCGGGTTCCTGCACCGGTTCTCCACCCCCGGGGGGCTGCCACCCTTGAAATGCCCACATCTTTCCGAGGAGCCCACGGTCCTGTGGTGGAGCTGGCCGAGGGCTCTGGTGGAGCAGTCCAGGCAGAGGGGGGGGGCCAGGCGGGAGGCCGGCTGCTCCCCTGCACCCTGGAACAGCGTCCTCACCTAGGCAGGGGACACATGCCACCGCCGCCGCCCTTTTGCCGACTCTCCTCAGCCCAAGGCCCCCTCAGAGGAGGCAGGCGTCCCCCGAGGAGATGCAGAGCCCTGAAGACGCAGGGCGTGGCAGGGCCAGCAGCGCCTCCCAGGAGAGCCCAGCAAGGCCCCCCGGCCGGGGCCAGCCTTGCGTCTCCAGAAGGCCAGAGAGCAGCTTCTGGGCAGTGCCTGCACTGGAGGAGCCGTGGCGAGATGGAAGGAGAGGTGTTGCCCAGGGGTGGGGGGCACGTAGGCACCAGGAACCCACAGGGTCTCTTTGGAGACTCCCCCTCCCCTTGGCACAGTGGTCGCCCCCCACAGTTCCTCGCTGACCCAAAGCAAGCCACCCAGAAACTCCCCACCCCCACCGCAAAAGGTCTCCCCACTGCAGGAGGGTGGGGAGGGCCCCACACGGTCCGTCGGTGCCTCCCGTGTGGGCGGGGGGCAGCTCAGCCAGGTGGGCGACGGACACAAGGTTCAGCCCCACTTGGCGCTTCCCTTCCACAGGCCACATGCCCGGGGCACTGGCTCCTCTGCAGGCCTCCCCAGTTGTCTGCATGAAGTGGGGTAAAGCTGGGTGGAACCTCCCCCCCCGGACCAAGGGCACCCCCTGGTCACGGCCGGCTCCTGGGCAGTCTTCCCGTGGGCCTGGGGGTGGCCCACGTGTCCCTCCGCTCCCAAAGCCCCTCCCCGTCCCCAGTCTATACAGGCAATAAATACTTCTGCCCCAGCTCAGGCTGGCCTGCGAGGGGCAGGGACGCAGCGGGGCGGCTGCCCGACGGGCACCGTGCCGCGGGGGCACAGGCAGCGGTAGGAGCCGTCCATGTTGAGGCAGCGGCCGCCCGGGCAGACGCCCTCCATCTCACTGCACTCGTCGACATCTGTGGGGCAGGAGAGAGGAAAGAGGGGCTGAGCCGGGCAGGGCAGGCGGGGGCCATGAGGCCACGCCGCCTCCACTGGAGCCTGGCAGCAGCAGGAGCCGAGCCGGCGGCAAAGGCCCAGAAGGGGCCAGGCCCTGCCCCTGCCCCTGGCCCTGGCGCTGGCTCTCACCAAGGCAGGCCATGCGGGTCGGGTCCAGGCGGTAGCCCTCGTGGCAGTCGCAGGTGAAGCCGTCGCCCACCCGGACACAGTGCCCATTCTCGCAGCCACTCAGGATCCCGCACTCTTCGGCTTGGAGCCCCCCGAAGCCCTCCAAGCGGCCTGCGGGGGACGGGAGCGGTTAGCCACACGTGGCTGCCAGGGCTTGCCCTGGCCGGCAGGGCCGCCAGCCCGTCTGCCTTCCCCCAAGCCGTGTGGCAAGGGCCATGCCCCCCACCCCCAGGCCTCCGCTCAGGTGGTCTCTCTCCCACCCACAACCCCACCCCCCCGTGCCCCTCACACAGCCCGGCTCCACTCACTGTAGCCCTCACTGGCCCTGCCCGGCCGCTCGGGGTAGGTGCTCTCGCGGTCGTGCAAGGGGTACTGCCACTCCACTTCGGGGGGGCTGCGTGGCCGGTAGCTGCCCCGGGGGGGTTCTGCGGGGCTCTGCTGCAGCGTATCCCTGTAGGGCAGCTCTTCAAAGTCGGGGGCTTCGTAGGGTGGCAGGCCGTAGAGGGAGTCACGGGGAAAAGGACCGAAGTCAGGAAGCCGGGGGTCCGGCCGAGGGGCTGGGGCAAATATCTCTGGGCTGTAGGGCAGGAAGCCGCCACCGCCGCCATACTCAAAGGGCAGCCCCACACTTCCTGGGTGCACCGGCCCATAGCTGGGGGGGCGCAAGACGTTGCACAGTGCCTCAAAGTCATCTGGGAAGGAAAGGCGAGAATCAGCAAGGGGCCCCTTCGTGCCCCCCCCATGAGTGCAGGACCTGCAAGCAAAGAGGGCCATGGGGCGAAGGCTGCCACTGGGCTGCGTTCGGGGCGGTGAGCTCTGCGGTTTCCCCCGATCCCGCCACGGGCGAAGCTTTCCCTCCGCAGAGCAGGAGGCCCAGTGGACAGACACACCTCCGAGACTGGCACCCAGCCCCCCCCGCCACTTTTGGACACTGCCCCCGGTCCCGGCCAGCCGGGCTCCAGGAGCGGGAAGCAGCCTCACCGGAGTCGCGGGCCGGGCACAGGGCGCACTCCATGCTCCACGCTTCCCCATAGAGGCAGCAGCACTCGGTGTAGGTGAGCTGGCGGTCCAGGCGGGGGTGGCTGCACACCAGGTCCGGGCCCACCTCCTGCCAGCACACAGACAGGTGGTCGCCTGGGGGTGAAGAAGGCGCCGGCATGAATTGGGAGCCACGAGGGAAACACTCCCCCCACCCCCCCAGCCCAGCATTTCCAAGAAAACTCTGCAGAGCTGGAATAGCTATGAGTGAGGGCAGCCGAAATGGCACAGGAGCATCTCCCCCAGGTGCTGAGGCCGTGGAGGAAGAAAGACCGGGGGGGGGGGGTGCTTCTCAGAAAACTTGGCAAGTGGTGGGGAGGGAAGGAGGGCAGCGCAAGGCGGAGCAGCAGAAAGCTGGTGGTGGCCGCAGCCCCCCTTCCCCTGCCCCAGAAGCCCAAAGCAGCAGCTGGCCCAGCCCCTGAAGAACAGATGGGGCAGGCCTGGGGAGACGCAAGAGCGGCATGTCCGAGGGGGAGCGGGTGGCGGCTGCCCCAAGGGGGCCTGGCAGGACGGGCACTGCTGGCGGCCCAGGTGCTTGGGAAGGCTGCCCATCTGCACATGGCCCGTGGGGACGGGGCGGGGACTGCCTTCCCCTTCCCGCAGCGGCCCCCCGAGCCACCTTCTGAGCGTGCAGAGGGGGCTCTTCGTGTGGCTGACTGGGCAGGGGGCGAGACGGGATGGTTCAGGCATCCGTTCGGGGAGCCAACCCGCAACTCCGCTTTGCACAGACACGCACTGCGCTTGGGGCGCTGGGCCCGTGCGCCTGAGCATGCGAGGCAAGACGGGCTGCGTCGCCCTGCAAACCGCCCCGCAGCGCCCCGCGCCCCCCATCCCCGCCAAGCCCTCACCGGAGCCCTGGCTGCTGTTGGCCACGCAGCGGCGCCGCGAGCCGTCCAGCACCAGCGGGGCAGCGCACTCGCAGTGGTAGGAGCCGAGGGTGTTGACGCAGCGCCCCCCCACGCAGGGCTCCGCCTCCTCGTCCAGGCACTCGTCGTTATCTGGGGAGACAAGGAGGACGTCCAGTGCAGGCGCAGAGAGGGGCCCCCGCCTGCGCCTTCACCCAGCGCAGGAGCCCGCGATCGCCCCTGGGGGCACCTGAGCCGCACCGATGCACTCCAGGTGCTGCGTCTCGTAGTAGTAGCCGTTGGGGCAGTAGCAGGAGTAGCCGGGAATCTTGTTCACGCAGACGCCGCCTCTGCACACCTGGGAGCTGAAGAGGGCGCACTCGTCCACGTCTGTGCGGGGGGAGCAAGGTGCGAGTTGGGGAGGGGGCCCAGAAGGCTGCGCGCTCGGGACACTGGCTCCAGCCCCCCCCCCCCCCGCTTCCCCAGCCGAGTCGGGCTGGCAGCGCCGGCCACAGGGACCCCTGGGGTCTCCTGCCGGAGCATCCCGGCCCCCCGCCCCGGAGGTTCTGGGGAGGGGCCTGGGGCTGTCCGCTGCTCCCCCCTCCCCACACAAGCCCCCCCGTTCCAGCGGGCCAGCTCAGCCAGACCCTGAGGAGCCCGAGCCATTCCCACCTGCGAAGGCCAAGGCGCCTCCGGGGCCAGCAGATGCAGCAGCGTAGCCATTGCCGTGGGGGCACAGGGACCGGTGCTCGGCTGGGGCAAAGAAAGTGGCATCAGCAGCGGCAGCCAAGACCCCCCCCCACACACACACACAACGTCTTTGAGGGCGCAGCTGCTCCCTCAGCTGGCCGGCCAGCAGGGAAGCGCCCTCGTGCACCCTACTCGGAAGCCGGTCCCACGGACCCCGGTGGGGCTGCCTTCCAAGTAAATACGCCCAGGACTGCACCGCAGAACAAAGGAACTCTTATGGAGCAAGCGGGACTGAACTCTCGTTCACTTGGAGTCGCCTTTCTTGGCAAGGCAAGTCCCCCCCCGCCCATCCTTTCCTCTTAGCGCTTGCAAAGCCGTGGGATCTGCGGATTCTTGTCGAGTGCCTTATCATTCTCCTCCTCCTAGAATGTCCCTTGGCCACTCTTTGAAACAACAAGAATCCAAGATCTGGGGACATTCGGCTGCCCTAAGCCAAATTCCAGTGGTTCTCAGGGCGGTAAAATATGCCCAAAGAATTCCGCATGGGAAAAGGGCACTTGGGCCTGCTTGCTGGCTGCCATTCCCCGGGGGACACTTTTAGCCCCCAAACATTCTGGAAGGAAGGGGCATCGCACTGGCCAAGCCAGTGGACTTCTTGGAGCACTTGTCCTCCTGGCCGCTTTCCTGTTCGGACGGGAGGCACCGAAGGGGACTCTGCGGCCGGCATATCGGGACAGCGTCCGCACGGTTTCAAGGGCACCGTGGCCCCCGAGGCGTCCTGGCCTAGCGCTCCCATCAGCCAGCACAGAAAGGGGGCAGCACAATGGGAGTCGCAGGCCAAGGCTTGCGAAAGAGGCCAGGTCGCCAGCACTGCGCAACTTCCTCCTCCAACAGTCCGTCCAAAGCAAACAGTTGTTCCTCCGGGTGCCAGAAAGTCTTCATAAACACATTGGAAATGGCTTCATACGTTTGTCCATGATTCTGATGTATGAAACTATGAGAGGGTTGTTTGGAGCAAACGTTCTGAACCGCCATCACACTGATCAAGGCACGAAAGGCCCGTGAATGCGCATCTCCCTTCGCGCCTTCTGCAGGTCAGCGACTTGGTTTTGGGATGGTCGCTTTAGACCTGTTGAAGGCACTACCCAGGTGCAGAGGGGGGCCAGACAGCGCCCCCCCCAGGGCGCCTCCCCAGCCACCTCGTGCCCTGAGGCTGGGTGGTCCAGAGGAGAAGCCTCCCAGTCTGCGGGGCGAGTGCTTCCTGCAGCAGAGGCGCGATCCCACCGGCGGCAGGACCGTCACGCACTGAAGGGCCGGGCACGGGTTGTGCCCTACGGCCAGCCTTCACCCTCCTTCCTGCTCCCTCCCTGGCTCTCTTTGGGCACCCCAGCAATCCCGCAACCCCGCTGCCCGAGGGCTTTCTGCCTGAGAGGCTAAGCCACCCACCGTGCATTGTGCCCAGCAGCCCCCCAGCCCCCCGCAAGCCAAAGCGCTCACTGCCCCCGTCCTTCTGCCTTGCCCAGAGCGCACTGCCAGGGCCCGAGGACGTGCAGCAGGAACGAAGCTGCCCCGAGCAGCACCACGTGGGCAGCCCTCGCTCCGCCTGCCTCTGCCGCGCCTCCGCATGGCCCTCGCCCACCCTGGTGCCGCTTGGCCGGCGAGCGAGAGGAGGCGTCCTGCAGCCCAGGCGGCCGCCTGGGGCCCCTCCGTGGCCACGGCCTCACCTGTCTCCCGGGAGGGGCACGGCTGGATGCGGCAGTCGGTGCCCCAACCGTGGCCGAGGCTGCAGCAGCATTCCTGCCACGTGGCGTTCCACGCCAGGACGTTCTCACAGGCCTGCGCGGCACTGGGGTCGTAGTAGCACTCGCGGCGCAGGCCGCCGTCGGCTCCGGCCGTGGGGGGCTCCGGCCGCGACACCTCTGGACGTCTGGGGAAGACTGGGGCGTGCGCTGCAAGGCAAGGGCTGGCTGGTTACACGGACCCAGAGGACTGCCGTGAGCGTCGGGAGGTGGCCTGTGCCACAGTCCCTCCGGCCCACGCCCCGGCCCCGGCAAAGGACCGCGTTCTCGTCAGCTTTGCTCGCTCTCGTGTGCTGCGATGTTAATCCATGCAGTCCTGGCCCAGACGGCCGCATGCCTTCGATTAGCGCCTGGCACAGGGTTTGGGGAGGACGAGATTAATCTTCAGTGTGGGCAAGAGCTGGAGACCTTTATCCGTCAGCCTTGGCTACTTGGCCTCGTATAGACCATTTATCACCTCTCCCCCCTCGGTAATCAATACCAGGTGCAACCTTGGTAGTTATACGTGTGCAAGTTGGGGCGGTTCCCCTCCCCAGGCTGGACCCCGCTGTGCAGCCGGGCCGAAGGAGCCCCTCGCTGCTGCTTGGGGTCCCAGGAGCAGGAGGGCCGCGCACGCACGTGCTCAGCTGTGTCTTTGCGCCTTGTGTTTCTAACGCAATAAATCTCTCTTCCTTTCGTCACCGGTGTGTAAAAAAGATTCGCTTGCCTCTCGGCCACAAAGGGGCGCGTGCTGGAGCGGGAGGAGGCGCGGTCCTGGCTGGGACCCGAGGGGATGCGGCGTGTGACAGAGTCCAGGCCGCCAAGCAAAGTGCTCCACCATCGCAAGGATTCCCCGCTACGTGGATGGCGTACGGCCCAAAGGACGCAACGTGAAACATGCTGCTGGCGACGGCTCCTTGGAGAACTCTCGACAGCTGCTTGTGGCAAGCCGGCCCCCCCGAGGAGCCCTCCCTCCTCCAGCCCCACGCCACCCCAGCCTTCAGCGGGGAGCTGCCCCGGAGCCCGGGGACGGATCTGCACCCCCAGGCCAGAGCACTCCAAGGACGGCTGGCTCCTGGCCGCTGTCGTAGAGTCTGAGAGCTGGGCCAGCCTCACCCGGCTTGTCTGCATCCAGCCACAGGCGCCTTCAGAGGTTCCCCATGTGGGGACAGAGACATGGCGAGCCCCTCCCCAAGAGGAAGGCTGGGGACGAGCCAGCCCTAGCCAGCCGGTGGCGGTACAAGCCCCTCTCCCCGCTCAGCAGCCCCTTTGTCAACGTGCCCCCCCCCCGCCACCTCTCACCAGCGCCCGGCAGAGAAACGCAGCGCCCCGTCATTGGGTCGAATTCTTCGCCAGCTCGAGGGCAGATGCAGAGGAAGGAGCCCTCCACGTTCTCGCAGGGGGCCGCGCCACACACCCCCTGCAGGGTCTCGCACTCGTTGACGTCTGTGAGGAGCGGAGGGAGGCGCAGTGAGAGGGACTGGCATGTCCCTGCCCTGTGCCCCACCTCGCCCCGCCACGCACGGCCACATACCCAGGCAGAGCTGCCCGTCCCTGGTGCTCTCGTAGCCCTGGTCACAGATGCACTGGAAGGAGCCCGGCAGGTTGTGGCAGGTGGCGTGGGCCCCACACAGAGAGCTGTTCCCGCACTCGTCCACGTCTGCAAGAGGGTGTCCGAGGCGCTCAGGGCGGCCCCCCCCCCCCGATGCCCCCCCCGGGTGCAGGCACAGCAGGCAGGGGCTGGGGGCCGTGGCCCCGGCGGCCAGTGCAGCGCCTCCCCCGTGCCAGCTCCGCGCTCGGCGCTCACCCAGGCAGTCCCCAGTGCCAGTGGCCTGGTACCCGGCCCGGCAGACGGCCACACAGCGATAGGAGCCCGGCGTGTTCTCGCAGCGCTTCTCCCCGCACAGGCCGGTCCCGTACTCCTGGCATTCATTGATGTCTGGGGCAGGCAGGGAGGGAAGCGGGTGATGCTCTGAAGCTGCCCAGCAGGGGCTGTCCTCTGCCGTCACAGTGCAATCCAGCGGGCTTCCCAGCCCCTGCCCCAGAAGGGGGCCGCCCGACACAGCAGCCGCACCGTCTGGGCCGTGGCAGCACTCACCGGCGCACTGCCCGTTGCTGCCGGCCTGGTAGCCCTCCTGGCACTCCGCCACGCAGTGGTAGGAGCCGGCCGAGTTCTCGCAGCGCCGCGTCCCGCAGAGGGCTGCCCCATACTCCTGGCACTCGTCGATATCTGCAGGGTGATGGGAGAGAGGCCGAGGCGATGCAGGAGCCTGCCCCTCCCAGCCCTGGGAGCTGTGGGGGCTGAAGCAGAAAGCGTGCCGGGGCCGAGCTGCCCTTCATCGTGGCGGGACTGTGGAGGATGCCACAGAGGCCGCAGGGGGTCGAGCCCCCCCCCCCCCCCGCAGAGACTGGCTCCGTGCAGCCCTGGCACAGGATGCGGCTGGGAGGGGTCCTGGTGGATGCTGCAGGTTGCAGTGATGTTACTGCCTTGGTCACCCGCTCTGAGTTGGCCAGGGGACGATGAGATGACGCTCAGCCGAGGAAGGGGCCGAGCCTTTGGGGCCAGCCCTGCACACCAGCATTCCAGGCTGGTCCCTTTCAGCAGCATCTCCAGCTAAGCGTCAGGGGGCTGAGGGGCCCTCTGCTATGCCCTGCAAGCCTCTGCTCACACTCGGCCTGGGCGGCCCGTAACAGAGGGAGCGAGCGCCCCACTTGGTGGAAGATGCTCCTGCCACAAGGAGGGGGCGCGGCTGCCCACTGCACGGGGGAGGCTACCAGGCTGTACCATGCAGGCTTTCGGGGGCCATGTCTGGGGCCCTGGGGGGCAAAAGAACCACCCTTTCCCGAAGCAAGAGAGAGTTGCTCAGGAAGTGCCCCAGCAGGCTCCCCTCCCGGCATTTCTCGGCCGCTCACCCTCACAGGAGGCCTTGTTGGCACTGCTGCGGGTGCCAGGCGGGCAGTAGCAATCGAAGGAGCCCTCCGTGTTGGCACAGTGCCCGCCGGCACAGACCGCGCTGCCCTGGCACTCGTCGATGTCTGCAGGAAGGAGGGAGGGTGCTCAGAAGGGCAGCTCCTGGCACGGGGCCCAAGGAAAGGCCCGGAGCCCCCCGCCCACCCCTGGCAGAGGCCGAGGCCGCTTACCCACACAGGAGGCCCCGCTGGGTGCGGTGGCGAAGCCCTGGGCACACAGGCATGTGTAGGACCCGTCGGTGTTGAGGCACTCGCCCCGTGGGAAGCAGAAGTCGCCTTCCAGGCACTCGTTGATGTCTGGCCGGCAAGGCTGGGCATGAGCACCCAGGCCCCCCCGCGTCCTGCCCCCTCCCAGCCGGCCTGGCCCAAAGCAGCAGGCCGGGGAATGCCGCAGCACATGACCCGGGGCCAGCGAGGGCAGTGGGCACACCCCTCGCACTCAGGGGGCCGGCCCTCCCCGTGGCCTGCGCTCCGCCGGCCGGCACTCACCCACGCAGGAGGCCCCGGTGCCGTCTGCCCGGTAGCCCTGGCCACACTGGCAGCGGAACGAGCCCTCCGTGTTGACGCAGTGGCCCCGAGGGCCGCAGGGCGCCCCCGCCGAGCACTCATCGACGTCTGCACGGGGAAGACGTGCCGTCAGAGGAGGGGCCAGTGGCGCCCCCCCGGCCCTGCTCCCCTGGCCCGTGGGGCCTCTCACCAAGGCACTGGTTCTCCGTGAGGCTGGCGCGGAATCCGGCCGGACAGAGGCAGCGGTACCCGCCGGGCGCGTTCTCGCAGCGCCCAGAGCCACAGGGCGGGGGGCTCTGCTGACACTCGTCCACGTCTGCACACGGGGCAGGAGAGACAGTGGTGGTCAGAGGCCCCCGGCTAGCCTGGAAGCTGCCCCCCGGCCTGCGAGCCCCGTCCGCAGCCAGGGGCTGCCGCGGGAAAGCAGCTTTGCGCGCAGGCAGGCCCCCGCTGCTCCCCACGTGTCCGGCTGGGAGCCGAGCGTGGGCCCCTCCACGCACCCTCACCTACGCACTGGGTCCCCGGCGGGCTGGGCTGGTAGCCGATTGGGCAGGTGCAGCGATACCCGCCAGCCACGTTCTCGCAACGGCCAGGCTGGCAGATGGAAGGGCTCTCCTGGCACTCGTCCACATCTGGAAACAGGCAGGCGGCAGCAGCTTCCCCCTGGCCTCCCTGCCGTTCCCCACAGCAGGAGGGGCTTCCTCCACCCACCCCCACAGCCTCGGCCCTCTCCGCAGGGCGCTCCCTCGCACCCGCCCCATGCACCCAGACGCATCTGGGAACCGGCTAAGTAATCCAGTGGTGAGGTGAGAGACACTCTGCACAGGCTCAGAGGCACTGCAGACTTCACTGCTACATCCCACTTGACTCCAGGTGTTGCATCTACTGGAGGAACGAGGCCTAGAGGACAACTGAGGGACGATGCACCGTCCTCCAGTCGGGCTGGAGGGAAGGAGGGAGGGAGGGAAGCAGGGGACAGAAGAAGCGGTGCCCCGGCCTTCCATCTTCCACCGCAGGGGCTCCAGCTTCCCCTGCAGGCCAGCCCCGGCCCTCTGCAGCCCCAGCACTGCCGGGGACACAGCCTCCCCCCCCACTTACCCTGGCATTCGAAGCCAGCGGGGTCAAGGTGGTAGCCGCCGGGGCAAGAGCAGCGGAAGGAGCCGGGCGTGTTATGGCAGCGCCCCTGGGCGCACGGCGGTGGGGACTTGGCACACTCGTCGATGTCTGCGGGGAAGCAGCGAAAGGGGCGAGTGCACGGTGCGGGCAGGAGCAGCCCCCGCCTCCCACCCATGCCCCGGGCGCCCCCGGCCCACGCAGAACGCACCCCGGCACTCGGCTCCCGAGGGGTCGGCCTGGTAGCCGGCCCGGCACCTGCAGCTGAAGCTGCCCACCGAATTCTCGCAGTGGCCGTGCGCACACGGGCGCGGACTCCGCCGGCACTCGTCCACATCTGCGGGCAGAGCAGGGGGTCGGGTGGGGGTGGGGGTGGGGGCAGAGGTGGCCACTGGCAGCGGCGTGGCCAGGCAGGGCCGCCCCTGCCCAGCTCCCAGTGGACTCTGGGGAGAGGGGTCTTCCGCCAGGCCTGCCCCACGCCAGGCCAGCCCGCCGGGAGCCTCAGAATCCACTCAGGCAGAGGCTCAATGACCTCGGGGCCTTTGCAAGCCTGCCTCCCCCGGACAGCCGGGCAGGAGTGCCCCCTCCCTCAAAGCTCCCGGGTCCAGCTGCCCCCACCCGCCGCCCCACTCACCCACGCAGTGTGTGCCCTGAGGGCTCAGCCAGTAGCCGCGCTCGCACACGCAGGTGTAGCCGCCCTGGCGGGGGATGCAGCGTCCCGGCCCGCACACCTGGGGCCGCTGCTCGCACACGCCCTGCTCCGTCTCTGGGGAAGAAGGGCATGGCTGGGCCTCGCACTGCCCCACCTCACCTCTGTGCAGTCCCCTGCCCCTCTTCTGAGCCCTGCCCAGACTCCCCAACCCTCCAGCCCCCACAGCCGCCGGGCACGTTGCCTTGGCTCTCCAGCGGGCCCCACACCGCTCCTACCTGGGGCAGGCGGCTCCGCCCTGCTGGGCTGGGTGGGCAGGTGCCAGGGAGGACGACGGTCAGGCGGGACAGTGGGCGCCAGGGTCCAGCGAACTGCAAGGCAGAGCGGCCCGAGAAGAGTCACGTTGGGAGGGGGGGGCCGAGCCGAGCCGCGCTGGGCGCAGCGCCCGCTTAGTGCAGAACTCTGGGCCGCAGCATCCCTGCCAGAGGCTGCACCTTGCCGGCCTCCAGAGCGGAGCGCCTCCATTTCCCCGAGCAGCTGGCTTCTTTGTTCTCCTGCTCCAACAGGCAGGAAGTTTCTCCAGATGTTGGGCCAGAGTCCAGCTTCCTGTAACTCGAGGCCAGCATTCTGAGATAATGGAGGAGGGATCCTGGCCCTGCCTGCCTCCCATCTCCCTTCAGGGTTCTCTTCCCCAGGCTGAGTGGCCCAGCGCTCCCAGGCGCTCCGCATGGGCTGTGCTTCCAGGCCCTGGATCATCCTTTTGCTCTCCTCTGAACTTTGCCTGCCTTTCTGGAGAAAAGATGCCAGATCAGGCCTAACCAGAGCTCAGTGAAGAAGCTGGACTTTGTGCAATTGAGAACTGATGCTGCTCTTCGTGCAACCCAATGTAGCATCTGTCCTTTCTGCAACCACATCCAATTGTTGACTCATGTTTAGCTTGGGACCTGCAAGAATGCCAAAATCCGTCTCCCTTGCAGGACCGCTGAGCAACTCTGAGACCCTTCTGGCCTGCAGTATCATTGAGCCAGGTGCCCCCCATCTTGTAACTGCAGGATGGGCTTCTTTTTTCCAGGTGCAGAACTTGGTATTTCTCCCTAATCAGTTTCATTCCTGCACATGCCCTTCTTTTGCTTGCTTTCAGGTAACCTCTAAGCTTTGCATGAGGCAACACTGCCTCCTTCTGTTGTTTTGTGCCTTTTCTTTCCTTGTTGAAATTGTTTGTAATCAGGTCTTTAGAACTGCCTTTTTAAAAATCCCACCCCCCCTTGAACTCCTTTCCTTATTAGAGCCACTTGCATGAGACCTTCCCTACCACTGTTCTGGGTTTTAAAAGCTGGTACTCCTACAAGCCAGGGTGCATGTTTGGATACACTTTGCCGGCTGCCCTTCCCTTCCCTGGGCAGGTGGTCCCCCTGGGCCAAGCATCTGGGTCAGAGGGGCAGGCTGCAGGCTCCAGCCCCAGAGCTGGCATGGGAGGATGGATCCCGGCTGACCCACCTCGGCCTCGGCAGCGAGCCGGAGGCCTGCAGACTCCCAGGAGGACCAGAGCGAGAAGGGACAGTGCTGGCCCACACTGGAGGTGGCTTCCCCTCCCCTCCCCATTGCCCCTCTGCAGGGGACCTACGGAGGGCAGGTGCTGCTGTCATCTGAGGTGGCCTGGCTGCAGGCTCCCGTCCTCCTGGTTGGCGGCTGAGCGGCACCCGGGGCAGGTCCTGGCCAAGGAAGCGCGTGTCGTAGCGCAGGTCCGAGGCTGAGTAGTGGTACCCGGGGCCAGCGGGACAGATGTCCTTGAACCCATCTGGCAAAGAGAAGAGCAGTCTGAGAGGGGGGACGGGGACGGGGACTGGGGGGTCGGGGCCGACCCTGCCTTCCCTTTCTCTGCCCCAGTGGCTTGTTGCTGACCTGAGGTGTGCCTGGACCCCCCAAGCCTTCCCCGAACCCCTGACGGGCTACGAGCGAGAGGCCTGAGGTGCCCCGCACGGCTCCCTCTGGCTCTCCCGCCACAGGCCAAGCCCGGCCCCCTCGCCCTCCTCGAGGCCCCCAGGGAGTCTCCTGCCGGCCTGCCGGCCACCCCAGGCCTCACCTGAGCCAAAGGGCGGGCAGCGCTCGCAGCCGTGGCCCCAACCCTTGCCCACGCGGCTGCAGCAGCAGATCTGCTTGGTGATGTTGCGGAGGATCGGCAGGGAGCAGCCACCGTCCCGCAGCACGCGGAAGCAGGGGCCCTTGGCCTCTGAGATCACGTGGTGAGCTGCCCGGGGACAAGCACAAGTGGCCATGAGTGGGGAAAAGCTGGGCTGCCCCCACTGGCAATAGAGTGGGGGAGTATTTTTTAGGGCTCCCCTGCTTTAAAACGGGAGAAGAGTTTCACTGCACACAGGAAAGGTCATTCTGCGAAGCCTGCCCTTCAGGGCACTTCAGGGCGCAACCCACAGCTGGTCCAAGCCTCGGGAGCCAAGGGGGAGAGGCTGCACGGAAGCCCAGCGTGCAAGGGCCGCGTGGCTGCGAGGATTTGGGGCACCACTCACGGATCGCCCTGCGGGCGCCATGGGGCATCCCTCCTGCCAGCAGGCACCCCGCACCCCTTGTCAGACTCACAGATGCAGCTGCTGCGGGATGAGTCCAGGATGTACCCCTCGTGGCACACGCAGGCGAAGCTGCCCCGCGTATTGGTGCAGTCTCCGTTGTGGCAGAAGCTGCCCTCCTGGCACTCATCCACGTCTGGGGAAGGGAGAAAGGGGGAGGGGGCCAGAAGGGTCAAGGGGAGCCGGCCGAGGCACGATCCACAGACCACTTGGTCACCGACCGGCCAGAGCACTTTGCCCCTGGCAAAACCCCACGGCTTTCCGGAGCACAGCCGGCAGGACTTGCCACAGATGACCGTGGGAGGCTCGTGGGGGCGAGCTGCTTCCCTTTGCTGCCGGCCAACCCCCCCCCCCCCCCGAGGCAGAGGCGGCAGCCACTCACCGAGGCAGGAGCCGTTCTGACGCTGGAAGCCCCTGGGGCAGGCCACCTCATTCCTTCCCACCGGGCCAGTGCCATCTTTGGGGAGAGGACATGCCGTGACGGGGTGGGCGGGGGAAGGCCTCCCTCACGCCTTGCCCCCCCCCATGCGCCCCCTGCCCCTTCAGGTCCGGCTGAGAACAAGCGGCAGTAAGAGCGGCCAGGCTGCCCTGGGCCCCGTGCCACAGATGGCGCCTGCCCCATGGAGGTGCAGGGGCCGCAGAGTGCGCGGACTGGACTAGGATGGAGACATTTGGGCCGGGGGGCCCTTGCCCAGCGGAGGGTGCAGCCAGCTCAGCCCGGTGCATCCACACCTTGCGGCTCCCGGCCCCGGGCGGCTCCACCTGCGCATGGGGGGGTCCTTCATCAGACATACCGGCGTCCCCGTTGGCGCAGGGCTGACAGTCGTGAACACCCCAGGCCACGCCGGCCCCCCGGCAGCAGATCTCACGGGTGCGCAGGCCAGGCAGGGGGGCACTGCACTGCGAGAGGGAGGCAGGGTCAGCCAGGGCTGGGACGAGGCACACTGCCAGCCCCCGGGGGAGGCCCGGGGCACCCGTGCCCCCAGCTCGCCCTCTCGGGGCCGCGGCACGGCCTCCCTCTCAGCCCGCACCTCCGTGCGAAGGGGGCTTCCCCGAACGCTCAGGATGCGGGAGCCCTCGCTTGTGCATGTGCCGAGCTGTGGGCGTGCAGACCCCACGCAGGAGGGGACGGAGGCCCGGCCACTGGCAGCGGCTGCAGGGGAGGTCTTTGAGGCCAGCGAATGGCCTCGGACAGAGGCAGCCCCCCAGCTGCCAGCCCGGCCCCCCCACGCCTGTGCCCCTCGCCCACCCCTGGGGGAATGCAGCCTCCGCCCTTCCACAGGCGTCTGCAGGCGGGCGGGCGGGCGGGCGGGACTCCTGCCTGGGGAGCAGGCATGCGTGGGGTGCGGGAGGAGGGGACCGCCACCACCCCCAGGCAGGAGCTGCCCTCGCCCGCAGGGGTCAAGCGGGCCGGTTTCGTGGCCAGAGGCCCCCCCCGCCCCGCTGAGTCGGGCCCCGAGCGCACGGCAACCTCCTCGCCGCGGAGCTGCCTGAAGCAGTAGCCGAAGCCGGAGTCCACGTGGTAGCCAGCCGGGTCGCGCGCGCTGCTCTGGGCCAGGGCGCTGCGGAAGGCCGGGCGGGAGAGCGGGAGGGCGTTGGCGTCCCCCGGCGGGTCCTCGGTCACCCGTTCCACCTGGTGGATGACGACGGAGGCCTCGGGCGGGTGCTCCACGTAGACGTTTGCCACCGACGCCACGCCTGGGGAAGGGGGCAGGTCACGGGACGTGCGCGGGCCAGAGGGGCATCGCATAACCCTAACCCTCTCCCACCCCCAAGCCTGGGCCTGGGCCGTAAGGCTACAGTGAGGAGCAGCAGCCTCGCCCACCCCTCGCACCGCCCGAGCAGGCCCCCGGGGCAGAGCGCACGCCCCCTCTGGTGGCCTGAGCCCTTGCCCAGCAGGGAACCGCCAGCAGCCCCCGTTCTGCCGCACTCCATCCCTTCTGGCGGCTTTCCCCGACAGAGGCAGCCTCGCTTGGCCCCCTTCCCTGCCTCGCACTCCTTCCCCGGCGCTGCCCAGGCAGGGCTCCCAGAGGGAGGGCGTGCAAAGGGCCGCGGTGGCGGGGGACACAGAGGCCCAGGCCACACCAGCCAAGAAGGGGCCGCGCAGGGAAGCCCCACAGGGAGGTGGCTGTGGGCTTGGCCAGGCGAGAGGCAGCCTCCATTAGCAGGAGAGCCGCGCGCAGGGGCGGCCTTGGGGTATCCCGGGCCCACCCCTCCTGCACAGCATTTCCAGTGGGGGACACCAGACCCTCCCCACCCCACCCCTGTGCACACGCTGGGGGTGAACCGAGCGCACAGCCGCCCCGGTGGCACACCTGTGGCTGCGGAAGAGCCTCCGGGCCAGCAGCCCTCACCGGCTGGCTGCTTCCGCCACAGACGCTTCCCACGTTCAGCTCTCGCCTTTTTGTTCCACCCGCCCCACAATAGTTAATCTTTTCCACAGTGAACGGGGCAGGGAGACAGGATGTCCCATTTTTCTTGAGAGCGCCTCAAATATTTGCAATGAGCAACATGTCCCTCTCACTCTGCCTGTCTCCAGGCCAAATATTCCAGGCACCCTTCCAGCTGCCGTTTATCATGCCTGCAATTCCTTCCCTGTTCAGCCTATCCTTTCCCAGCAGAGCTGCCTCAAACCAAAGCACTTTTTCCTGCACCAAGCAAGCAGGGCGCTCACTGCCCAGCTGCAGGTGCAGACCATCTGCCAACGCAAACTGGGATGGCCTTAGCCTTCTGTGCCGCAGCATCATGCACTTGGCACGGAGGGGTTTCGCAACAACAGAAACGCGTGGCGATGCCTAGTGCAATCCGCCCTTTGGTCTGGCAAGCCCCGTGCTGCCTCCCCTGACTGGATGCAGCTCCTGGTATTTGGGGCCAGGAGGGCCCTCTGCTGACGCCTGCTACCCCACCATTTTCTGGGGACGGCGGGGACCGGATCTGGCGCTTCCTGCACAGCAGGCAGAGCCTCTGCCTGGAGCACGGCCCTCTCCTGCACGAGCAGACCTCCTCTGCCGCCCCGGTCTTACCATGACGCTCTTCGTGGTGGTTGGCGATGGGGAGGGTGTAGACAGACTTGGTGGCGGGCTGCATTCCCCCCTCCGACCGGGCGTCCGTCCCTCGGCGGGCGGGGGCCTGTCCGTGGGAACGAGGAAGAGCCGGGATGTGGCAGAACTTGCCAGTCCAGTTGGGGGGGCACAGACACTGGTCTTTCTTGAGGCAGACTCCCCCATTTTGGCAGATGAGGGGGCACAGGACTGAGAGAGAGAAGGAGCACATTAGGAGGTACAATGAATGAAGGAAAAGCCCCGCTCGCCTCTCCATTCCCCCCCCCCATTCAATGGCTGCCGACCAGCTGCCCCCAGATCCCCCCACGGGATAGAGGAAAGCAGCCCCCGACCCACCGCCACTTCCCAGGGGCAGGACGCAGCCAGCGAGACCAGCAGCGCCACAGCCGTCCCGCCCTGCACGCGCCAACCCCCTCGGGGAGCCCTCTGGCGGGGGGGCCGTCGCGGCGTCTCATGGAGGTGACTTCCACGGTTCAGCTTTGTGCTGTGCGGAGAGACCCTTCCTCTGATCCCCCCAGACCTCTGGCCCTGCCACTTCGAATTGGGACCCCGGGGGCTCTGGCAGAAGGAACGAGGGAGGCGTCCTCCTCGCCGCTTCCTCCACGCCACGCTTCCTTCGGCACCCCTCTGCCCCGGACCCCCCTCTTCATCGTCCTTCTCCGCTAAACAACCCGCCTGTTGCAACTGCTCCGCATGGGAGCCACTCCAGCCCCTTCGTCATGCCAGCTGCCCTTCTCTGCACCGCTGCAGTTTTACTCTCCTTTCCTGAATTTACTTTTCATTTACTTCATTTACGCGTCTTTCAGGCAGCTGTCCGCCACACCCGAGGTCTCTTTCTCACAGTCACTGCCTGTTCAGAGCCATCGGTGCCCATCCCAGATCCATCCTGGCTGGTGGGCTTCCCGTTCTTGTGGAAAATCAGTTGCTGGCCTGCTTGTGGTTCTGCACCATTGCGTTGGCTCCACTTACGGGGCCCCACAAGCACGTGCCCCCTGCGGCTTCTTTACGGAGTCAGCACATACGTCCATGCACAGCTCCCCACTGACCCACCTGCTTCCTAAGCACAGGAAACTGCCAAGGTCACAGCCACCGGCTTGTCCTTGCTTCCCGCTCCTTCAGCTGACTGGGGCAAAGACCCTGATGGCACCCCTTCCATGGCTCTGTGGATCGCCAGTAGCTGCTGGCCACGGGTGCAAGCTCATCAAGCCCTCAAGGAGAAGACCTCCCGGGGGAACGGGAGGAGGGGGCTGGGGCAGGAGGGTGGCCTGTCTCACCCCAGGGGCATCTGGGCCCAGAGGCAGGCCTCACCGCCCCACACCTTGCGGGCCACTGCCCAAAGGGGCAAAAGTGCCCATGTCGAGCGGCTCAGCTGTCCCCATGCACCGAGCCCATCCAGGGCAGCGGGCGGCGGGCCAAGAGACGCCACTCGCGTCGGCCGCGGCCGGCTCCTCGCCAGCTGCTCTGGAGCCCTGCAGCCAGACACTCTGTTCTTTTTCCAATTTCCCCTCAACGCTGCTCAGAGGCAAAGCACCCTGGGTGGTTTATGTAAATATTTCATGCAGAGGTAAGTTTTCGAGAGAGACATGCCTAAAATAGCGCCAGCAAGACACACTCTCCCGCTCCCGCCCTGCAACCAGCGCCACAAGAATCACGGCACGAATTCCTGCGCACCAACCCAGCGGGCCGCTGCCTCCCATGACACCGGCAGGCCCCGCATCCCCTCACCTTTCCTGCCAGGCCCCACGGCTGCTCGCCCGTAACTTGACCCAAAGTGGGCTGCTCTCGGGCCGCCCTGCCTCTGGCAGAGTCGGCTGCGGGGACCAGCCCATGCGCAAAGGGGGGCTCCTGCAGCCATTTACCTCGGGAGACACGGCGGGGGGGGGGCGCTATCTGCCCTCATCCATGGCACAGAGCGCTGAGGGAGGGGCTGTGGGGGGGAGCTGTCGGGGCTCTCTGCCGGAGGCACAGCTGTGGGCATTGTAGCTCGCACACTCAGGGATGGCTGCCCTCTGCGCTTGCCCTGCCTGGTGGGTAGGACCAGAGGCCCCCTCCCCACTCCCTGCATGGCTGGGATGGAGCCAAGCCTCTTGGAGGAGGTCCCACCGGCCCAGGCGCCCAGGCACGAGGGTGGCCACCCAGGCAGCCGCGGTTGTTCTTGGCAGCCCGAGTCCGTCTGGAAGGTGAGGGGAGCGGCTGAGGGGCCGTGTCAGCAAGAGGGTGGCCTTGCTGGTGGGGGGGGGGGAGATGAGCCCCAGAGCGCCACACCCCCCTTCTGAGGGTCTCTCCCGTGGCTCCCACCGCAGAGGCAGGCGTCTCTCCCCTCCCCCACCGGCCTCCCCCACCTCAGCTTGGCTCAGACTCAGCGGTGAGGCCATGCCAGGAGCCCCCGGGCACAGGGCCTCTGAGCGCAGGCCAGCTGGCCGGCCAAACATGGGGCTTCCAGAGCACCTCCACCTGCCAGGGATGGAGAGTGGGGTGGGGGTCGCGCTGTTGGCAGGGACTCCCAAGCAGCACCTTGGGCACATTGGAAGAAAGGCTGCCAGGCAGCCTCGGAGCATGGACAGAGGGCTTCCTTCCCATGCCATTTCCACCAGGCCGACCTGACCTCTGGCTGCTTTCAGCTTTCGAGATAACACTTGAGCCGTGCGGTCTGGCATGGACTGCCCGGAAGAAAAAGCTCCCATCCGCCAGGTCCCCCTCCTGCTGCAGCCCAGCCCTTGGCAGACCTCCACATGGAGGGGGGGCAGCTTTCCCTCCCCAGCAAGAAGCCCTATGTGCCACGGCCCAGCCGGACTGGGGTGCAGAGGCTTCCAGCCCAGAGTGTGCCGACAAGCTGCCTGGGCAAGCAGGGGACGGGGAAGAGCGGCCCAGCAGCCAGCCCCGTGGGTCTCGCGCAGCGGCTGCCGCACATTCACACACACAGTGACAGTCTCGTGCCAAAACTGCTTCGGGACGTTTGGGACTCCAGCTCCCATCAGTCCCAGCCAGCAACATGTTCCACGGCCAGGAACGCTGAGCAGAACATCCGGAAAGCACACTCTGGGCAGGCTGGGGAGAGGCCAGCCCCACACCACCAAGGGCCCCTGTGGCTCTGCTGCTCTCCACAGCGCACGGGGGGGCAGGCCGGGCCGGCGGCCCACCAGGAGACGCCCTGCCCGGCCCGGCCCGGCCCGGCCCGGCCCGGCCCAGCCACCCACGCCCGCTGGGCTGCATCACAGGACAGCGCAGTGGGAGGAACCGCAGAGTCCCTCTGCCTCGCGCACTCCTGCACTCCTGCACACGCACAGCACACACACACTCAGGGATCACAGTGCCCGCAGGAAAGGGGGGCGGGGAGAACCCGGGGCCGGGGGGGGCTTGGGCCACCCCCGCCCACTGGCACCCCTCCTGCCCGTGCATGCCTCGGGGCGCAGCTCAGCCGGGGGGGGGGGCGGCCGGAGCCCAGGCGCCCTGCCCGAGGCAGCCGGTCCCATCTGGCTGTGGCAGGGTGCCAGGCTGCTGTCTGTCCTCCAGTTCCCGGCCCCAGGGGCTGAGGAGGCTCCAGCTGGATCGGGGGCCCGTACACAGCCGGGTGGTGGGACAGCGAGCGAGCTCCCTGCCCGGCGGGGCTCCCAAGGCGGGCCGCCCGAGAGCGCGCTTGGAGGTGGCGCCCGGCAGGGCTGAGCCCTTCGGGGCGCCCTGCGTGGCAGCCACAGCCAGCCGCTCCCTCTGCCCACCCAGGTGCTGCCTCACCTGCCGGGCAGACTGCCCCCGAATCGAGGCTGCCAGCTGGTTCACGGCCACGCCGCTTGCTTTTTTTAGCTGCCTCTATCATCGTGAGCCACCAAGGGCAGAGGTGCAAAGTGGGGAAACCATTGGACAAGCAAACCGCAACCGCTCCGGGATCGCCCCTCCCCAAGACCGCACGTGCCCAGGGAAGAGCGAGACCAGGCCCCCTTTCCTTGCGCCTAGCCCACCCTTGCTCCTCGCACCCGAGCCGGTCATGACCCCATGCAGGCCTGCCACAGCCTTGGCTGCCCTCCTCTGCTCCCGCCCCCAAAGCGGGGAAGGGCCCCCACAGCAACCAGAGGGCTCGCCAGGCTGCAGGCATCCCACTGCAGAGGAAGCAGCTGGCTGGGGCGGGGGGGGGGGGCGGGACCATCACGAGAGGCTGGGGAGGGGGAGGCTTGCTGTAGGCACCTGGCCAAGGGGGGGTGGCTGGGTGGCCCTTCGGCATTCCAGGGAGGCTCAGCACTCGGCTGAGCGG
This sequence comes from Varanus komodoensis, assembly GCF_004798865.1. Taxonomy (NCBI): domain Eukaryota; kingdom Metazoa; phylum Chordata; class Lepidosauria; order Squamata; family Varanidae; genus Varanus; species Varanus komodoensis. Next base: position 29,373 of record NW_025335445.1, read on the forward strand.
ACCCATCTGTGGGTGTGCCTGCGGCAACCCAGGTAAAGGTGCGGCACCAGCAGCTGGAGAAAAGGGCCCTTCCCGGCCCACGGGCGCCAGTGAAGCCTCCCAGCGGTGCGTGCCTTGGGTGGGGCCTGTGATGCACCTGGGGGCCAGCGTGCAGGAGCATGTGCGTGCGGGCCCCAGGTGGCCCACGCGAGGAAGGAAAGCGGCCCGCGAGGGGCGCTCGCCTGCCCCCCCACACAGCAGGGTGCTCGCCTGCCCCCACTGCCGGCGGTCCCCGGAACACGCTAGGCGTGGAGCCTCCCCGGTACTCACAGACGCGGAATCCGGGGGCCCCCTCGGCCGGCCGGGCGTTCTCCCCGCTGTACAGGGTGGTGGCGTTGCCCCGCTCGCAGCGGTTGCTGCAGCGCCCCTCGCGGCAGTGCACGCGGCAGATGGCGGGGGTGAAGAGCACCTTGACCCGCTGCGCGCCCGTGGGCAGCGGGCGGCAGCCCAGCAGCAGGCCCAGCGGCAGCAGCAGCAGCAGGCAGGGGCGGCGCCGGCCCAGGATCATGGTCTCGGGCAGCGCGCGCAGCGGCGGCCGGCGGGCAGGCGGGCAGGGCAGCGCAGCCGGGAGTGCGCCTCGCTGCCGACACGGCACGGCGCGGCGCGGCGCGGCGCGACAGGACGGGACACGGCGCGGCGCGGCGCGGCGCACACGGCCCTCGCTAATTGAAAGCAGCGGCCGGGCCGGGCGGCAGGGGGGCGGGCGCCACGCCAACCACAATGTTTACGAGGGACCGCGGCCGGGGCTGTTAACTCTTCGGCCGCTTCCCATGCGCCCAAATGCAGACCCTCCTAGACGGGCGGCCGCCCTGGCCCAGGAGCAGCGCGGGGGGGCGCGGAGGCGGCTCTCTCTCAAGCCCCCCCTCTGGCGAGGACGTCAGGCGGTTTTGTCATTTGGCACAGCGCACGCCCCGCGGCGCGACCCCTCCCTGCGAGTCGCCGAACTTCTTTGGCGCTCGCTCGCGCCCCCCCCCGCCCCCTCGCCAGCTGCCTTCCTCGCGGGAGACCGGGGGGCAGGACCGCTTCTGCCCGGCCCGAAGGCGGCGGCCCCTCCTCCCCGCCGCCAGTCCCAAGGGCTGCACTTCGGGGCCCCAGCCCACCCCACCTCTCCCGCCCGCTGCCCACGAACATGGGAGCGCCCGGCCCGGCCCGGCCGCCCCCCGGCCGCGCAGCCCGTAGGCGCAGGTTTGGGGCGCGAAGGGGCCCGCACAGAGCTCCGCCCGCCCCGCGGAAGGCAGCCTCGCCGCGGGCTCCCGCCCAGCAGGGCCCCTCCCGCGCCGCGGCTGTTCCAACTTGAGAACAATCGCTCGCACACGAGCGGCGCACACAGGTGGGTGGAAGCGCGGACGCCTCCTGGCCGGGCGCTCGGAAGGTCCCAGCTGCCTGGCGCCTCCCGAGGAGGGGGGGCTTCCTTCGCGGCTCTGGGGGCCACCGTCCCGTCGCCCCTTCGGCAAAATTGCGGGGGCGGCGCGGGGCGCCCTACGCATGCGGGGCGCCCCGGGCTGGGAGGAAGGCAGGGCGAGCGCCCGCAGTCATCCCGCTCTGCCCGGTGGGAAGCGCTCCAAGGCAGCGAGGGAGGCGGGGCTTCCTGACGGCTCCCCGAGGAGGAAGCGGGATGGTGGGCGGCGGGGGGAGCGGAGCTGCCCTTCCTCCCCGGCCTCGCCTTCCCAGAGCAGCTCGCCTGACATCATCTGCAAAGACCCGGCCAAGGCGGGCGGGGGACGCGCAAAGAATGCCTGGACGCGGAGGGAGGAGGCTGCGCTGGCCGGAGCCCTTCCAAGAACTGCGGGCGAGGGGAGAGGAGGGGCGGGCGAGGCGAACGCGCGCCCGCCACTTCCCAGGCTGGCAAGGCGGGACGCGGTTCCCCCGCACCCCGTGCACTGCCAGCCAGCGCAGCCTCTTCTGCAAGGGGGCGGCAGGCTAGCCCTCCCCTCCACAGGCAGAGACGCCCTTCCATGCAGGGCTCCAGGCTGCTGGCCCGGCCGAGCACCTGCCCATGGTGGGAAGGCAGGCTCGCGGGCGCACCCGAGCTCTCCCCGACTGCAGAGCCTGTGGCTTCGCATGCCTCCTCACCTGCCTGCCTTCACCCGCCTGCCCAAGACGCATGTGGATCGCTGCCCCACGCCTCCTGCCCTCCTCCCGTGCCCTGTACCATGGGGCCTCTGTGTTGCCAGTGCGGTGGGGCTGGGGGGGGCCGTGCTGCCACCATCAGGTCGAGACGCCAGGCGCTGGGCCAGGATCGCAGCCATCTTCTCGGAGGGGTCCAGGGCCTTTCGCCTCCGCAAGACGTTGCGCAGTTCCGCCAGCCTGAGGGATGGGACACTCAGGTCATTCGCTCGGGCCACGCATTCTCCTCCGCCAGACCTGATGCACTCCTCTCTGGGCACCCGCTCAAGCCCCCTGCAGAAAGCTGCCCCCTCCTCCAGCCACGGCCTGTGGGCACCACCACCACGACCAGCCAACTCCTGGCAGAGCAGAGCAGAGCAGCCGCCTGCAGAATGCCTGCCCACGTCCCTCGGTGCAGCCCCTCGACTCGCCACCATGTGCCTCGGCAGCTTCCACTCAAAGGAGGCACAAGGACTATCCTAGGAATGGGACTGCGTCCAAAGCTTCTCGGAAGGCAAGCGGACCGTCCCCAGGTGGCCCCCGTGATCTGTGCCCACTGACATTCCAAGCATGCCCACAGGCAGGGGAGGCAGTGCCCGCCTTCCGAGAAGCCTTGCTGATCCTTCCCCACCGGGGCTCATTCCTCCACATACTGCCACTCGTAGCAGTAATGCTTTCTGATCGTTTAATTTCCTGGAGCCCTTCTTACCCCATTCCCATTATAAAAATGTCATATAGGTTATCTTTCAGTCCTCTGGGAAAATGACAGACTTTATCAACATTACATGTTTTTCTTAGAACAACTGGGAAATAACTTGTGCATTGTCTTTGAAGTCTACGAGGACCAAGGACTGTGTCCCAGTCAGGGTGACCCCTCATTTCGCTTATCAGGCGGCTCCACCCAGGCTGCCATTGTGCTTTCTACAATTCTCTCAGGAACGCCTTCCAAGCAGCCACTCGGACATGGTTACAATTCCCGGCAGGGTGATACAAAGAATTCAAGCGGGTTCTCTGCCAATTTGCCATCCTTTCCTGGCAATCGTTTCCCTCCCTTGCTATCCAGAGGCCTTAGAGAACAAGAGATAACCATGTCTCTGGCGGCTGAAATTCTGCCTCTAAAAGAGTGGAATATTTTCTTCTTTTCATTTTTTAAGTATCTCCGAATTTGGCTCACCTCAGGGCAAATCCGCAGCTTAATCCGTGGGGTTTACACTCGCTGTTTATTCTCCTCCTTTGGGGAGGGCTTGCAAGCCCTCATCGACACCCCCAAGCCCTTGCTAGCTACCTTCACTTGCTTCAGGCAGACTGGCAAAAGAAGCAGTGCCCCCGGCGGGGGTTCAACACTAGACTGGGGCTCGTCGGGGTATCTGCATGCAAAGAGGAGAGAGAACGTGTTCTCCCCGCCCAACTCACGTCAGAGGCTGCCAGCGAACGGCCATGGGCCACATGGGGGCCGCAGGGGGCCGCCGGGCCAGGCTGGCAACGAGCGTGGAGCGTTCACATCGGGGGCCCCCAAAGCCTGGGCGGCAGGTGCAGCGCTGGGGAGATTTACACTGGCCACCGTTCCGGCATCGAGGGGTGCAGTTGGCTGAGGAAGAGGAGGAAGACCAAGTGTGTTCATTAGCCTTTCACCCACGTGCTTCGGGGGCCCCTTCCCACTCCCCTTCGGCCACCCCAGGGCTCCCTACAGGGCAGAAAGCACTCCAGTGCGGCATGTGGACGGGCCTGCTTTCTGCCTCCAGCAGCCCTGCCAGGCCGAGGTCCCAGAGAACTCCCAGTCTGCTCAGGTAGGGTGGAACCAGGGTGACCACGGGGTGACTGCTGGCAGGATCCTGCCTCTGCATGTCTGGTGGCCACGAGCCTCCTCGACACAAGCAGCTGCTGCCCCCTGCTGGCCCACGGCGGGCCTGCAAGATGCTCCAGTGAGTGGCGGGGCGTGGGGAGAGACCCTTGCTGTCTTAGGCGGAGTCGGGGCGACCCGGATCCCCCCTGCACAGCGCAGAGCATCGGGCTCTCTCCGGGGCTGCAGGCGGCCGCTTTCCCAGCCCTCCCAGAGATGCTGCAAGAAACTGACGAGGGACCCTGGTGCACGCAGTGTTGGGCCCCCCGAGCTGCAGCCAGGCCCCCAAGGAGGGCCACATGAACCAAACGCACGCTGGGGAAAGGGTTGCTGAGGCACCTCTGCTGAATCAAATCTTGGCTGTAGAACATGTGAACTCATTAAAAATGGTCTGAGCATGTGCAAAGTATAACCAGCACTAGCAGAAACTCTCCACAAAGGAGTCCTTCTTGCCTATCGCCTCGCTTTCCCACAGCAGCCAGCAGGAAGCCCAGGAATGGTTTGCGAAGAAACAGCTCTACCACTCTGCCCCCCAGTGCTCCAGGGCAGCCTGCTCCCTCAAGGAGCCCAGCCCCATCCTCCAGGAGCCCCCTTCAGGTGTGCAATGATTCCTTTCCAAAGCGGCCCCGGCCCCCACCAGGTTCCAGGGTGCGCCAGGCAAGGAAGCGGGAGCGCCAGGCCACCCTGTGACTGGCACGGCCTGCCCGTGCCCCTCCAAGACGGAGTGAGCAGGCTGCGGGCAGGAGAGGAGGCGGAGCCGCTCAGGTCTGCACGGGGGGCTGGGCAGCCATGCCCCCGGAACTGCCCCCCCCCCCGGCCTCCAAAGCCTGCCTTACCTTTGGTGCACTTGCCGGTCTTGGGGGCGAGGGACCACCCTGGGCAGCAGGTCTCGCCACAGAGGCTGGGTCTGAAAAGAGAGGGCAGCTGTGGGTGGGGCCACAAAAGGGAAAGCGGAGCAGCCGCTGGCCTGGCAGGTCCCCACCCCCACGAGGGCCTTGGGCGGGCGCAGAGGGGGGGCGCTGGCATGCTGCAGCCAAGCCGCAGGACTGCAGCTGCATTTATCTGAAGGGAGGGGGGAGGAGGCAAGACCGGGGCAGGAGGTGGGAGGGAAGCAGGGTCCCCCGTGGGCAGCGGGCACTCCCTCGCCTTGGATCCTCCCCGAACGACTTTAACAGCAGCAGGTTCGAGAGAAGGAAAAAGTCCTTTGCTAATTCTTGAAAGGTTGTCACAGAGAGGATGGCCAGGATGGCTTCTCAGCCATCCCAGAGAGCAGCAAGCGGGGGGTGGGGGGAGACGTAGAGGCGGCTCTCTCTCAAGCCCCCCCTCCACAGGAAGCCAGGTTCTAGCTGGACATCAGGAAAAATCTCCCGGCTGCTGGAGAAATACGGCAATGCAAGCCATTCCCTGGGAGGTCGGTGGGCTCTCCCGCACCGGAGGCGTTCCAGAACTCTGGGTCCTGCACAGAGCAAGGGTTGAACTCGAGGCCCTTCCTGGCCCCAGTTGGGCCAGGCTCCCCCTCCCTGCAGCCGAAGCAGCGGTGCCGGGGGGGGAGGAGCTGTGGCGGCCCCAGCCCAGAACACGCTCTTGGGCAGTGCTGAGCCCCAGCACCTCTCCATTTAAGAGCAAAGTCCCCTGCCTATTCTACACAACAAGCAGGCTTGCTACAGCAGAAGGCACCCCCCGCCCGCAACCGCTCGCAGCCCCACCCCTTCCAGCATACGCCTCCTTGGGATCCCCCGCCAGGGGCATGGCCAGACCAGCAGCCCCCGCCCTCCGCGCCTCACTTGCCCAGGCTGCCTCCCATCCCATCCCATCCCCATCCCTGCCCCGATCGGCAGAGCGTGGCTGGCACCACCCTCTCCGTGGGACCTGAAGGCGCAGCTATGTCCACCTGGAGGTGCCCCCAAGTCCCACTGCCTGGTCTGGGCTGCAGAGGAGCCCTTGAGGGCGAAGGCTGATCCCACCACGGCAGGCAAGCAGGTGTCCTGCCAGAAGCCCCAGGCCGGCCAGGAGCACGGCTCCGCCTTCTGGGCAGGCTGCTTGGCCACTGGCCCCGAAGCCATGCCCACCAGTGGGGCCAGCAGCGGCCACACCGCCCTTCCCCTTTAGGGCTCCCACCCTCTCTTGGAGCCTCCGGGGAGGCACTCATCCTGACCTCCTGTGGCAGCGAGTCCCCAGCCCACCTCCGCCCTCTGGGGAGGGCCCCGCCACGGCCATGGCCACGGCCCTGTGTCTCGCACCAGCCACCTCATGGGATGCCCTGTCAGGCTCTCAAACTGTGTGCGTGCGTGTGGGGGGGGTCTCGGCTCGTGCACTGAATCCACAAGGCCCCTCCCGTGCCCCCAGCCCCAGCCTGAACACCCCCACCCTGGCTCCCCGCTCCTGCTCCCTAACCCCTGGCTAATTCCAGACATTCTTACCCTGGCTGGGACTCGGGTTACTAAGTGGATGCGCAGGCTGCCTGGCAGCGGAAGCTTTGCTTTGGGGCTCTGGGAATGGCAGGGGCGACCGGGAAGGAGAGCCCTGCGCAGCCCCCGCAAGTGCGGGAGGGGAAGCGCCGGAAGGCCGTGCTCTTCCCCGGCTGAGCACGCAACGCGCGGGAGCCGGCCGAGCACCCTCCCCACTCGGCCGGAGAAGACGCGCGCTGCTCCTGCCGCCTCCCGCGTAGCTGCAGGACGCTGGCCCGGCCGGGGCGACTCGTGCCCCCGCCGGCCGCCACTCGCCCGCCCGCCCACCCACGGGCCACCGCAGCTCCGGAGCAGCGAACTGGCATCTGCGCTCGTGCCGGGGGCGGCGGGAGGGGCAGTTCCCGGCGGGGATGGGGCTCACCCAGGCCGTGACGGGGACGCACCCACGGGGGTGCCTCCAGCATGGCCAGCCCCCGCCCTCCGAGACGCTCTTCGGGGCCAGGAGCCTCCCCTGGGGCAGCCAGAGTCCTCTTGCGCCCGCCCGCCACTGCTGAGGGATGGTCGCTCCGGCCGCAGCCCCCCGGGGAGCAGCCGCAGCCGCAGCCACAGCCGCGCGGGGAGGCAGGACGCGGGCGCGGGGCGCTCCAGCGGCCCGCCGGAGAGCGGGGCAAGGGCACCAGAGAGTGCCCCGGGACCAGCGGCGGAGGGGAAGCGGGGCAGCTGCGGGACGACAGACTTTCCGGGAGCCTCCAGGTCTTTCCTCCCCCTGCCACGATCCGCTGTGTCCCCGAAGCGCGGACGGACACAGCGGAAGGGGACCCTGCGGGTGGACACGGAACGGACCCCTGCAGAGCGCATTCGTCGCCGGCATCCGAGCCCGGCCGGGCGCACCCGCGTCCCGCGCTGGGCGACCCCGGCGAGGCAGCGGCGGCGAGGGACCTCCCGCTCCGCCGCCCGGGCGCCTGCAGCGGCCGCCAGGGGCAGGAGGGGGGCCGCCCCGCCGCGCCCGCCCCGCCCCGCCCCCGCAGGCCAGGGCCACTCCGCGCGCCCCCTGGCGCCGGCGCCGCGCCCCGTTGGGAAGTAGAAGCAAGGCGGCGGCGCGCTTCGCCAGGCGCCCGTACCTGGCCGCCTTAGAAGGGCGCCCCGCCGGGCTCTTCCTCTGTCTCTCCTGGGCCGGGGCGCCGCCGCCGCCGATGGCCGAGTCCCTTGGACGCCGCGGCCCGGGGGCGCCCAGTGCCGGCGGCGGCGGCGGCAGCAGGAGCAGCCCTCCGAGCAGGCAGAGCGCGCTCAGCGCCGGCGGCCGCATCCTGCCTGCAACCGACGGGGCGCTCCGGCCGAAGGGCGCCGAGACGGGAGCGTGCGGCCCGCGGCCGGCTCCCCTCGCTGCCAGCGAGCGCTCAGCCCGGCTCGCCTTCTCATCCGGCTCGCAGCCAATAGCCGGCCACGCGGTCGCCGGACGGGGAGGGGCTCCGGGCGCCGCGCAGGTGCCGGCGGGGCGGCTGGTCCCTCTCGGCCGGGGCGGCCGGGCGGGGTACCCTCTGGGACGAGGGGAACGCGGCGGCCAACAGCCCTCCGACGCACGTGCTCTGGCGGGATCCGGGCTGGCGGCGGCCGCCCAGGAAAGGCACGGGGGCGGCGGTGCCGGCAAAGCTCGCCCCGCTGCGCGGCTGCCGTGCAACGCGCCCCTCCCCGGAGAGGCCCTGCCGGGAGCTGCGGAGGTCGCCCCGCCCCGCCCGGAGCTGTTGCGGCCGCCGGGCGCCCGTCTGGGCAGCGCGCCTCAGCGAGGAGGCCGTCGAGGTGCGGCCTCTCGGATCCCGCGCCCCGGAGCAGCTCCCGCCAGGCGAGGTGACACCGGCGGGGGTGGTGCCGCGCAGGAGAACGGAGCTGGGCGCGGGGGCTCCGGGGCCGCAGAGGCTGATGCGTGGCGTGCGGAAGGGGAAGCGGTTTTCTCCTTCTCCACGATACCGGAGCCAGGAGTCGCCGTCGTGCACCTGCTTGTGAGGAGACTCAGGACGGGACTGGGAAGCAAAGCACGTCGCTGAAGGGTGGGATTCACTCCACTTCGGTCGGCTCTCGAGGGGCCCGGGCGACTTCCAAGAGAATAAAGCTGCCCGAGGCTACCAGTCCAGCTGGACGGCGGTGTGCATGTGCCGGCGGGTGCTGTTGGGCACGGATCCTCCTCTGGGCTCCCCCTACACAGTTGGTCAGCCACCAAGTGAATGGAGCCCCTGACCTGGGTCACCTTTCCCCTCCGTGCTCAGCAGACTCCGGAGCCCCTCCTGCAGCACCCCTTTGCCTGCCTCTATTTGCAGTGCAGAAACAGAAGCAGAGCCAGTCAGAAGGGGCCTCCCGGGCCATCTAGCCTGACCCTGGCTCCAGCCAGCTCTGCTCATGTCCTCCTCTGCATGTGGTTGTCCAATCTTTCTGGCCCACCATCTCCCTTGGGGGCCCATTCCATATCCTAGGGGTCCTTACTGTCAGGAGGGACTTCCTAACATCCAACCTGGAGCCCAACCCTTTTCCTTGAGCTTTACCCCATCACCCTCCACCACTGGGGAGGACTGGTCGTGGCCTTCTTCCATGTGACACGCCTTCACATACCTGTAAGTCGCTATAAGATCCGCTCTGATCCTGCTCTTCTCGAAGCTGAAAAGTCCCATATCCCACAGTCTCACCTCAGGTGGTATTCCTGCCCCTCCCCGCTGCTCCAAGTCCAGCAGCCATCCTTGTGACTCCACCGGACCGATTCTAACTCGCTACATCTTTTTTTGTAATGTGGATCCCAGGACTGGGCGCAGGACTCCAGTTGTGGGTGCACCAGAGTCTTGCGGAGTGGCGCCAGCCCTCTCTGGGTCAGGATGCGGCTGCTGCCGCTGCCCACGGCAGGTGGGTGAAAGGCTTTCCGAGGGAGCACAGGGGCCGTGCTCTAAGCCCCGAGCAGGTGCGACTCATGCTCAGCAGTGGCCCAAGCACCCGTTCCCTGGTCCTCCAGGCCTGGAGCCCCTATGCAGCCTCTCGTGGCCACCTGCCCGGCTGGGGATGCTGGGCCGGCAGTGGCAGGTCAGAGGCTCTGCAGTTTCTGTGGGTAGGAAGGGCGGTGCTGGCACCGTTTCCCCCACGATTTGCCGGCAGTCTGGGGAGGTGGCGGCACTGCGGCACCGCTCAGGGTCAGCGAGGAGTGGGCCCAGAAGCCTGGGCTGGGGGAGCCACACTCCGGAGCAGCCCACCCCCTGGCCTCTCTCTTCCGCTGTGGGACATTCCCCATTTGTGAAGAAATGTGTTGAAAAGCTGCGTCCACCAGCATCTCTTGTGACTCTGCTAGGCTCTTCATTTCTTAAAATGTAAGTACTCGTTGTGCCAAAATTGTCTTCCATTGTTGTTTTACCTGGCAATCCCAATTTGATAGAAAATAAACTCAGAGGAGAAGAAAAGGCTGGAGAAGATCTTGTGGAATATATTCAGGGGTCTCATGCTTACCTTCCTGAAGAGGGGGCCGAGGAGCAGGCCTGCCTCTTGTTGCAGCCACCGCTCGGGAATTGGCTGCCTCCTTGGGCTCTCGCTCTGTTATGAGGTAATTCCTTCCACAGGACTTTCTTTGGATTAGGAAGCACAGACAGCCTGGGAGGCTGCACAGCGGTGGAAAAATGCGGAATAGAAACAAAAAACCTGACACCCATACACAGCAGCCGCTGCCCTCTCAGTCTGGTTGAGCTTTTGGAGCAGCAAGGGAAATCCAGAAATACAAGTATGATACCACACCCAGGGAAGAGGCAGGGAAGTGGAAGCCCCTTCTGTGGGAGAATTTCCAGGAAGACCCAGGTGGGTTGGCGTGAACACGTCTTCCTTGGGGCTGTGGAGTAACCGTGTCAGTGTCTGCGCTGGAGACAGGCGCTACAATCACCCTCCAAAAAGGGCTGGTCGCTGGAGGATGAGAACTACAGCTGGCCTGAACCTGCCAGAAGGCTTTCCCGGAAAAGTTTGAAACTTTTTCTTTATGAAGTGCCCAAAGATAAAGGCCACTTCACAGAATTTTCTCTGAGTTTTCTTCACCCAAATGTAACTAGGTAGGAGGCGTTGTGCAGAATGCAAAATGAAGCCAAGCTGCAGAGACGGCGACTGCTCTTGGCACGCACAGAGGCCGACTGAAGCACCTTTGGAAAAACGAGGCTGGGCCACTGAGGAACCCTGCCTGTGGGGACCCGGCGGAGGGCTTCTCCTCCTCTTGGGGCCCGTGAAGCAGGTGGAGAGCTCCAGAGGTCATCGGCACTTGCTGTGCCACGAACTGCCACGGAGTGCCCCGGCTCGACCACAGCTGGGCGAGACCACTCGGCCCGGCATCCACGCGGTCCCGCGCGCTGCCCTTCCTCTGCACCCTCTGGTGCTCCGACAGGCCCGACAGGCCTGGACCCCTTCAAGAGCAAGTGTGGCCGGGCTGCGCCGTGGCCGGTGCTGTAGATTCGCGGGTGTGCCGAGGGCCGGACTTCCTGTGCTCTCCTGAAGGCTCTCCAGAGCTCCTTTCAGGTGTTAGGATTAGAAGGGGGGCCAAGATTTCTCCCCAGCCACTTTCTCCACCCCAATATAATTTGTACTCACCTATCATGACTCCCCCCTTCACTGCCCTTCTGAGCCCAAAGCAGCGCAAAGGAACCACTGCCGCCCTTTGAGCAGTTGGGCTGCCCTTTCCTGACCATGGGCTGGAATTTGACCTCGTTTCGCCAGCCCAGCCTTCACAGGAACAGAAGCCTGCCCCCCCCCGTGCCCCGCCGTGCGTCACGTGATGGTTTAAACTACATTTCTAATGTCCTTCCTCATCCCCCCACCTTGGAGATCTTTGGGGAGCTTCTGCAGCAGTGGCTTGGTCCTCAGTCACTTGGTGCCATTCCACGGACGTGGCTCATGCGCTGCGTACTCCCAAGACTCCAGATCACTTATGATAGTGTGAGTCTCACTACAAATCTGCGGGGGGGGGGGGCTTTTTACCTCCTTCCAAGGTGAAACTGCCAGACCACCAGGAACGGACCATTTTCAGTGATTCTGGGACGAGCTTAGGCTGTCAAGCTGGGCCACTGAAAGCCACGGATCCAACTACGTGAAAGACTCCCTCTGCTTCCTCTGTCAAAGCGCCTGATACTTCTGGCTACCCGATCAGTGAGCGCCCCAGGCACGGAGGTCCTGTGGGCACATACCACCTTTCCGTTGTGTGCACAGCCCACACTGCAGAAGCCTCTCGGTGGCTCGTTCGCCAGGGGCCTCGCGCAACCGCTGTGGCCCCCGCGGGCCGCAGTTCCTGGGGTGTGCTGCAGGAGGCCCCCCGCACAGCCCCCGGAAGAGCCCCGAGGGAGGGCCCGGCAGCACAGCCGGAGGCCAACAGCCCGTGCTCCTCCACCTGCACACACTGCGCTCCACAGACGCGCTGCAGTGGGAGCGCCTCACTCGCTGCCACGTGGCTCCTCTGTCCCGAGCGAGCCGGGCCTCGGTCCCGCCCCAGCGGGCCACCCATGCACACCTCCTTCCCAAGTGTCCGCACCAGCAAAACGAGGAATCAACGTCTCTTTACTTCCATAAATATCTCCTTGTGATTATTTCAAAGTTGGTTGTATATAAAATTCCACAAGTACAACAGTTGTTAGAAAAGCACAGCCCCCCCCCCCGCCCCCGCTCGGGGTGGCGCTGGGACAGAGCGTGCCCCCGTTTCGGCATGGCTCTGGCAGCCGCTCGAGGACCTCCTCCCGCTGGAAGCGGGACTTCGCTGTCGCTCGTGGCAACACTCGCTTCAGGAGGAGGTGTGGGTGGGACGGCTTGCATTAAAAAAGAATCCTGAATTTTGGCACCTTCCTCAAGTCTGGGCTGCTCTCTCCTGCCACATCCGCAGAGAGGATGGGAGCACAGACGGGTGGGCACATTCCAGGACGAGACCAAAGTCTCTGCAAACCAGGATTCCTCTACCAGCCCCCCACCGCCCCAAGAATCAGACTGGTAGGGAAGACACTGGCCAGTGCCGAACTCACTGCCCCCCACCCCCGTTCCTGCTCCCCACCTGCAGCTCTGGTTGGCCAAACAAGCAGCTGGGGCAGGCGAGGTGAAGGATCCCAGCAGAACCGGTTCGCGGCCTCTCCCCTCCCCTCCCCTCCCCTCCCTGCTGGTACTTCCACGCACAGCGGAATCATGGCCCCCAGTAAAAGGGGGCCTTCCTAAGCCCCCCCCCTCGTGGCCAAATACACCTATCCGGCCTCCTCTGGTGGCTCTGCGAGGGGCACCGATCCAGGGGCGAGACGTGCCGGACAGCTTGGCCCAGCGCGTTGAGTGGGCGCTCCGAGGGGCACGTCCCGCACGCTGGGGGGAGGCTGTGTTAAGGCCGGGGGTGCAAACGGAAGCTCGGTCTGCTGAAGCCCCACCCCCACGTGTGCCAAGGGTGCTCTGAGCTGAAGCAAAGTTTGGTGGGAGGGGGCAGCTCACGGGACGCGCGGCTCAGAGCTGGCGCCGGGGGCTGGTGGGCCTCCCTGACGGGGCAGCGGGGGCCCCTCCCCGCCAGCATCATCCCGTGGCAGTGGCAACTTCGTGGGCAGCCACAGGAGGGCGGGAGGGAGGGCGGGAGGCAGTCAGCGCCTGGTTGTGCCTGCAGGCGCTTCCACCCGAGGGGAGCCTCCCTGCCCACCCGGCCTCACCTCCTCCCCTGCAGAGGGCCACGGGGCTTGTGCAGGGCAGCCTGCCCACTTCCGCCTGCCGGAGGAGCACAGCACGGTCCCAGCAGCAGGCGGCCCCGGTGGAGCGTGTCTTGCTAGCAGGCTCCTGCGGGAGGTGCGGCCATGGCAGCCGAGGCAGAAGCCCCCAGGCACAGCCGGTCCAGCTCTGTCCCGGCCTCGGCACTCCTGGCCGCTGGTCCCACTCCACAGCCATCCCTGCGGCCCGGGCCCCTGCCGGGGTGGGGGGCTAGAGGGTAGTATAGATGTACACGAAGACGATGACGAGCAGGTTCAGGACAGTGCCCACGATGCCCAGCACGGCCAGGACCCGCTCCTCCTGATCTGCCTTGGACTCGCACGGCAGCCCAGGCCCCTCGCCCGCCCTGGCGACTCCAGGCACCATGGTGACGTTCAGCTTCTCCACCCGCAGCTTCAGGTCAACCTGCTGAGGGAAGCGGAGAGAAGACTCTGTCGGGCGTGGGGGCAGAGCGAGGAGCCCAGAACGCCGCACGGGTTTTGCAGCATATTCCCGGGGGCAGCGAAGGGCATCCATCAGGGCCTGGGTGGCTCCCCGCCGGTGCTGAGAGGTCGCTCCGGGCAGTTGCGGGCCGCGGGCAAAGCCCCCACGCCCTGCCGCGAGCTGCACGGGCCCCGGGTGGGCTCCTCCTCTGCAGCGCCGTGCGTGGAGAGCACGGCCTCGTGGCGCATCGGGGCGAGTCATACCTCGCGAGGGCCAGAGCGCCCTCCGTCTCCCTGTGGCTTCAGCCCCCCTCTGGCGACCGCGGAGGGGGCGCAGAAACCAAAAGGCGGAGGAGACTCCAAATGGCCGGGTCAGCAAGTATTCTAAAAGCAGGTTGCTTGAAGAAGAGAAGGGGGCTGGCAAGAGCCCTCCCTGCCCACCTCCATCCCCACAGCCCAGTAAGGGGCTGTCAGTTTATCTGCTTTCTCTGCCTGCAGGGAACTAAGGTGTGGAAGAAATATCTGCAGTCAAGCAATTTCTGGGGGAGCTGAGGTTCCAGCGCAAGCAGCAGCACCCGCCGCACCTGCACCTGCCTTGGCCTTCCGCGCCAGGGCAACAGGATCAGTTCCCCCAGTGCTCCCACGGAAAGAGCAGTCCATGGGCCGGCCTGTTTCTGCACACCGGGAACACGTGGATGGCCCCATAAAGGCTTTGTCTGGCTAGATAAGGGCCTGCACGACTCCTCAAAGCAGGAGAACAAGCACCTTGCACATACTCTGAGGCACTCTTACTTTCAGCTCTGGAGATGGCCAGCTACCCTGCCGCAGCTCCCCCAGTCCCTCTCAAGGGCCAGGTCGGTGCCCCGAGGAGCGCTCAGTCCAGGCCCCAAGCCCCCCTCCTCTTCCTGGCCAGCCGAGGGGCCGCCGCACTCACCACGCACTGCATCAGGAACAGGAGGGCAGTCCCGCGGGTCGGTCCTCATGTGGCGCTGCGTGGCCTCCGTCGGCTCAGTGGCGGCTGGCCCCGGCCGCTGGGAGCTGCGGAGACAACACGGCGGACCCAGTGAGGCTCCGTGGCCGCTGCAGTGGGCCGCCTCAGGCCGCCGCGACAGGCAGGAGCCGGGGCGGAAGGCTCTGAGGGAAGCCGGGCATGGGGCGCGTGTGCCTGGGCAGGAAGCCCCGAGCTCCTGCCCCACTGGACCAAGCCTCAGTTCGCATCGCTGCAGAAGCGCATCCTTCCACAGCTCACCCTACCCTGCTACTTCCATTGCTTCTCTTGTCCCATTTTAAATAGGAAGGTCCTTGGGGCAGGGACCTGTCCTCCTGTGTGTTGAAGCATGAGGTACACGGGTCAGAATTCATTCCTGCCCTTCAGGATAGGAGCAGGCTCCGGACAGCCTCGAGATGGTGAAAACCACACCAAAAGGCGATCGACCCCAATCAAAAGGCATCCTGCCCCGAGCCCAAGGCCACACGTGGCCATGCCTGCCGAAGGGAGCGCATGCTCGGCCGACTGCTGGCAGGCAGGGGCGACGGACGTGGGGGCAGCCCTTAGGCAGGTGGTTCCAGTATCCAGGGGCCACCACAGGAAGGGCCCCCGTCCCTTACGGCGTACTTCTGGCAGCCGGAAAACCTTGCAGGGGTGAGGGGAGCACACGCATGACGGAGGCCCAGGAGGACTGAGTATACCGGGAGTGAAGGGCAGCTCTGTCCACAAAGGCCCCCCACTCAACCGCAAGAGCTTCCCCAGCGTGGGGCTGGGAGGGGAGGGGAGGGGAGGGGGGGCCGCCTGTGCGCGCGCCTGGAAACGAGGGCGAATTCGTTGGCAGCGCAGGCGGCAAGGTGCACGGGGCAGGGCGGCAGCGCCCGCCGTCAGCGGCGTCCTCGTCCTCGGCCCTACGCGGAGCGGAGCGGCGTCCTCGGCCGCAGCGAGAGCCACCGAGTGCCCCGCCGATGCCTGCGTGCGTCACTTCTATGGCGAGTGCCAGCGCACGCCCGCTGCATGCGCAGCCGCCAACGCGGCTCCCAGCCCGGCGCCCTCCCGCAGCTTCGCAGGGCTCCGGACGAGCCCCTGGCAGTGCCGCGGCTGCACCCTCGGCTCCCGCGGGCGCTGGCCGGGCAGGTGAGCCCACATCTGCTCCACCGGCTCGGGGCTCTGGGAAGGGCCGCTACCCCTCGCACCCGCGCGCATGTTGCACAGCTAGGCAAGGAGCTGCGTGCGTGTGCGTGCAAGTGAGCGAGCGAGCGAGAATGCCTAGCCCCGTCCACAAGTGCCGCTGCTCCCACGACCCTCTTGCACGCAGCGCTCCCTCCCTCCCACGCACACGCACGGCAGCGGCACTGCAAGCGGTGGCGTGTCCACAGGCAAGGCGCACATCACGCCACAGACGCGCCCGGTGCGCAGGCACGCAGCAGGGCCCCGAGCCTCCCGCCTGCCCCTCCACTTCGCCATGCTGCAGGTGGCGCCCAGACCCCACCACGTGAGAACAGGGTGCGCTGCGCCGCCTCGAGGGCCGCCATGCCCGCCGCCCCATCCCCCATCGCTGCTCTTGCCTCCGTGGACCCCGTACCTGCGCAGCGACCTCTCCGGGGGAGCTGCTCCCACACGCCGTGCGCCCACAGCTGCCCATGGCTCTGGCCGCCGGCGCCCCCCTCGTCTGCCTCCGAGCGCGGCTGGCCTGGGGAGGAGAGGCAGCGGCTGGCTCAGCGAGCAGGCAGGTGGGCACGGGGAGTGCGGCCAGCCTGCCTCGGCGCCCGTTGCCAGTGCCGGCTTTGCGCACGTCTGGAGCCCGGCCCCCCGGCCGCAGCCGCTCCCTGGACCCCCACGCAGCCCGCCCGCCCGCACCTGCGACGAAGGAAGCACCTAGAACGGCAGCGGCGCAGACAACCTCCCTCGTCTCCATCGCCAGCAGGGCCACCCGCAGCCCCTCCGCCTCACTCACCCAGCCCCGGCAGGCAGGCGGCTCCTCGCCGGCTCCGTCGCCTTGCAGTGCCTCCTCAGCGCGGATCGGGGGCTCCTGGCCCCCCCACCCCTGCTCGCCAGCTGAGCGCCTGTGCATCGGCCAGAGACTGTTGCTAGGCAACCATCTCCAGGAGTTGCATCCTGCATCGCGAATGGCCTGGAGATGCCTCCCAGTGGAGCTGGGGGTGCTTCTTTGGGGTGAGGGGCAGCACCCGCACCTGACGACACCCCCCCAGGGGCACGGGCTCCGGCACAAATGCTGTCCTTGCCTTGCCCGGCGGGTCTCCCCGCATCCCGCTCGCGATGCAACAGCAGCCGGGGAAGCGTGGCCCATGGAGCTCGTACTCCACGCCAGCGTGGGGAGGAGGGCCGTGGGGGACAGGCCCCACGCTTCCCAGCACGGCCACCGTGGCTTTCCCCGTGCCCGGCACAGCCGACCCAAGGAAGGCCGGCCACCCCAGCCGGCCTCAGGACCCCTCCGTGAGACCCGGGGCCCAGCGACCGGGGCCCACCCAGCCCGCCTGCCCCAGCTCGTCCAGCGCTTTGGAGCTGGGAACAGCAAGCACAAGGCCGGGCTCCTCTCCCAAGCACCCGAGCAGACCCTGGCTGACCAAAACCATCTAGGTAGCCTCCGTCCCCCTTCTCTCCCTCCCCCCCACTCCTAGATGAGGAGAGAGAGCTGGGAGGCAATCCCTGGCATGTGGGGAAAACTCTGCACATGCTCAGAGGCATGATTCTTCAGTGTTATGAACCTGGAACGAGCAGAGCACCCACTACGGAAGAGCTGGGGGTGGAGGGCCGAAGGGAGCCAGGCTCCTCCTTCTCAGGCCCCGATTCTCACGTGCAGCGGCCAACGAGGGTGGGGCGCATGCTGCAGGGGCAGGCTGGGGCGGCCAGGCAACCCGGGGGCTGAGCCAGAGGCCGGGCTGGGCCGCCGGCAGCCCCCGAGGCAGCCCCGCTTCCTGTCCCCAGACAGCAGTGCAGCCTCCCGGAATTACGTAAGCCGCGGCAGGAGCAGGAGCAGGAGGGAGGGAGGGAGGGAGGGGGGGCGCCTGGGGGTCCGGCGTGCACAGGAGGCAGCCACATGCTCCTCCGGGCTGACTCACAGGCAGGCAGTTACATAAGCCAGCCGGTGTGTCCGTGGGCGTGGGCTGTGCGTCAGGCTCTGCGAGCATGGGGCCCACGGCACCCCACAGCCGGCCCCCCATGCAGGGAAGAGAGGCCAGAGCTGGTCCGTGGGGCCTCCAGGCCCCTCTGGCAGGTCTGGGCATGCGGTGGGGTGGGGTGGGGTGGGGTGAGCTGCACCAGCACCACCGCCAAGCAAGACCAGCCCATGGCACAAGAGCAGCCAGACCAGACGGCCCAACTTCGGGGAGTGGCACTCCGTGGGGAGGCCGTGTGGAACAACCCTCCGAGAAGGCAGGCGGCCCTTCCCAGGCCCGGTCCCTGCAGGCGGCTGCCCACTTCCAGCGCCTGCGCACCCCAGTCGCGGGGGTCCCGGCCCTCAGCAGCCCCCCACACACGGCCCCTGTGCACAGCCGGAGCGGGGGCCACGCAACACCCCAGCCGTGACTGCAGCCGCTCACCACAAAACGCCTGGCGGAGGCTGTGCCCTTGGGTCGCCATGCGGGGCAGGGGAGCAGTGCCCAAGCCCCCTTCCTGCGCGCCATGGGGGCTGGAGTCCCCCCACCCGCTCCGCCTCCGTGTCCGAAGGTGATGCTCCTGGAGACTCCCCCGTGCAAGCGAACACCTGAAGGCAGGAGATTCCGGCTCTCCCGGAAAAAGTGAGCGTCCCGGGATCCCGCAGTGCCAGGAGGCGGGGCTGGCGTGCATCCCAGAGCCTGCCTGGGGCCACCGGGGAGAAGCCGCAGGGCCCTGCCCCGCCTGCAGGCTGCCCTCCGCTGGCCGGGGAGAGCAGCCGAGGCACAGCTTCCAACAGCCCTGGGGCCGACGGCATGGGCTGCCCCAGAGCATGGGGGGGGCCGCGAGGGCAGACCTGGCCCCCTGCGGCCCGGATGCCACAGCGGCCCTGCTGGAGGGAGCTCAGTAGCCGCGGAGCCGCCAAGCGGCCACCTGCTCATCCGCCGCCCCGCAGGCCTGGGCGGCAGCCCCTCAGAGAGGGCAGGCAGCGGCCATGGCGCTTCCAGCCTCCACTGCCCCCCGCCCCTGCACCAGAGCCCCACAGAGTCAGCCGGCAGCCGGGGGGTCCTTCCACGTTTATTCATCGCGTCTCAAGCGGATACAACTCAGGGAAGGGCTGCAGCAGCGCGGAAGGGCCAGAGCGCGTTGTTATTGCTCACAGGCGGCTTTGGCTTTTCAGCAGGAGGTGGGGGTGGGGGTGGGGGAAGCCCCATCCGGACCCTCCGCAGAGGACCTCCCAGCACCCCCCTACGAAGGCCGCAGCCTGCGTCCATGTGAGGCAGAATCCCTGAGAGGCTCCTGGGCTGCAGCGAGAGGCACGAGGGCGCCGGGGCCGGGGCCGGGGCCAGGGGCCATGTGCTGCGTGGCAAGCAGGGCCCCGTGCAAGGGGCTGGCCGGGGCCGGCGGGGTGGCGTGGGGCGCCTGGCGCTCGGAGCCACAGTGCGGCTCCGCCGGAGCAGGGCAGCCACTCGCCGCGGGGTCAGAAGGAGGTCTCGCTGAGCCGCAGCCGGGACAGGGCCAGCGGGAGGGCGGGCTCCGGGGAGGGCGGGCTCAGGCCGGCAGCGCCTTGGCCTGCACCGCCAGCAGGGAGCCTGCAGTGCCTGGCCCTGCCCCCCAGCTCCTGGGCGCGGGGGCTGCGCTGGCCCTCGGGCTGGGCCAGCTCCGAGGAACGGGCCAGCTCCTGGCACCTCTCAACAAACCTCCCACCCTGCTGGCGCCCGTCCCAGCCCCCTCGCTGCAAGCTGGGCAGGTCCTCGCGGCTCCAGCGGCGAGGAAGGGGCTGCACACCCCTGGCTGGCCGCTCTCGGGCACCGTCCGCCTCCTGGAGCTGGGGGCTGCTGGGGCAACGGCAAGCACGTTAGAGGAGGAGGAGGCGGCGGCGGCCTGCCCCGCCACACCCCGCTGGCACACAGCTGGCATGAAGCGTGGGGCGCCGAGGGGAGCCCCAGTGCGGCTTCCTCCCGCTCCTGCAGGGCTCCCCCTGCCCCACGAGGCAGCACAGTGCCCGTCTACCTGGTGCGAGCTGCGCAGGGTCTACTCGTGGGGGCAGCAGGCCCCGTGGGGCTGGCCTCCAGGCCGTGGCTCAGCGCCAGGTCGCACTGCTCCAGCTCCCGCAGAAGCTCCTCCTCAGAGAGGCCGCCGGCGCCTGCAGCAGAGAGGAACAGCGGCTGCCTCATGCCAGAAGTGCGGACAGGCAGGACCGAGCAAGAGTCGGCCTGGGCCAGGTTCAGATCCTGCCCTTGGCGGGAGGAAACTGACAATGGTTCCTGCCAGCCCTGCAGTTGTCTAAGGCAGGGAGGCAATGGCTACGGAACTGCAGCACCCATCAGCCCCAGTCAGCACAGCCCAAGGACACGGCGGGCGAGCACGGCGCTCCAACAACTTCTGCAGGACTACAGGGTGGGCAAGGCCCTGCTGCAACCGCCCAAGGCCCCCGTGGGCACGGGGCCCGTGCATCCGGCCGTCTGCCTGTCTGCACAGAGCAGGTGCTCTGAAGTGCCGGATGCGCCGCACCGTCTGGTGAGCCCCAGCGCCCAGGGATGCCCCCGCCCAGCAGGGCTGCCCCGTACCAGGCGCTTGGCCCCCCATCTCCATGGCGGTGGTGAGGTCCCAGATCTGCACGCTGCCGTTGCTGTGGCCGGTGAAGAGGCAGCGGCGCGGCCGGGAGCCGATGCGACTGGAGCCCTCGCACTCCTGCACCGTGAAGGCCGTGATGGGCGCCCCGTCCACGGAGCGCACCTCGCAGATCCTTCCGTGGAGGACGAAGAGAGGCCAGGAGTTATCAGAGAGAAGATGGCCGCGTGCCCGTCCCCAGAGCAGCAGGACCCCCGCCGGGGAGGGGCACGGTCCAGCCTGCAGCCTAGCACCAGGGGGCACGGTCCAGCCTGCCACACGGTGGCGGCAGTGCCGCCGCAGACCCACCTCTTGCCCGTGGAGGACAGGCGCACGAAGAGCTTGCTGGCGTCCGGCACCACCTTCTGGAGGAAGACCTGCTGGTCATCCCGCTCGCCGAAGGGGCCTGCAGGGCAGGCAGAATCAGAGGCTGGCGGCCTGGCAGGCAGCCCCTCCCCCCCACCCCCACACCTACCTATGTCTGTGCCGGCGCTGCAGCCCCCGCACCCATCCACAGACTCCAGTGCCAAGATCTTGAAGGAGGCGAGCGGCGTGGAGCCCGGCTGCGTGGAGATCATCCCGCGGAACCGGGTCACCGTCCACGTGCGGACGTGGTTGTTGTCGGCACAGACTGCAGAGCACAGGCGTGGCTGAGGGCAGCCCGGGAGGCACTCCGTCCACGCCCGTGAGCCTCTGCAGCCTCCCGGCAGGCGGCCCCGCCCCATACCTGAGATAAGGTGCCTCTCGGAGAGCATCACCCGGGTGACGGGGCTGCGGTGGACGGCGAAGGCCTGGAAGAGCTGCGGCCCAGAGCCCACTGTCTCCGGGTGCTGGACGATCACCCGCACCATCCCGGAGCTGGTGCCGTAGGCGATCTCGATCCAGTTGCCGCTGTCGCCTGCGCACAAAAGCAGCCTCTGCGTGGGGCTCCTGCGGCAGGAGGCGAGCCGCACCCCACAAGCAGAGCCAGGCCCAGGGAGCGCCGGGCCAAGAGGGGCGGAGGGTTTCCTGGCGTGGGCCAGCTTGGAAAGAGCAGAGGGGCTGAGCAGCCCGGGGGCTCAAGCACCCGGCTGGGGAGCAGGGCGGGGCACAGGCACCCAGGGCCAGTTCCCCTCTCCGGGGTGCAGCGGCACGGCCTGGCCGGGAGGAGAGCCCAGAATGCCTGCCCCGAGCCCGGCTTGGGAGGGGGGCGGGGATACTTCACTGCTCTTGGGCGTGAGGTAGACGCTGAGGGCGGTGATGGCGTCCTCGGAGGGGTCGCGGTACAGCTCGGTCACCAGAAGGTCATTGTCTTTCATGCGCAGAGGGAACTTCTGCACATCTGTGGGGAGAGCCGAGAGAGCTGAGCGCCAAGTCACAGCCAGGCAACCGCCTCTGGCCCCAGATGCTGACCCGGCCTCAGCGCCATGCTGCCTCGGCCAGCCGGCTCCCCCCCCCCCCCGAGCAGCCCTCACTCACCCACATAGTAGATGGAGCCATTGTTGCACCCCAGGAGCAGGAAGGAGCCTGCCGCATCGTGGCTGCTGATCGGGGCCATGTCCTGAGTCTGCGGGGAAGCGGGGAGGCTGGAGAAGTGCCCGAGCTGAGGCAGGAGGTCCCAACGCCTGCCCTGAAAGCATGGAAGGAGGCCCCCAACCCGCCCCTCAGAAGGCCCCCCAGGATCTGCCCAAATCACAGCCGTGGCAAAGAAGACAGAAGGGACGCTGCTGGCATGGGCTGGGGCGCGAAAGCAGCCAGTCTGGGCCCCACCGCTCCCCCAGCACCGCAGCAGCGCTGCCGCCTCAGCCCGGGCCAGGGGCTGCCAGCCGGCTCCCGAGAGCAGGACCTACTCCCACCCACCCGGGCAAGGGGCCAAGCCGCCAGCGCTCTGCACCTGCCAGTGCTTGGTGACCGCGTTCCAGACTCCTATCTTGCCTGTGTGGCTGGTGGCGATGAGCTGGCTGCCCACAAAGAACAGGCCCTCCACGGGGACTCCCAGGTGGAACACACCTAGCGGAGGGGCAGAGCACCAGAACGTCGGAGGTCTGGGCTGGACCAGGCCGAGGCCCAACCCTAGCTCGGGGCTCTGTCCCCAAATGGCAAGCCAGCTGCCTGCACGGGGAGAGCTGGCCTGGCTCGGGCCAACGCCCATCTGGAAGCAACAGTGCTGGGGAAAGGGGCTGCTGTGCCCCATGGAGCCTCCAACATGCAGCGGAGCCCATCAGCAGGGGCCAGCAGGCTCCTCAGATGTCACCCAGTCCTGGGCCACAGCAGCTGCCAGGGGCTTCCCGGTGCACGAGGCTGGACCAGCGGCCTCGGCCATGGCCGTCAACTCGGGGGCCGCTCCACAGCGGGGCTCTGCTGAGCTCACCAGTCCTCACCGATCTCACTGCCGTTCCCATCAGGCTGCAGTGCCCAGAGCAGGATCTCGTTGCAGGACGCGGCGGCCACCATCTTGTCGCTGTCCCCCAGGGAGCCGCCGAGCACCCGGGCATTCAGGGCCACCTGCTCGATGACCCAGTCCAGCCGGGGACTGCAGAAGGCCAGCTGCCAGCCGGACGTCTCCTTCATCCTGCGCAGCAGAGAAAGCGGCCAGGCAGGCCCTGAGCAGCAGCTCGCTCAGCCACGGCGCGCCCAGGGGCTCCTGCAGGGCGGACGGCGGCACCCGGCTGGGGAGCCCCGAGCTGCCACTGACCTGTAGCAGACAAGAAACTGCGCGTAGGCCACAGCGATCCAGTTGTGGTGGCCACAGAGAAGCCGCACCATAGCCGGCTCACCTGGAGCTCCTGCAGGACAAGGGAAGATGGCAGGTCGTCCACAGGGTGGAGACAGTGAGCGGGCCAGTATTGCCTCCTCCTCCTCCAGAGGAGGTTCCGGCCCACCTGGAGGAAATTTTTATATGGCCTCTCTTTAAGAAACTGAACGTGAACTCTCTGGACCTTAACAACTCTTGAACAACCTCAAATATACAATTTCATTACAACATGATTGAAAAGGCAGTGTCTGTCCAGCTCCGGGCAGTCCTGAGTGATACTGACTTTCTGGACCATTTCAAACTGGCTTCAGAGTGAGATACGAAGCTAAGACTACTTTGGTCTCTCCAGTGGAGGATCTGCAATTCAGAACTGTTACACGGAGTGTGCCCCCGATGGTCCTGTGCAATCTTTCAGCAGCTTTCAATACTGTTGACCTTAGCATTCTTCTGGAGCTGAAGGAGTGGAAAATTGGAGGCACAGCTCCACTCCGACTGCTGAAGTCGGCTCCAGGCGGTGGCGCTTGGAGTCTGTTGCTCCTCTAAGAAGCAGCTGGCTTGCGAAGTCCCACAGGGCCCCACTCTGCCTCCACCGCTATTTAACATCTGTTCGAAGCTGCTGGGTGAGATCGCCCAGAGGAATGGCACGAGGCGTTATCGACAGGCCGATGACACCCAGCTCTGCTTCGCTTCACCATCATCTGCTACTTGCTCTAGAGGTGCCTCTTTGCCTGCCTGCCTGCCCGCCTGCGGCAGACAACAATCTGACCGAGGAGAAACAGTCTGAACTGAATCTAGGGCGGAGGCGCTTGCTCTGCTCTGAAGGGCCCACGCCTAGGAGGAGAGGCGCGTCGACCCATTCTCTAACTCGCAGCGTCCGAGCCCTTGGCTCCAGCACCCCCGCCTGGCAACCATGACCGCATCCCGCCCTGCCAACCACACACCTGCCGAGCCCCGCTCCTCCAGCAGGCGCCCTGGAAGCCCAGCGTTTCCAAGGCTGGGGGGCATGGTGTTGCTCCGGCGCACGAGGGCCCGCTCCCCAAGGCTTCCCGGCCGGACAGCCAGCTGTGCTCCTGCGACGCTGTGCCGGTTCCAGCGCTTGGCAGGGAACACTGCAAGGCGGAGGAGAGCAGGCCGTGTGCAACAGGGCAGCTGGGCGGCAGCCACAGCGCCCTCCCCCATGTCTTCTCTGCCCCATGCCTGCCCAGCTCACTGGCCAGCCGAGTCAGGCCCCTTCCCAGCCTCTACCCAGCACCTACCTGGCGCTGGCAAATAGCCACTGAAGAGGACACACCCGCAAGAGGACTGCTCCAGCTCCTGCTGCAGCTGCAGGCGGCGCACTGGGGAGGAAAAACAAAGCATGAAACCACCCACCCCAGGGGCGAACCAGGGCACTCACCCCGCCTGGCGGAAAACCAGAGGGCAGCGTGGGACAAAAACTGCCGCACCATAGCCGGGTCGCAGGGGCACTGGCTCCCCACAGGCCTGACCCCCACGTACCAAGCGGAGTGATTCCATAGAACTGGGCTTCATGCAGGAGCAGCGACAGGTTGGTCTTCCTAGAAACACAAAAGCAAGGAATGTCCAAACCCTCCCTGAGCACCCTTCCACCCCACGGCTGCTGAAAGGCGTCAAGGCGCAGACCGGAGGTGGACCCTTGCCCAACCTCTAGCCCAGGGGGATGGCTGGGGTCTCTGCACTGCACCGGACATCGAGTTCTTTTGTCCGCAAGAAATTTAGGATCGGGGCAAAGGCATCTGGATCTCGGTCAATGAAGATCTGGACAAAAAGAAGAAGAAGAAAAGAGGAGAAAGACCTGGGGTAGCCCGGCGCTACTTCTGC
The DNA here is from genome assembly GCF_004798865.1 of Varanus komodoensis. Classification (NCBI taxonomy): domain Eukaryota; kingdom Metazoa; phylum Chordata; class Lepidosauria; order Squamata; family Varanidae; genus Varanus; species Varanus komodoensis. The sequence goes on from NW_025335445.1 coordinate 54,196, forward strand.
TCCTGAAACCGCCGGGACTGGGGCAGCGGAGCACAGCCGCGCAAGCCTCTCGACCGCCCCCTCGCCCAGGCCGTGCCGATGCTGCCTTGCTGCCCTCGGCGGGGTCCCGCAAGCAAAGTGGGGAAGCGCGAGGCACTCACCGCGCCTGTGTCGTCCTTCAGGGTGGAGATCCGCCCGCTGAGGAGGCTGGAAGCGAACGGAGGGCGGTGAGCTCGGGGCTAAGGCCGGCCCGCCTACCCGCCTGCCCGCCTGCCCGCCCCCGTGCACGCCGCCGGCGCCCTGAGGACGCGGACCCGCCCCGGCCGCGCACCTGGAGAAGAAGGAGTCCGGGATCCAGGTGAGCGTCTGGCGGGAGGTGCTGAACCTGCACGGGGAGAGGAGGGAGAGGGGCGGCGCTGAGCGAGGGCGGCGCCAGGGGCCCGGCCCGGCCCAGCCCCGCGCCGAGGGAGGCGGCGGCCCACTCGCCTGCGGCCGCCCACGTTCAGCTGCACGAGCTCGGCTCCGGCTCCAGGCCCCGCCGCCGCCGCCGCCGCCGCCATCCCCGGCGGACTTCCGCATCTTCGCCGCCTTAGACGGCCCCGCCTGCGTGGTGACGCCATTGGGCGCGGGGCCGAAGAGAGACCTTGGCCTATTGGCTGGATACATAAGGCCCCGCCCTCCCTGGGAACCCATTGGTCGAAGGGCCTTACCGCCAACTCCAGGCGACGCTGAAGTCCCGCCTATTCGTTCTTTCCATTGGCTTTTGGGCGGCCACTCTCCCATTGGTGGGATTTCCGGGGCTGAGTCCCGCTCGAGTAAACAACCCGCGAGGGCGCGGTTGCCTCTCCCCTTGCCCTAATTGGCCACGGCTCGCGAAGGCCCGCCCGCGCCCCATTCCCATTGGTGCGGCTTGGCTAATCGGAAGGAGCGCCGCGCGAGAGTCCGGCCGCCGCGCGGGCCCGCGCCGCCGCCTCCCCTTCCGCCGAGCCCCCGAGCGGCCGCGGCCGGGCCCGGGCCCGGGCCCGGCAGGGCGGGGGCCTGCTGCTGCGCAAGCGGGGGGCGAGCGAAGGCGCTCCCGTGGCGGCTGGTGGCGGGAGGCGCCTCTTGGCCAGCGGGCGGCAGCGCGGGGAGCCGGGCGTCTAGCTCTGTCCCAGCCGGAATTCGGGCCTGGCTGTGGGGCAGAGAGCGCCGCTGCCGCCGTGGGCACGACCCGCGCCAGGCCCGGGCGGCGTGCGCCCCTTCTTCGCCTCAGCTCGCCCCTTGGCAGCTCCGTGAACCGCCAGCCAAGCTAACCTCCCGAAGAGCCGGCCTGAGTTGGACTGGCGGCGCTGCGGGCGGCTGCGGCCCTCCTTGCACGCCGGAGGCGTTGCAGGGGGATTCCTGCCTGGTGCCTGCGGTGTCCCCAAGCTGCTGTGTCCTGGCGCTTGGGGCACAGTGCCACCTGCATGCTGCTGACACCCAGCCCCATCTTCTGCCAAGAAATTACTCTGGGTTTAAATCAGAACTTGTCCTTAACAGCTTGAATGCAGACAAACAAGCTGAAGCGCTGCCCAGATAGAGTGCTGAGTCAAAAGACAGAGCAGGAAGTGGGGGATCAGCTGGCGCTGAATGGGCTTGCCCTCCTGAGTGACCAGTGGCAGTGCGTGGGCACAACAGTGTCTACCTGACCCTCTGCATGCTTTCCTGGAGGCGTCTCATTTCGGTATATGCTGTTTGGGCTGCTGAAACCCCCTTTATGTGAGGCTGCCTTTAAAAACTGCTCAGAAACTTCAGCAGCCCCTGTATTTTTAATGTGCTTTCGTGTGCATCTATTATTTAATAAAGCTTTACTTGTGATTGTAAGCTATCTTTTATGCCGCTTCCCCAGTGAGTGCCTGAAGCATCTTTCAAAACTTACCGCAGCTTTGGCGGGAAGAACAATCACAAGAAGACCCTGCTGGGATGCTGCCGTGCCCTCCCCCAGGGACCCTTGGCCCAAAGTAAGAAGAGGGCAGCTTCTGCCTGTGACTCAGCCCTTTGGAGAGGGGAGGGGGCTGAGTGGCCAAGTCCCTGCTTTGCATGAAGGAGGGCCCTGCTTCCATCCCCTGCAAGGGAAAATCCAGGGCTGGGGAAATCCCAGTCTGGAACCCCGGGGAGCTGCTGCTGCCAGCCTGTGCCCACCGTACGGGGCCAGAGGGAGCAAAAGGCCCCACTCAGTATAAAGCAGCTTCCAGTTCTCTTGAGTCCAAATAGGATGGCCACAGCCAGGTGCTCCCTCCAGAAGTTGGGGCAAAGCCCAAGGAAGTAAAACGGCCTCCTTTGTGGGCAGCCAAAAAGGCAAATGACGCCAATGACAGGTGAGAACTTTCCAAGTCTTCCAGTCTTGGTTTGTAATGCCAGTGATCGGCTGAACGAATGTTTCTGGCAAACGCTGGGCGGCAGCAGTGCAGGGAGGCGGGGGGGCGGGGGGGGCTGAGCTGTGCAGCCCAGGGTGGACTTGCTCCAGTGCCAGTAGCCGCAGGTGAGCAAAGCAGGAGGTCATCACCATCGTGTCTGGCCAGAGGCAGGCTCATTTTGATGGGGAGGCGAACTGCCCCATGGAATGTCTGGCTGCAAAGCAGAGTAGCCCTTAGGTCCGGCTGGACTGCCACCTTCCTGGCCCTGGCAGTTTTCCACTCTTGGAATCAGGATGCTGCTCAGGCAAAATGAGCCCTGCTCTGGCCCAGGGGCAGCTGGGCCTTCCTCACACTGACGCAACTTGCTTCGCAGAAGAGACGGGAAGCCCTGCTGGCACAAGAGTGCAGTTCTCCTGCCTGGAGCTGTGCCTGGGCGGACCCCCTCCCAGCCCCTGCTTGGCCCTCCTTGACATGTCTTTGCCACCCAGGGCTGAGCTTGCGGAAGCCTCCCTCCCCACTTTATTCTCAGAGTGAGCCTGTTTGGTGGGGGGCTTCCCCGGTGGGCTTGACAGGTCAGCAAGAACGGGCCCTCTGGACCTATTCAACCTGCGCATGGCACTGGCACGTGCGGTTGGAAAAAGGCCTCCAGGTGGACACCCACGGGGAGCACCAGAGCAGCTGTGCGGGTAGACCCAGGGAGCCCTTGATGCTGCCCGGGCCCGGGCCCACTCACTCCCTTGGTGAGGAGGGCCACAGGGCGCCCCAGCTGTGTACGGCACCAACACAGGACGGAACAGCGAGGGGGCACCCGGAGCTTGGGAGCAAGTTTGAACGGGTGGCTTTCTCTGCCTGACATATGCTTGGAGGCACACCAAGAACTCGCATCCCATTTCTGGCAAAGGGCTTGGTTGCGACCAGGGCCTAGCGCCACTTTGCACCTCTCTACTGGGCACTGCAGAAGTGCAGCTTATGCTCCGCTCGGCCAAGGGGCATGCAGCGCCTGTGCTGCGAGAGGAAGGAGGACCCGGTCGCTTTGGTCCAGCTGGAGATGCACCGGTCTGTACACAGCCGCTCTCAGCTGCAGGCCGCCTAGGCGTGGCGTGTGCTGCGGGGAGCGAGCGCCTTCTTGGGACACTGGACTTGGGGCAGTATGCGGACGTGGCCGAACTCTCATCAGAGGCCTGCAGGCAGGAGGGCCCCATCTCTTGATCTCATGCAACCAAAATCTAAAATCTTTACAAACTGGTCTCTGTTTGAAAAACACAGATCTTCAGAAAGATTTACAGCCAAACAAAAAGTGAACACAACCCCAAATCCTCCAACTTTTGTGGTTCTTTTTCTATACAAGACCAAAAAAAAGTATTTAAAGCAAGTACAATATTTTACAGGCTTCTGAACAATGAGGGACGCAGGGCAGAAGCGTTGATGAGTGACATTGCCATGGCTCCAGCAGGAGCACCGCGGACACTGCCTAGTCTGAGGGAGGCTGGATCTGGCTCAGTCCCACACGGACACAGCACTGTCGCAAGAAGCTGCCCCGGGCATGCCTGCCTGAGGAGCGAGGGCTGCTCTGCGCCCCCTCGGGCCTCGGCTCGTGTGGCCCGCTGGCCGATCACGCCAGCTGCTGGGCAATGGGCTGGGGGTCAGCTGCATGAATCGGGGGGCTGAGAGCAGCTCTGGGGGGAAATCAGCCAGGCCACAAATACAGCTTGGATCTCTTGCACTGATAACCAAAGAGTAGATTCTTGTTTTTTGAAAAAATCCTCAAGCTTAGTTATGTTTGCAGTTCTGTAGTTCATGTTTATATACATATGCACCAGCATCTGGTGGATGGGAGCACAACACGAAGTACAGCTGCTGAGCCTGAAATTTGTGGCCACACCACATGCGGTGCACGAGCCCAACCCTTGCCCTTGAGGCCTAACCACGCGACTGCAAAGCTGCGTCTCAAAAGACCGCATCCGTTCCGTTCGGTGAGGGCGCCAGTCAGCTCTGAGCGAGTCCTTTTGCTGTACAAGGAAAGGGAGGCTCGAAACTGACCCACCCTGCGTGTCTCGAGCATCAGTTGGCCGTGGCTGGAAGACTCGCTCGAATGGTGCCCGGTTTCAGGAGCAGACGCTGCACCGGTTCCTCTGTGCCATGCGTGGTAAGAGCTGGGGACCAGGGCACCAAGCGCGGCTCCGAGGCGCCCGCCCTTCCGCAGGAGCAGGATTGCTCTGGGGACAGTCCTGCCTCTGCCTGCACGAGGGCAGCCTCCAGAACCGCCCCCCCTCCACACGCACACAGTGGGCGCAGCACCGACCCGTCGGGTGGCGCACGGGGTGGTGGTGCGCAACGCTGCCAGCACAGCCCTTTAGACGGGACACGGCTGTGCTCTGCAGACAGGCTGTGGCCACCAAGCCCCCCCAGCGGACCGCTGGACTGGGGCCTGCCCTCCGGCCATTCCTCCAGGCGCAGCTCCCTGCTCTGCCATCGCCCCGCCACCGTCCTCCTCATGCTCCCCTGCCACTTTATTGCATAAAAATACATCTCTGTGCTGTCCCCGGGGGGGCCCTCCCGAGGAACAGAAGCGGTGGGGGCGTATGGCTTGTTAAGGGGGGCAAAGTGGTGGCCCGGCCTCTCCGTGCCCTCGTGCTGCCCGGCGACTTTGGCTCCCACGCCCAGGAGTGGTCCCGGCCGGGCGGGCAGGCACCTTAGGAGCCCCGAAGCGGCACAGCCTCCGGCCCCGAGGGGCAGAGGGGCGGCAGGCCCCCCTCCCACTTCACGATGCTGCCCAATGCTCCGGAGGGCTGCAAGCACATGGCCTTCCCAGTGGCATCCCCTCCCCACACTCTGGATCCGTTCTGGAGAGAGTCCCCCGGAAGAGCTCCGGGGCGCTGCACCAGGGCTTCCGGGGGAGCCGGATCGGGGGGGGGGGAGGCGGTGACCGCAAACGAAGGCGGCAGCAGTAGGACTGGATGCAGACTGAGTGGGCGGGCAGGGCTGGCACTCCCCTGCACATGCCAGAGCGGACCCTCCTCTTCCTTCCGGCACATGGTTGGTTGGTGTGCGTGTGTGTGTGCGTGCAGTCCTTTGCTTCTGAGCAACACATTGTGTCGAACAACATGCCTGAAGTGCCAATGCAGATGCCGAAGGGGCACACGCAGAGGAGGCGCCGGAGCGGTGCCCAGGAGGGTGTCCCCGGCACGTGAGCATGCACGCATGCAGTCTGCCCACGGAGCCGTTTGCGCCCGTGGCAGCACCATGTCATGGGGCTCTGCAGCTGACCGGAAGACACGAAGCTGGAGAGAAGGGGCGCCCAGCAGAGCTCCCCGCAGCTCCCTCAGCCTTCCCAGAGAAAGCAGACCCCCCCTCCGTTGGTGACCCCCTCCAGAGCACCTCCCTGCAGGGCCCGCTTGGCTTGGCGGATGGGGCCTGCTCACGAGGAGAGCTGCTTGCCGGGGGCCACAGAAGGGCGAGTGATGAGTCTGTTGGCTCAGCTTCTTGAAGCTGCTGCAGCGCAGATGAAGGTGCGAGGCCGGCGGCTAAGCTCGAAACGTGGCCGGTGTGGGAGCCTGCGGGCGCCGGGCACCACACAAAAGGAGTGGAGTGCCCTGCTGACTCGCCGGGATCCTCTTCGCCCTCCCGGCAGCAGCCGCAGAGGCAGCGGAGGGGCAGCCCACGCTCCAAGCCGACCCGTCCCTCCGGAGGCGGGGGCAGTCCTGGTCACCCACCCCGGTCAGACAGTTCGTGCGGGCGCCAGTCCTGAAGGCTGGGGGGGAGCTGCACCTCTGCCCCCTCCAGTCTCCGCAGCATCGGGGCCTCGCGTCCTGCCCCAAGCCTGCCTCCTGCCCCCGCAGTGCTGCCCGGTCTGGCCCGGTCGGGGCCTGCGGGCACAGAGCTGCTGGCCGGGACGCCTCTGGCCGGCAAGGCGGCCACCTCACTTCTTCCGGCCGGAGGTGCTGGCCCTGCGGTCAGCCTCCCGCTTGGGGTTGCCCTCGTCTGTGGAGGACGTGGTGAGCAGGGCCTGGCCCCACCGGGCGATCTCGGCGTGCTCCAGGATGGAGGCGGAAATCGCGTCCAGCCAGGACTTCATCTCCTCCTGCGGGAAGTGAGCAGGGGCTCAGCAGAGCCCAGTCCGCCAGGGCGGCCCGCAGCACCCCTCTGCCCCGGGGAGGGGAGGGGAGGGGAGGGGAGGGGGAGCTCACCTCGTCCTTGGCTTGGAGTAGGAACTCGCCCCCGTCGCGGGTCCTGCCAGAGAGCCCCCTGTCAGCGCGAGAGGCTGGCTCGGCTTGCCGGCCCCGTTCCCATCCCCCCACATTCCCGCTGGCTTCAGGAGGGGGGCCCCAGCCCCCCAGGCAGGGACTCAGCCGGAGGGGAAGTGGAGAGGCCCCATCCAAGCAGGGGAGGCCTCCCCTCGCCAGCCACCCCCCGGGCCGGAGCCCTGGCTGGCGAGGCAGCTGTGTGCCCGTGCTGGGAGGGGCCGGGCTGTGCACTGTCGGGCCCCCGAGTGCCGCCCGCCGGCTCGCCCGGTCCCGCCCCACACCTGATCTTGAGCACGTTCTTCTTCTTCTTGTAGTCACTGGCCACCTCGCCCGTGGCGCTGTGCAGGCTCAGCAGGGGCTCGTTGTTGTGCGTGCTCCCGGACTCCCGGCCCTTGGAATCCTTGTAGAAGCCCAGCTCCCCTTTGTCCAGGACACAGTAGAGGTTGATCCAGGACCTAGTGCGGTGGGGGGGGGGAGCAGCGCCGGGTCAGAGGGCTCCCCCTGGTTTTACAGGGGAGCCTCTGCAGCCCGGGGGCTCTGAAGGTCTCCTCTTCGGAGGGTGGGAGAGCACGGGAAAGGGGGCCGAAGGGCGGCATGATGACCCTCCGCGTGGCACTGCCGTGGCGAGGCTGCGGGGGCAGTTTCCGTGGAGCGGCCCCCCCCTCCCCCGCGACCTCTGCCCGCTGCCGCTCTGGTCTTGCGCCCTCCCGCTCCTTCCCTCCTTCCTCACAGACCACCCAGGCGCAGCTGAGCAGAGGGGGCGCCCCCGAAAGGGCAGCCCGCCCACCCCCAGCCCCGCTGCTCCCCCGGATCTATCTGTGCCCGGGAGGCCCAGGGCAGACCCTGCACGCCAGAGGAGGAGCCGAGCGGAAGGGCTGCGGCGAAGGGGAGCCGTTCGAGGCCCTGGGCGGTACGCCTGCAGCCTCGCTCTGCCGCCGCTCCCCAGAAGAGGGGCTTCTGCGTGACGCCCCCGGTTGTGCCCTTGCCCATGGATGCGGGGCACAGAGAGCAGCCCCCGCAGAGCCCCGGCCCCTGGCTGCACCCTTGGCGGGCCAGCCGTGCCCCTCGGGGCCAAGCAGCTCCCCCGGCCGGGCCTGCGGGCTCTGCAAGGAGCAGGAGGCCGGGCCGGGGGAGGCGCTTCCTTCGCCCTGGGTGGGCCTGGGCCTGCTCGCGGCCAGGGGGCGCACGGCACGGCCGGCGCTCGGCTCACCTGTTGGAGGCCTTCTTGTTCGGCCCCTCCAGCTCGAGCTTGCGCAGAAGGAAGCCCTCCTGCTGGACGGTGTGCGTGGGGGGCGGCGGCGGGGGGGGCGCTGCTCTGTGCAGGGGCGGAGCGGGAGCGGCGGGCGTCCCCCGGCGGGGCGTTGGGGTCCCGGGGCCGGGGCCTCCGCCGGGGCTTCGGTCTGTCTCGGGCGCGGGGCCTGTCGGGGCGCGGCGTCCGCTCCGGCAGCCTGTCGAGGCCGTTGGGCAGGCGGGCCGGGGACTCCCTCTCGTGCGGCTGCAGGCAGAGGGGCGTTACGGCGCGCCACGGCCACGGCAGGCGGGGGAGGCCGCGGCACAGGCCGCCCCTCTCGGGAACGGGCCCCGCGTTGGACGTCCAGGCAGGAGCAATGGAGGGTGTGCCCCCCAGCAAGCGCCCGGGCCCGACCCCATCTCCGCCCCGCCCCAGACAAGAAGCGCTTCCCCCACCCACACACGCCGCGGCTTCCAGGGCCCGGCAGCTTGCGCCGTGCAGTCCAGTTCTGGGTCCGCAGTCCATTCCAAGGCCTCCACCGGGGGGGGGGGGGAGACCAGGCACAGGGGCGCGGGTGGGGGACTCACCGTGGAAGAGGGCAGCGCTGCGGCGTGCGCCGGTGCCACGGACTCCTTCTCCTGGAGCTGCTCCACGATGTCCGCCAGGGTGGCCTTGCTGTGGGCCACAAGAGGGGGGCTCAGGAGGGCAGCGGGGGGCTGGCCAGAGGCAGGCAGGTGTGGATGCCCCCGCCCCCCCCCCCGTTGCACCACTTGCAGGCTCGCCTCAGCTGGCCATTTGGCAGAGCCGCTCGCTGGCCGGGGGGAGGAGGGGGCTGAGGCGGCACGACAGGTGCTGGGGCGAGAAGGTGCCCGCAGGGGAGGCTCCCCCCTCCAGTGATGGCCGAACACGGCGGGGCCGTGCCCTGCAGCTCAGCCGAGAGTCGGGGCGACGACGCAAGTCCCCCTTCGGGCAGTGCATAGCTCAGCCGCGGGACTCCCTGCCACGTGATGCGGGGGGGGGGCACAGCCGGGTGCTTCTCAAGCAGGACGAGAGGAGTCTGCGGGGTGGGGGGGACTAGACATGCCAGTGGCCCTCATGGGCACACGCCACCTCCCACCCCAGGTACGGCGTGGCTGCGCTCACCTGCGTCCGGGCCACACGGGTGCGATGGAGAGGCTGCAGCCCCGTCTGGCGGGCAGGCAAGGCCCACCGGCCGGGTGACCCCTGTGGAGCCCACTGCCGCACCCGGGCACCGCTTGGCCCGGAGCCAGCACTGAGGCTCGCAGCACGCCTATTCCGCTGCAGGACACGCGTCCACAGACCCCTGTCGGAGTGGAAACCCGCCCGGCCCGGGTTCAAAGGCCTTTTGCCAGCCTCCTGGAGGGCAGGCGGGGTCAGCGGCCCGGCCAGTGTCCCAGGGGCACCGGGGCCTCCCCTGCCCCCCTCCTCTGAGGCCGGCGCACTCACCCGCCCCCCTTGGCGTCATTGCGTGGCGCCTCGGGCTCGCTGGACTCCTGGCGCTCCAGCCGGCGCTCGTGCCTCTCCCGCCGGGGGGTGTCCTGCTCGCTGGACTCCTGGCGCTCCAGCCGGCGCTCCCGCCTCTCCCGCCGGCGCTCAGGCTGCTCCTGCCGGGGGGCCTCGTGCTCGCTGGCCTCCTGCCGCTCCAGCCGGCGCTCATAGCGCTCCCGGTGCCGCTCGGCACGCGCCTCCGTCCGGCCCCCCTTGACATCCGCCTGCTCTGCAGGGGCCCCGGCCGTCTCAGCCCGGCCCGCCTCCTCCACAGCCGCCTTGGCCTCGCCCGCCTTCTCCTGGCCCCTGGCCGCGGCCCCGGCCACCGGGCCCTCCTGCAGGCGGTCGATCTTGGGCTGCAGCCGCTCGGGCTTCAGCTCCTGGCGCACGTAGGCCACCCTGGCCTCAGCCCGCTCCAGGGGCCCCGGCCGGGCTCCGCTGAGGAGTGGCGGGCCCTCCGCCCGGCCCCGCAGGGGGCCCCTGTCGTGCGGCGGCTGGCGCGAGAGCGGGGAGGCCTCGCTGCTCAGCTCAGCGGGGTCGGCAAAGACCTTCCGGCCCAGCAGCGGGGTGGGCGGCTGCTTGCTCTGCTCGGCCTTCAGCTTCTCGATCTGTGGGAGACAGTGCAGGGCACGGGGCGGTTCCGCCGCCCGTCAGCCAGAACGGCCCTCCCGAAGGGGCCCGACCCGGGGATGCCCCGCGGCGCCACCCTCCCCCCGGCGGCTGGGGCGCGCACCGTGGTCAGGCGCCGCAGGGAGCTGAAGCGCTCCTCCCAGGCGGCTGCCGCCTTGCGGAAGGCCTCGTGGCGCCGAATCAGCTGCTCCACCTCGTCCACGCTGTTGCCCAGCTCCTGGCTCTTCAGCAGCGGCTCCTGCGCGGTGAGCCAGGCGTCGGCCACCACGGCCTCCTGCGCGAACTGGTGAACCTCCAGCACTGCCGGAAGAGAGACCCTGAGCCCGCGTGGCCCAGGGCGCCCCGTGGCCGGTCCTCCCTCTGCACCCAGCTGGCGGCCGAGCAGGGATGTGTGGGGGGCGGAAGCCCGGCCCCTCCTGCTCCGCCAGCCTCCTGCCCGCGGCTGCCGCTGGGGGGACGCTGGACCCGGCAGGGCCGCCCCCTGCCCGCAGCTGCCCGGGCGGGGGAGCGGCTGCACTCACTCTGCTGCAGCCACTGCCAGCGCTGGTCCCACTTGTCCGTCATCTCTTTCTTCTTGGCCATCAGCTTCTCCAGGTGAAGCTTGATCTGCAGCGGAAACAGGTGTCCTGCTGGGAGGGAGTGTGGGCCGGAAGGGGCCCTCAGGGGGCCAGCACCTGCGGGCCACTCGCCCACCGCGATGCTTCTCTGGGGGGCAGGAGGAGGGTCAGCGGCCCCCTGCCTTGCCCCAGCAGCCCCCTCCGGGCCCGCAGAAGCCGCAGAGCCGGCCGGGGGCTCACCTCCTCGGAGGCGGGGCTCTTGTTCAGCACCAGCGCCTTGCCCAGCTCCACGCAGGCGGCCACGCTCTTGCTGCGGGCCTCGATCTCGGCCTTCAGGCCCTGGTGGTAGTTCATCAGCACTCCCACGGTGGACACGTCCCTGCAGGGAACGGCGGGGGGCATCCCGCGTGAGGCGGGGGCACGCGGCGCTGTGTGCATGGCTTTCCTCTCCCAGGGCCGCGGGGGAGCCGGCAGGCCAGGCGACAGCCCGCGTCCACACGCCGGCCCAGCCCGCGGCAGGGCCGGCCCGGGGTTGCCTCCTCTGCCTGGCAGCAGCTCGTGCCGGGTCCCCACACAGCCCCTTTAGCTGGCGGGGCGAGCCCAGGACCCATGCGGGAAGGCGCTGCGTGCCACGGCCTCAGGGCCGGGGGTCCGGGAGGGCCTTGTCGGAAACCCGCGGGCTGGAGAGGGCGCCTTGGCAGGGGGCACGCAGGAGTCACACGGGGCAGGGCTGCTCGCATTCCCCCCCCCGCCCCGAAAGCCCGGCCCGAGCACGCAGGCTGCCTCGGCAGACACCCCGGGCAGGGAGCCGAGTGGCGAAGCCAGCGGACGGCAGACCCTGAGACAGGCAGAGCTGCACCCCACATTACCTGGGCTTCTCGCCGGTGCCGACCTGGCAGATGACGGTGTCCATCCAGGAGACGAGGTCGCGCACCATACTGGTGAAGCGGATCTTGTCCGTGGTGGTGGTAATCTGCAGCCGGCAGTCCTCACAGGAGCTCAGGAGCTCCTTCCAGGCGTGCATGACTTCCTGTTCCTTGGTGCTGATGGCCTCGGCGTTCTCGCCCGCGTACACCGTCCGGAGCTGGGCCGCCGCCTCCTGGAGCTGCCGCACCTGCCGGGCCAGCGGGGAGCAGAAGCCGAGATGTGTGGCTGCCCCGGACAGTGGGGGAAGTGAGCTGGGCCCTGCCCTGCCCTGGGGGGAGAAGCCCCTCCACCCCGGGCCGCTCCCTCCAGACCTGCCCCAGGACGAGGCCAGCAGGGCCTGGGCTGCCAGCCAAGCCGCACCCCCCGGGACTCTCACCTGCGTCACCAGGACCTGGACGTCGTGCTCGAAGGAGCCCAGCATCCTCTGCAGGGTGCCGGCCGAGGTCTTGGACTCGCGGGCAGTGACCTCCGGCAGCCGCTGCTGCTTCTCCTCGATCTGGGCCAGGATGTCCTTGCAGTCACTGAAGAACTTGTGCAGCTCGTGCGAGGCGGCCAGCATCTGGGCCCGCGTCTCCATCAGCTCCAGCAGGTCTGCCCAGGCCTCGTTCACGCCGTCCTTCCACTCGGCGATGGTGGCGGCGTCGGCGTGGCCGTAGTCGATCAGCTCATCCACCATCTGGTTGACGGCCGAGATCCGCTCGTTGCCCAGGCTGCCCGTCTCGCTGGCAAACTCGGTGAACTTCTCCTGCAGCAGCTGCACGAGGAAGAGGCCAAGTTGGGCGGCGAGCAGGACCCGCCGGCCCCAGGGAGAAGGGCCACCTGGTCCAGCCGGCCAGCAGGAAGGCAAGTGCCCTGGCAGAGCCAGCCGCCTCCGCCCGAGCGTCCCAAGCCCCCGCACTGCGCCTCATTCCGGCCTTGCTGCACGTGCTCCAGCGGCCGAGCCAACAGCTGCCACGGCCTGGACCAGCTGCCCGGGCACCCTTCTGACGTGCCTGCTTGCCAAGAAGAGAGCACCCCGGGCCTGTGCAGAGCACCCCCTCCTCGCCAGCAACAGTCCACGCAGCCAGGGCCCAGGCCCGGGGGTGTTGCCCGGGATCCTCTGCAGGGACGTGGCAGGCGTGGCGAGCCCTGCCACAGCCACCACAGGCCTATCATGCCACGCTGGCGTCCCCTTCCCGGGCCACCCGTCCCCACGCACCGTCACGTGCTCGTAGTCCTGGCCCAGCTCCGGCGATCCAGCCACCACCTCCTTCTCGGCGATCCAGTGCTCCAGCTCATCCACCTCGCGGCTGAGCTGGTAGAGCCAGTACTGCTGCTCCAGCTGGGCCTTGTGCTCCTCCACCAGGTCCTTCAGGGACACGTACAGCCGGTCGACCTGCGACTGCCGCCGGCTGATCTGCTCGCTGGCGAGGACAGGGCCTGGTCAGTGGGTGGAGGGCCAGTGGGAGCAGGGCGGGGGGGCGGGAAGGCAGCGGGGCTCGCCCACCTGTCGGGGTGCCCCAGCTCCAGGAGCGCCCGGCACTGCCGCGAGAGCTGGGCGATGGTCTCCGCGTAGTTCTCCACCGTCTGCTCCATCATCAGGTGCTTCTTGAGCAGCTGCAGAGTGCTCTGCTCGTCCTGTGGGCAGGGGTGGAGGGCCGGCCGGCCGAGTCAGGCCTCTTGGCCACGAACCAGCTTCCCCAGGCCAGAGGGGGCCTGCTCCTCCCCGGTGAAGTGCTTGCAGGGGCGGGCAGCAGGCTGGGCTGGGGGGTGCGCATCCCCAGGGAGTGGCCCAGAGCACTGCCCACAGGACGGGGAGAGGGGCCACCACTGGCCCAGCCTGGGGCCCCCGCCCACCTTGCCCTTGTCCTCGTTCATCACGAAGAGCTCCTGCTCGCTCAGCCAGGCCTCCACCTCAGCCACGTCGAAGTAGTACTGCTCCACCTGGAAGGCGGCGTCCAGCAGCTGCTGCCGCTGCTCCGTCTCTGCCTGGAGGGCCGCCCACAGCTCCGAGAGCCGCTGCAGGAGCAGGCGCACTGCGTCGAGCTCGGGGCTCCTGATGCGGGCGATGGCGCCCGCACGCTCCAGCACCTCCTCCACCCGGGGCCTGTGCACCTGGATCTCCCGGCGCAGGTTCTGCGGGCAGAACGGAGCACGTGGTCCGTGAAGGCAGCCGGCCCCGCCTGGCCCCGAGCACGGGGAGACATGGCACAGGAGCGCGGCCCCCGGCACGGCCCACCGCCGACGCCGGGGCGGCTCAGGCGCGAAGGCACGGCTCCCCACAGCAGGAGTGCAAAGCCGGCTGCTTCATCCCCTGGGCAGCACGGCGCAGGGCCGCCTTCGTGCCCCAGGCTGGGGGTGGGGGGCCAGCCTCCTCACGCCCCCCGCTCACCTGGTTCTTCTTCATGAACTGCTGGACGGTCTGCAGGTTGCTCCCGTGCTCCTTCAGCGTGGCCAGGGGCAGGCGGTCCTGCGCCCAGACCTGAGCAGAGGCAGGTGCGGGAACGGCCGCGTCAGGACAGCTCCTGGGCACCTCCGAGGCAAAAAGCCCTGCGGGGGGGGGGGGGGGGCCCCCCCCCCAGAGGGGCCGCCCCCCCCCCGGGGGGGGGGGGGAATGGTGCCCCCCCCCCCCAGTGTTTGGGGGGCCAAAGCCCCCCTCCGCTCCCACTGCCCAGTGCCAGCCCTCAAGGGCTGTCCCCCCCGGCTGCTCCTCCCCGACCTGACCTGGGGCCTGGGGGCACATGGGGACACCCGCCCAGGGGAGCCCCATCCAGGGAAGCCCAGCAGCTCCCTCCCTCCCCGCCTCTCATGGCAGCTGCCTGGATTGCTCTCGGCGGGACTGCCAGCTGGAAGCGCTGGGGCTCCAGGCCCGCCCACGTCTCCCCCGCCCCGGCGCTGCCCCAAGGGGTGCAACCCGCACCTGCCACACTCCCGGCGTCCCCGCGGCCCCACTCACAATCTCGTCCTCCAGGTCGTGGCTGACTTGGTGCACCTCCTTGGAGGCCAGCAGGATCCTCCGGCGCTCCTTGAGGGGCTCGATGAGGCGCACGATGCGCGTCCCGACGGTGCTCTGCCGCTCGTCCACCATCTCCTTGCTGGCGGCCTCCAGGGGCAGAGCCGCCACCTGGGCCTGCAGCTCGCCCACCTCCTTGCTCCACTCCTCCACCTGGGTCTCCATGGTCTGGAAGAGAGAGGGGGGCAGCTGGCGTGGGCCTGCAGGCGGGAGGGCCCCTTCTCCCGGTGGGCCGGGTCACCCAGCAGGGCCGGGGTGGAGCCCCGGTTCCGGGCCTGCTTTGCCCCAGCACCACGCGGGAGGCAGCGACCGGCCGCAGGCGGTTCCCCGCCGCTGGCTCCTCTTCCTTGCCGAAAGACGGGCTGCCTGCACGCGGCTCGTGGCTCGGCCCTGCGCAGGACGCGGGGCCTCCCGTCCTCCCGCGGTGTCGCTCTGGTGCGCGGCAGCGAGTGGGTGGCCGGCGGAGTGTGACTCTGTATCAGGCGCGGGCAGTGGAGGCTCACGTGGCGCTCGCACCCACGGGGCCGGATGTGCGCGACGAGGCCCAGTGCTCTAGAGCCGCACGTGCACGGCGGGGGGTCCACGATGCACGGGCGGCCGCTGGGCGGGGCCCCTCCGAGGGCGCTCTTGGAGGGCACATGCCAGTGGCTCCCACCAGGCGGGGGGCCGAGGCACTCGTGGGAAGGGTTCCTCCGCACGTGGCCTGTCCTTGCTGCGAAAGGCCAACAAGGCACGGAGCGCTCCCGGGCTAAAAGCAGAAACGAGAATGAGCCGTCGCACAGGAGGGACCGTGGCGTACGCCAGCCATTCCCAGCGGACGCGCTTGAGCAAGAGCGAGCCGGGAAGCAGGCACTGCCGGCATGAGGCCCCTTTCCGGAGGCTGCTGCACCCACCCCTTGCTCTGCCCCCACGCTGCCCCTGTTGTGCCTCCAGGCTTGGGAGCGCTGGGGCAGGGACCGCCTCCTCTTCTGAGCCCTGCACCTTGGTCTGCTCTTGCAGGGGCTCCCAGCTCCTTGCCCCCAGGGCAACCCCCTGGCAGAACCACAGTGGCTGGCCGGGGGCATCGCGAGGGGGGCAGCAGCCTCACCGGGCCCCCTCGCGGCCCCTTGCTGCAGGCCAGGTCCACCCACAGCACCCTTCCTGCCCAAGCAAGCCCCCCGGCTGCTCGACAGGCCCTTGGCCCAGTGGGCAGCGGGCCCCGAAGCTGCCTGTGGACAGGCCTGCCGCCCCTCCCCTCCTCTTCCTCGAAGCCGGGGGACGGCCTGCGCGCCAGAAGCCAGACGGACCATGGGGCACACCTGCCACCTGCAGGGTCCCACCCCCTGCCTCTGGCACAACCTGGACTGGACCCTCCCGCCCTCCCCCGATGCATAGAAGCGGCAGAGGAGGAAAGGCCCCGTGCCCAGCTCCTGCGAGAGACGAGACCCTGGCAGGGGAGACGGGAAGGGTGGCGCCGCCGGGTGCCCACCAAGCTCCCGGGCAGCCCCCCGCCTCCAAGGAGGCCCGTGGTGCTCATTCAGCACCGGGCACTGGCGCTCGCACAGCCCCCAGCCCCGGAGATGCCCCCCAGTCTACCCGGTACAGCATGTTTGAAAGGGGGCTTCGTGCCATGGAGGAGGTGGCAGAGATGACGTGGCAGCTGAGTGAGTTCACGGGAAACAGAAGATACTAAATGGAGAAAACAAGGGGAGGGGCATGCAGTGGAGCTGGCGTCCCCCACTCCATCTACTTGCGGAAATGGGAAATCAGCAGAGAGGGGAGGGG
>NW_025335445.1:70503-95762 GCF_004798865.1 Varanus komodoensis
GGTTGGCAGAGGGCCCTGGGGCAGCACAGGGGGGCGGCCTGCCCGGGAGGGGACCTGGGGAGCCCCGGCTGCCTGGGCTCCGGAGGGCCTGGGCCTGCCCGCCTGCGCCCCGCTCCAGTGCCGGGGGCCCCAGCGGCCGTCTGGCGGCGAGGGCAGGACGCGACAGCCTACCTCGTGGCAGTCCTGCAGGAAGCGCTGCAGCTCCAGGTGGTCGCCCAGGCGCTTCATCCACGCTTGGGCCAGCTGCTGGTTTTGCTGGCTCCTGCAGGGCGAGAGCGCGACGGGGTCAAGCCGGGGCTGCCGGGGCCCAGGAGGCAGTCCAGCTCCGGACGAAGCCTCTTCTGCACCCTCTCAGCTGCCCAGGAGCCGGTGCTGTCCTGGGGCATGTAGTGCCGCCGCCCCGGGGGTTCTTCTTTCGCGCTCCGAGCCAAGCACCTCCAGCTTAGTTTGCTGACAAAGGAACTGGAGTCTCCTGACAATTGAATGCACCCAGCCACCTTGGACTGGGCAAAAATGTGCACGGCTCATTTTCATTGGCATCAAGATCAGCTGTTTGCAAGCAACTTGTTTTGATCAAGGAAAATGCAGTGAAGCTGCCAATTCGGGTCTCTGTCGCACTCGGCCTCGCCTGTGTTTTGACCCAACAACGGGCCGTGAGACCACATGCTGAATTTTTCATGAGAGGCTGGATACTTGGGTCAATGCTTACCTTTGCCATGGGCTCTCTGCTCTGCTCTGCTCTGCTCTGCCCTTGCCCCCCTCCCCCTCACGCACATTCTGCAAAACCCAAACTGGCATCAGCAGAAATACTGCCTTGCAGGTGGCAGTCCCAGTGAGTCCAGCGCATGCCAGAAAAGCAATGTAGCACCACAGCACTGCTGCCTCCAGTCCAAAATCCTGCTGACCTCGGCTAACCCTTCGTGTTTCAGCTACTGATGTCTGGACTTAGCCGTCTGTGGCATTGTTTTTTGTGGCATGGGCAAACTGCTCTCTTGACTTTCGTTCACAAGATAGACACACATGCACGCATGTGTGTGCGCATGCACACACACACAAGGACAGAAACCCAGAAAAAATGCCAAAGAAGGTGACAAACCATCACTGGGAACATGGTAACAACAGAAAAGGGAATGCCAGTAGCCGGCTTCCACCAGCAGCCCTTAAGCTAAAACAACAGCACAGTGCAAGTGGTTTATCTCTCTGGAGCAGATAAATATATTAAGGATTTGACACCAACAAAAATGACAAGCTAAATTAGCACTCGATCCTTCACAAAGGGAAACTTCAAAGGGAAATGGCAGCAACGTCGACGTTAATTAGGGCTCGCCAATACTTTCCATGGTGCTGGGTGCTTTCTTTTAAATCCAAAGCCCCTTCCCTGCCAGCCCTCAGGTGTTCTGAATCCCAGAGACAAATCTTGTCATCGGATGAACCTCAGAGCTCGCCAGGCAAGACACTGGAGCGGCCCCAGCCCTTTTCCCCGAGAGGGCCTTCCTCAGCGAGGACAGAATCGCTGCAGAGGGAGCACGGGAAGGGGGCCGGTTCCCCGGGGGGGTCAGCCTCTTTCCCGAAAAAGCGATGCCAGGCCCAAGACTGCCTTGCAGTTGGTTAAGCCTCTGAAGAGCCTTGGTTAAGCAACTGCATCTGACTGCAACCGAACGCAGGGCCCTGAACCTTGCTGCGAACCGGTTTCTTGCTCGCTCGCTCGCTCGCTGGCTTGTTCTGCGGTTCACAGGCATCCACATGTCAATTTACTTACATCCGGCTGGAGACAAAAACAGACCCCCTCCTGGCAGGCCTTCCCCCTTAAGCCGGCCCATGCAGGGCCTGGATAATGGCAACTCAGCGGCTCATGGGGAGCTCTGGGGGGCTGCCAGCCATCCTGGCAAGCAGAGGCCTCGTGCCACTTCCCCAGTGGCCCTTTGAGGCCCCCTTTTGGGGTTCCCAGTAGCTGTGGGGAGAATGAGGCTTACTTGGCCTGCAGGGCCTCCATCTTGGCCTTCACCTGCTCGCTGTAGAGGTTGCCCTGGCGAATGAGGCTCGTGCCTGCCTTGAGGGCCAGGCGGGTCTTCTGCAGGTTGAGCTCCATGGTGGTCATGAAGTCCTTGTGCTTCCTGATGGCCTTCTCGACCCCGTCCACCGTGGCGGGCAGCTCGGCGCGGGACAGCGTCGCCTCCTGCAGGAGTCCCGAAGGAACGGCTGCTGTCCTGGCCACAGACAAGCCCCCTGCCTGGCTGAGCCCACCCCTCGTCCTGATGCTTCCTGGAGGCTCTGGCGGGGGTGCTGCTGCCAGCCAAGGCCCTCCCCCTGGACGCAGCTGGGACCCAAGACTGCAGGGGTCATGCCTGCCCATCCCAAGCATTTGTTTACCGCCTCTTCTGAGGCCCGAAGCGGCAAGCAAGAAAAGAGACTTAAAGCAGAGCTTGTGAGATAAAAAGACCGGGCCACGGCAGCGTCCCGACGCCTGCACGCTTCGAGCAGAAAGGGCTGTGGAGGCGAGTGTCTCCCTTTGCTCCCGGGGGCCTCGGACGCAGCCCCCAGCAAGGCATGCTGCCGTCGCAAGGCCACCATTCCGTGCACCAGACACCTCATCCTGGGAGGGCACTGGGAGGAGCATTCCTGGCCCGGTGGCACCCCGCTTTCCACAAGCAAGGCCAGATCCAGAGCTATTCCGTGGCGAACCACGATGAGCCGCCACTGCCTCATGCAGAGGGCCCTGCTGGGGCAGAGCATCCCGGTTTCTGCGGCGGGGCCTGCCGCAGTCGCCTGGATTACCTGGCTGCGCAGGGCGGCCTCCGCCTGCTTGGCATCGCGGAGGAAGAGGAAGAAGATGTGGGCCTGGGCCAGCGCCTCCCGCCGGCTCTCCCACATCTCCAGCAGCTTGTTCCAGCCCACGTCGAGCTTGTGCAGCCACTGCTGGAGGGAGAGGTAGGGCAGGTCGGCCTCCTCCAGCGCCAGCACGTCGTTGACCGCCTGGATCTTGGCGTAGTCCTCCTCGTAGCGGTTGATCTCCTCCTTCAGCGCAGCGTGCTGGTTCAGCAGCCGCTCGGCCTCCAGCAGGTCGCCCGGCAGCTCTTCCGAGGCGGCCGCCGCCTGCGTCTTCACGAGCCACGTCAGGAAGCTGTCCAGGTCCTGGATAAACTGCTGCAGCCTGGGGGTGGGGGCGGGGGTGCATGGAGTGGGCAGGGGGCCCGGCAAGCCAGTGCTTCCCTGCACTCAGGCTCACCAGCCAGCCAGCCAGCCAGCCAGCCAGCCAGCCAGCCAGCGCAGGGCAGGGCAGGGCAGGGCAGGGCAGGGCAGAGGCCCCTGGGGAAGGACCCCGTCCCCCTCACCCCTCCAGCCTGCCCCCGGCCTGACCTGCTCGCCACGGTGAGGGAGTCCTCGCAGCCCTGCAGGGTCCGCTTCAGGCCCTCCCACTCCTCGCTGATCTCCTCGAACTGCACCAGGATCTCCATGGCCTGTGTGGGGTGGGTGTTGGCCAGCTGCTCCCCCTCCTGCTGCAGGGCCACCAGCCGCGGCTCCAGCACCACCAGGGCCGCCTCCATGGTGGAGAGCCGGCGCTGCAGGGAGAGGACGCTGCCCAGGTCACCGCTGTTGTACTGGCTGCTCTCGATGGCCTTGCGCTTCTCCCGGATCTGGGACTTGATCTCGTTGCACTCCAGCAGGTAGTTCTGGATCTTGAGGATCGAGTTCAGGTGGTCCTTCTTCTGTTCCACCAGTTCTACTACCCGGTTCCACCTCGAAGGAAAGCAGTGGCGGGGGAAGCATCAGCGTCGGCCTGGCTGCATGGTGGAGGCTGGAACGGCCCCAGGCGGCCCCAGCAGGGTGGGGGGCGGCATTGTGGGCCCCCTCCCGCTCCCGTGCACAAGGCTGAGAAGTGCAGCCCGGCATTCCGGGGGGTCGGGGGCACGTGCTCCATTTCAGCCCACCAAAAAAGTCCACCATCCCGGGAATCTGTGGCCACGCAGTGGCTTGTCTGGGCAAGAGACCCCCCACCCAACCCAGGTGGCCCCCACAAAGCAGGATCTCTGCTTCCGGCAGAAGGCAGCTGAATCCTGGGCTCCCGCCGAGAGGCGGCTCCTCCTGGGGCCCCGCAGGCCGTGACAATCAGCCCTGTGGTCGCCCCAAGACAACAAGCCCCCCAAGGCATGGCTGGGCAGGCAGCAGCCACATGGGGCAGAGGGGGAGAGCAAGCGCCTGCAGTCGGGAGCGGAAGGCCGCAGGGCCCCCGGCAGCACCCGGATGCAGCGGGCAGGGGCCCACCGTCCCTTCCCCGGCCTTGTGGGCTGGTCAGGGACCAACAGGGGGCCAGGCCAGGCTAGGTTAGGCAAGGCAAGGCAGCCCGGGCCAGTGGGAGCCGGGGGCCCACCCCGTTCACCTCCAGTCCACACGCATTTCCTGGGCACAGAATATAAGCGCACAATGTTCTCGACAAGCCCCGGCCACCGAGCCACACAGCCACAGCCGAGCGCCCAAGTCCGGGCCTGGCGGAAAGCGGGCACTCTGCACGTGCTCAGATGAACTGCCCCCTTATGTAGGGCAGGCAGGTGCTTCCTACCTGCTGTTCAGGTGGTCCTGGCAGGCCCGGACTTCAGAGGCACTTGGGTGGCCCCCGTCCACCAGCTGCTGCACGATGTGGTTGACGTCCAGGATCCGGCCCATCAGGCTGTTCATCTCCTGGTCGAGGCTTTCAAACCTGAAGGGAAGGCGGGGCTGGCTGAAGCCTCTGGGTCTGGGCAGCCCAGCCTCACTGGCCACATGGCCGCCCGAGGAGGTGGGTGCCCCGAACCGGGGGCCCCCGAGTCCTCCATTCCGAGCACCCTCATGTGCCCCGCCTCCTTCAGCCACCCGAGCCGGAGCTCACGCCTTCTAGCCCCAGCTCAGCCTTCCTCCGGGGAGGCCTGGTGGCCCCGGACCTCTTCCCAGTCCCCTCCCGCTGAACGGATCTCAAGGGGAAGGGATGGAAAGGACCGCCTGCGTGAGGCACTGAAGGCTCAGGCAGACCAGGGTGGGTGAGATCCAAGGTGCGGAGAGTATGCGCCACGGCTGCGCGCAGCCCATGAGGTCACCGCTGGGGCCTGCTAGGCCCCTCTGCTTCTGGCAGCAGCACCCCACGCAGGGGGAGGGATCGGCAGGGCTGGCGCGAGCGCGCATGTCCTCCAAAGTGTGGCCACAAAGCCATACCATCTCCCAGTGTGCTTCTGAGCCCTGCTGGTCAGGGAGGCAGGGCTGGTCAGGGGGACAGGGCCTTTCTGGTTGTAGCCCCCAATTATGGAAACCCCTCCCCGGAAGGCTGCTGTAGCCATCTCTTCCCCAGGTTTCAGGCAGGCAGAGAAAACCACGTGGCTCTGCCGATACCGCATGGCTCCGTGTGTCTGCTCCCCGCCGTCTCCCAGGATGGGTCCTGCACCTGCTTAGCTGGCGGCGGAGACAGATTCGCACCCTCACGCCGCTGCACCGGCCCCTCAGCGGACACGGTGGACACGGGGGGCGGGGCGACTCGCGGGTGGGCCGGACGAGCCCAGCCTCCGCCCCGCCCCGCCCCGTGCCACGCCGCGCTGCCCGGGGCCACTGGGGGCCGCCGTGCCCTCCACACGCCCCTACCGGTGCTGCACCACCTCCACGTCCTCCAGCTTCTGGGGCACGTCCACGCGGTGGAGCCACTGCTCCTTCTCGTCGATCCAGACCTCGCAGGAGTCGACCTCGCTGAACATGCGGTAGACGGCCAGGGCGTCCTGCAGCCACTGCTGCCGCAGCACGGCCACCTCGGCCACCTCCCCGTACAGCTGCTCCACCTCCACGATGCGGATCTGCACGTCCACCAGCTCGTGGTAGGCGGGCGCGAGGGCGGCCAGCTGCTGGCGCAGGGCCAGGACGGTCGCCCGGTGCTGCTCGATCTCCTCCACCACCGCCTTGTGCTTCTTGGCCAGGGACTGTGTGGAGTACTCGTCGTGGCCGAAGTCGTCGCTGGACACCAGGCGGTAGGCGTCCTGCAGCCAGGCCACCAGGTCATCGGTGTCGGCGCTGAACTGGTAGAAGCTCAGGGCCTGCTGCAGCTTGCGCAGGTGGGAGGCCGCCAGCTCCTCCAGCCGCTTCCAGCACAGGTGCGTCTCCCGGATCTTCTCCTGGAGGTCGCTGGGGCCACAGCGCTTCTGCAGCAGGGCCTGCTCCCCACGCCGCATGGCCGACTGCAGCAGGGCCCGGCGGCCCGCCAGCTCGCCCAGCAGGATGCTGTGCTTGCTGAGCAGCTTGGCCACGCTGTTCAGGTCCTTGCCGTAGTTCTGGGCCGAGGACAGGATGTGTTCCTTCTCCCGGGCCCAGGCCTCCACCTCCTCCATCTCTTGGAAGAAGGACCACAGCTGGCAGGAGGCCTCCAGCTCCTGGCGCCGCTTGGAGGCCAGCTCCTGCAGCTGCTCCAGGCAGTTGCGGACGTGGCTCACCCGGTTGCAGATGACCTGGGGGTCGCAGGGCTGGTAGCCTAGGGAGAGACGCCCGTGGGAGGAGTGAGCGGGAGGAGGAACTGACGTCCGCCAGGCCTCCTTCCGTGGTCCTGCCTGCTCCTGCGCGCTCTCCTGGTGTAGCCGTGGGCCCCCAGATCGGCTCTGGGCAGCAGGCCAGGGAGGGGGCCTGGTCCCAAGCCCACACGACGCGCCCTGCCTTTACCTGCCAGCTCCGAGAACTTGAGGGCCGCCTCACTGAGCGCCTGGATGCGGTCGCTCTGCGCGGCGATGTCGGCCTCCCTCAGGCCGTGCTTCTGCAGCAGATCCTCCACCTCCAGGAGGTGCTTCCCAGAGTCCGTGGATGCCAGCTGGGCCTGCCAGGAAAGGCCGGGGCAGGGATGAGCGCCCCGGCAGGGCCCTCCCCCAGCCTCCACGGCTCTTGCCTCGGAGCCTGCTCAGGGCCAGCGTGGGCCGGGCTGGGGCCTGGCTGGGCACGGGGGCTGCTGGGCGTGGAAGGACAGGGCTGCGGAGTCATGTAGACACGTCCCTCCCAGAGACCGGCTTTGGGGTGCCCTGTTGACAGCCGGTCGGAAGGGCATCGGGGGCCCAGCTGGAGGATCCGCTGGCCTGTGGGCCCCTCACGTCGGCCGGGGGGCAGGCTGGGAAAGGTGGCCCATTGTGAGCAAACCCTCTCAGACCAGGAAGCAGCTCCAGGCCCGGATATCCTGCTGGTGGACGGAGCCCTGCAGCCAGGCTGGGGGGCTTGTGGGGCAAGAGCAGCCCCTCCCATGGAAAGAGCAGAGGCCGGCAAGCAGGAGACTGGCCTTCACAGTGCGCCATTCCTGGCGGGCTGGCCCGTTTTGCCCAGCTATGGGCAGGCTGCCAGAGCGGACCCCTGTGCTTGGGCGCCAAGGGCAGCGTCCTCCCCGCTCCCTCCCCCCGGCCCCTACCTGCATTTCATCCATCCAGTCAATCATGTAGACCATCTCCTGGAAGACCCGCTGCAGTGCCATGTTCTGCTCCAGCCGCGCCCGCCGGGCACCGAGCAGCTCCGTCAGGAGCCCCCACTGGCGCAGAATGTTGTCCTTCTGGGCCCCGATGCGCTTGCTGTCGTAGTAGCCCTCCGACTCCATCTCCTGGGCCAGCTCCACCACCACCTGGATGCGCTCCTGGTAGGACGAGATGTCTGCCTCGATGGCCTCGTGCTTCTTCATGGCAGCCTCCACCGCAGGGAGGTCGTAGCCAAAGTTGTCCTGGCAGGAGGGAGAGCTTCAGCCAGAGGTCGGCGGTGCAAGCGCCGCGTTAGGTGTGCACACTCGCTTCATGCATCGCATCTTTCTATGTCTGTACGAACATGGCTTTTATAACACATTGTTAACTGTTTTAATCTCTAAAAAGCGCCCCCCCGCCCCCCTGCTGCCACTTCGGCTGTTGGGTGGAAGAGAAATGCCAAAACTGAAATGGCTGGATGGGAGGGAGGGAGGAGGCCGAGCAATTAACTGCCTGGGTGACCCAACATTTGAAGACCGACCTAATTCAGTTTGGAAATCCAGCTCTGAGCCTGAGCCGGGAGAGCGGCACCCACTGAGCCACCCGGCAAAGGACCTGGGCCTTTCTGCCGAAGCGAGCACTGTGCTACCCTGGCAGGGACCGCGGTGGAGCCCTGGGCTGTGGGCCTCACACACTCAAGCCCCCGGGGCGGCTGCGTGGCCCTGAGCCGGCCTCCGCAGAAGGAGCCCCGCCAGGCAGCCCTGCTGGCCGAGCCCCCGGCGCTCCACTGTCGCCACCTGGGAGACGAGCCGCTGGTTCTCGTTCAGCCAGGCCTCGCGCATGACGGCCTTGTGGTCGAAGCGCTGGGCCAGCAGCTCCAGCTTCTCCTGGCGGATCAGCTCGTTGCGCAGGGCCGTCTCCCGCTCGTGCTCGGCCTTCTCCAGCCTGGTCCAGGCCTGGTCAGGGGACAGGGCAGAGAGAGGGGGGGATGCAGGGTGGGCCGCGGGGCTCAGCTGCCACCCTGCAGAGCCCCCGAGGGGCCTGGCCTCCCCACCTGCCTCCTGCTGGCCCACAGGCCGAGCCGAAGGCTCCCCTTCTTCCCAAGCTGACCGACCGCGAATGCTTTACTGAGGTAGCGCAGGCCAGCCAGAGGGGCTTCAAGGAAACGAGTTGCAGAAGCCAATGACCAAAGCGCCCCCCCCCCCCGAGTCATGATCTGCTCCGGCTCTCCCAGGAGGCACTGCGAGAGAAGCGCCCGGTCCCCGCGTGGCGCACACAGGCTACCTTGTTGATGTCAGAGATGCTCTTGCCCTCTTTCGGGACATACAGCTTGCGGTTGTTGGCGCGGAGCTTGCTTTGGATGGAGAAGAGCAAGACCTCCAGGTTTCCCTTTTCCTGAAACCTGCAGGCAAAGGGCAGAGGTGCTGGGGTCGGGCTGGGCCTGCCCCTCCTTGCCAGCCTCCCCCCACATGGAGAGGCCACCCAGGAGACTGGGCTCCCTTCAGGCTGCCAGAAGGGGGGAGGCAGGAGCGGTGCCTGCTGAGAGCCAAGGGCTGGGGCAAAAGGGGCCGTGGGGTCTCTGCTCTGCCCCCTCCCGGCTGGGCGGCCCCCCAGTGCCTCACTTGACTGGCTTCTCCAGGGTGCAGAAGGCCGTGAAGGCCTGCAGCTGCTGCTGGACTCCGGCCAGGGAGTTGGCGAACTTCTGGCTGCCGATGACGGTGATGGTGAGCTCGGTCCACTCGAGCAGCTCGCCGGCCAGAGCCTCGTAGTGCGCGATGAGCTTCTCTGTCTCCAGCACCTGCTCCAGCACCTGCGCGGCCACGCCGGGGCCGGGTGGCGCCCGCGGGACAGTCGGTCAGTGGGGTGGCCGGAGGCCAGAGCCTTCCAGCAAGGGCCCCCTGGCCTGGGGCGCCCGCCCACAATAGGCTGCCTCCCCACGCTGGCCCCAGGCAGCGCGGAGAATCCAGAGAGGCAGGGAGCGTCCGTCCGTCCGTCCGTCCTTCGGCCGCCCCACCTCGCCAGGGTCCGCTCTCTGCCTGCAGCCTCGTGGGCCGTCGACCCCCGGGCTTCCCAAGCCGGGCGAGCCAGCCCCTCCCACGAAGGGGCCCTGCCCTGCCCTGCCCTGGCCCCTCCAGGAGCCCTGCAGTGGCCCTTGGCCGGCCGGCCGGCCCTCCCCTGCCCCCACAGCAGCACCCGGCAGATGCCATGGCCTCCCGGGGGTGGGAGGAGAGCTGGGACAGACCTGGCGCGCCCCTGGCCACCCGCCTCCACGTGCGGGGCAGGCGAGCGGCCAGTGGGGCGGAAGGGCGTGACGTGGCCCCCGAGACGGCCGCTCCCCTCGCCCGTGGCATGTCCCGGGCTGGACGCAGGCTCAGGCCGCTCCTCCCAGGGATTCCCCGGGGGCACGAGCGGAGCACCCCACCCCGTCCATCCGGGCAGAGTGCCTCCGGCTCCAGACTCACCTTGCCAATCCGCTTCCCCTCCACGGCCAGGGCCTTCATCTTGGAGAAGTAATGGTAGAAGGAGACGACGTAGGTGATGATGGACTTTTCATCAGGGTGCTCCATGCTGACATCTGCGAGGGATGGGGAGCGCGAATGAGGGGCCGGAGACACGAGAGGCCTGGGGCGCATCCGCCAGTGGGAGGCCAGCCAGCCCCAGAGAGGAGGCGGCAGAACCATAGCGGCTCGTGTAGAGACGGGGACCCCCCTTCCCTCCGGCCCCGGGGCGAGGCGCGGGGACAGGAGAGCGGGGCCCTCTGCAGGCCGGGCCAGTGCGCTCCCCTCGGGGACCAGAGCCTTGGTCCAGCGGGCGAGCCGAGGGCTGCGCGACGGGGGGAGCTCCTCCAGCCCCCGGATCACTTCAGTTGCCCTTCCGGCACCTGTTCCAGTGCAAGGAGGCCCTTGACGAACCGCACACACCATTCCGAGCGGGGGCACACCAAAGAGTTGCAGACGGGCAGGATGATCTCAATGCACCCCTTAATTCTGTACAGGCACCGAGAAGCACCCCCTGCCCCATGCAGCGCTGGTGCTCAGGCGGGTTCTGCCCAAAGTACGTGTCCGGAGGCTCACCCTCTGCAGACGGAGGCTGCAGCTGGGGCTCTTCCGGGCCGCTGCCCCCCCCCGGCCCAGCCTGTCTCCTCCCATCCACGGAGCTCCAGGCTGCAGGCAGAGGGTCCATCAACTCCAGGGGGACCACCACCAGGGAGAGGCCTTCTGTGGAAGTGCCCCCTGCCCCAGGGGCCCCTGAACCATGGCCAGCCAGCTGCCCGCCTCCTCCCGGTCAGCCGTGGGGGCGCTCACCTTCTGGGTCCAGCAGTTTGGCAAGTCCCAGCTGCTGCTCAGCTGTGTTGAAGGCCTGCTGGAGGTTGTAGGCAGCATTGGATTTGGTCAGCTTCTTGAAATTGATTATGTCCGGCCTGGAGAGGGTGGGAAAGCGCCTCAGAGGAAGCACCAAACTGCCCCCCCCCCCGGGCAGTACTTCTCCTTCAGGCTCCCTCCAAGCAACACAGATCCTGGCTCCACATCAGTGGCCCCCACCCTCCTGTGGAACCTGGCCCCCCTGCAGAGGTCCAGATGGCGCTTCTAGCCCCAGACTGCTGGGAGAGAACAGCACCACCTGTGGGAAGCGGCGCCAGCCCTCCCCCGGTCCCCGTGGCCCTGGCAGGGCAGCCCACGGAGCACGGTGGTGCACTGCCGCAGCGCCGCGCACCTGTGCCGGTGGATGAGCGCGTTGAAGGCCAGGCCATCTCGCCAGCTGGTGGTGAAGTTCTGGATGTTCACCTCAGGGTACCTGGGGCAGAGAGGGGACCACCAAAGGTGAGGCAGACTGCTCTGCAAGGCAACATGCCCCCCAGGCTGCCCCCACACATGGCAGTGCTCTGGCAGAGCCGTGGCAAGATGCTCACAGCATCTCAGATGCGGGGGAGGCAGCTTGGGACCAGGCCTGCTTGGGGAGGGGGCCCGCCACCAGAGCCCCCTGCCCAGGAGGGCTCGCCTGGCGCCAGCCCGATCCACAACAGGCAGGTGTGGCCGGCAGGCCACACCCACTTCAGCCACAAAGTCCCCCAGGTGCCCCTAGAGCAGGGATGGTGAACCTTTTAGAGACCGAGTGCCCAAGCTGCAACCCAAAGCCCACTTATTTATCGCAAAGTATCAACACTGCAAGTAAACCTGAAAAGCGAGGTTTTAGTTTAACAAAAACAACTCGCAGTTAACCCAAGCAAATATGTGTACACCCTTGGCAGTGCACTGACCAGCCATGCGAAAGCTCGAATGAGTCGCGGCTCGTGAGGTCATCGCCTGGCACCGCCACTCCTTTCCGAGCATGCGCATGGCCCCCGTGTGCGCTGTTATCCGATGTTCAGCTGTTGGGGCGATTTGGCTCACGTGCTGACAGAGAGGGCTCTGTGTGCCCACTGTGGCACATGTGCCATTGGTTCGCCACCACTGCCCTGACCCTACCCTGGTGCACTCCCCTAACCCTAATATAGGACTAAAGTTCCATCAAAAAGAGGGCGATTTTGAAAATGCCTTCCTTGAGTAGCTTTTTCTGCGCAGCTCATCATTTCTGCCCCTGCTAATAACATTCCAACCATCAGAAGCACGCCAGGACACCTCGTTTTTCTAACCCTAACCCTACCCTGCTGCACACCTCTAACCCTAATAGAGGACTGAAATACCATTGGAAATAGGGTGATTTTGAAAAAGCCGTGCCCGCCACCCACTGCCTACGCCCCTCACCCAGCCGTCTTCATCTGGCACCAGAGCAGCAGGGCATCCTTGGCCGAGCGGGTCTCTCGGTTGTCTTCCGTTTCAATTTTGATGACCTGGATCTGGAGGGAGGCCATGAGCGGGTGTGGGGTTAGGGGGGACAGCTGGCATGCCCCCGCCCTGAAGAGCCCCTCCTTGATGAGAACTGCCTTCCCTCAGATGCGGGCTTTGCTCCCAGTCCACACAGAGCAAGAGGAGGGGGTCGCAGCCCCCTGGGCCCCCCAGCCTCAGGAATGTCCCAAGCCTCTCTCTGCCTGCCAGCCTGGAGGCCCAGCCAACAGCCTGCTGGGAAGCCAGGCAGGGGGAGTCCCAGCCCAGGCCTGGTCTGGTCACAGGACCACAGATGAGCACAGCCGGAAGGGCCACTGGTCCAGCCCCCTGCTCACTGCAGGCCTCCCATTCAAACCATTCCTCCTAGATGGCTGCCCAACCGCACAGCGTGGGAGAGCCCACTGCCCCCACAGGCCACGGCTCTTGGGGGCAGGAAGGGGGAAGGGACAGTCCTCCTGCAGCCTCCCAGTCCAGCCACCATGGCTGAACCACGCCATTCCCACGGCTGAGCCTTTCCCAGTCTCTGGGTGGACTGGCATGGCTGGCCCATTCCCACTGCCGGCCTTTGGGTCACAGCAGCCGCTGCCTCAGTTGCTACCTGGAATCTCAGGATGATTGTCCAGATGAGGCCCAACGTCAGGCGGTGGTTGCCGTCCACGATGTCGTGGGAGCCCACGTTCTCCAGGTGGACCCGCTGCTCCTTCAGGAACTGCAAAGCCTTGTCTACATTCTCCAGGGAGTGAATCCGCATCCGGCCACGGGTTGCCTTGGGCTTCCAGGGAAACGAGGCAGGGGAGTGTGCAGGCAGCCCAGGGGAAGCAGAGGGACACCCATTCCTCGCACCCCCAACCCCCCCTCACTGCACTCTGTCAGGGAACTTAGCCCAGAGCCTGCTCTGAATGCCAGGTGCTCTGGGACTCGCATGCCCCAGCGATGGAGCAGCCCTGCTGACTGTGTGGGGCTGGCCCTTCTGGGCACGACACGGTAATCCCACAGGCGGCCTGCAGAGCAGCTCTGGGGCACAACGCTCGCGTCTCTGAGTTAGCCTCTTTCCATCTCCCCAGACGCCAGGAGCCCCCCTTACCAGCTGCTCCCCGGAAAGCACCTCCAGCAGCTTTGTCAGCATGCATCCGTCCCTCAAGTCCGTGTAGAGGTCGCTGATCCGGCAGGAGACTTGGCACAAGTGGGAGTTGACCCATTTGGTGAAAGTCTTCTTCTGCACGGCCTCTCGCTCATCTAGCGGAGTTTGAGCTCGTTAGGCGAAGGCCCCCCCAGCAGGTGGGTCCACACCGTCGGCTTCCACCACCGTGCCGCCAAGAAGCCACCGCCCGCAGGCCTGCATGGCAGCCCTCTTTGTGGCTTGCCATGTGGCGCACACCTGGTCTGGTGGGGTTGCGGGCTCGGCTAACAAATCCCCCAGAACCCGTGGCTCCTCTGAGCCCCACCAGTAGCCCACCCTCACTAAGTCTGGGGGACACCACCATCGGCAGGCTGAGGTACCCCGGCAGGTGTGAGCACGCTTTATGCAAGCAAGCCACTGCGGCCAGCACCAGCTCGGCCCTGGAGAGACTCCGGGGACCCGGGCCACTGCTGTCCACTGCCAGAAGACCAGGATCCATGGTGGGTCGGCCACAGGTGTGGCTCGAGGGGCCCCAGGGAGAGCCCCTCCAGGCCTGCCAGGCAGTTTGCAGGGAGGCAGAGCCAGCTGGGGTGGGTGCCAGCGCTGGAGAGCGGCAGGGCAGCTTTAGCCCCTGGCATTCCCTCTGCCCGGAGCGGGAAGTGCCAGGCGAGGCAGCTGGGCTGGGTGCCTTGCTGTACTGGGGGGGGGGGGGGGGGGGGGAAACAGGGGGAAACGGCCCCACGGCACGGCCCACCTCCGGCTGCGGTGTGAGCCCCGCTTGCTCCTGCTAGAAGACAGGGGTGCGAATCAGCCGCGGATCCAGCTGTCCAGGTCCCTTGCAGTGGTGCTGCCCCCCACTGCCTCGGGCAGGATCTCCCGCCATTCCCACTGCTCCCCTGGACATCCACCCATTTGCGGTGAGGGGCTGGCAGGGAGGACACTGTGTGGTCCCTGGGCGGCTCGGCCTGGCAGCCTCTCTGGCAGGTGCTCAGGGACCTGCTCCGGGGGGCAGGGGGGGCAGCCGGCAGCCGCGGCGCTCGTGTGGGGCCGGGGTTGGCTGCAGGCCCAGCTCCTGCCTCGTGTCGCCTCCTGTTGCACCCACGGTCTGGATTCGGCCCCTGCAACCCAACCCCTGCAAGCCCAAGCGAGCAAGAAGTGCAGCAGCGCACACATGTGCGCCCGGGAGCCCCACACACCCGCCAAGGCCTTGATCCGTGAGCACTCAAAGAGCTTGGCGGTGGCGGTGGTCTCATCCCAGGGCCGGAGGGGCTGCTCCGTGTTCTCCCAGCGTGTGTTGTTGTTCTGCTGCTGCTGCTGCTGCTGCTGCTGCTGCTGCTGCTGCTGCGCTTCCAGGTTATCCAGCTTCGCCGGCGTGACGTTCGCCATCTCTCCGCCGTCGCCACAGACCGAGGGATTCCTTCGCAGATCTGCGCGGAGGCTCTTGGGAGCTGCTGAAGCTGCGAGTTGCCGCTGAGGCAGCCTGTTGGGCCTCCAGTTCCTGAAAGCAGCAAACAGAGGGTGGGATACAGGGGCTGCCTCCCGCAGGACCAGCCTGCGCCGGCACCCACCAAGCGCCTGGGCTTTGCCCAAGCCATCGCAGACTGAGGCATGGGGCAGGGTTCGAGCAGAAGAGCGGGCTGCTGTAGGTCACTGGGGCAAAGGGAAAGCGAGGTTGGTCCCCACCTGCCCTTCCACGCCTTAAGGTGTGCATCCAATGGGGGGGCAGTTAACACGGACCATACCAAGCTAGAGGGACGGAGAGACGCGCCAAAGGAAGACACCCTGCCTTTGTGAGGAATGCCGCTTGCTTCCAGCTTTGTGCAGGGCTGCTTCTGGCAACCAAGGCCTTGCTCTGCCTTGCTCTGGAGTGAGGGACGTGTGCTTGGCCTGGCAGATCCAGGATCCAGACTGCCTCCCTCACACAGAGCTGCGGCAAGGGGTGCAGGCCGGCGCGGACAGATGTGATCAAATGCCCACTGCATGACTGGCCAGCGGCCGACGTGGCCACCAAGCGCATGAGGACTCAGCCGAGGGCATCAGGCGCCCCAGAGAATGCAGCCCGAGGCGGGTACCAGAAGCCGCGCACGGCCCTCCCATCTTCCGGTGACACAGTCAATGGGTCTGGAGGGGAGGAAAGGGGCAGCCACTGTGCGGCATCGTGAGGGACCCGCTGTGCTTGAAGGACCCCCTTTTCATGGTAAGTGAAAAAGGGCAGCCGTCAAAAGGGCCGTCGCATCATGTAATGTCAGAACATATTTTGTTCTCGCGATGCGATGGGCACAGCACAATCCACTGGGACGATCGTTTCAAGGCGTTCTTTCCAAGGATTCCCAGAGTGTCCCACCTCGAAGGGGAGCCAAACCATCAGCAGGGCAAAGCAGACACCTTGGCGAAATTCCCAAGAATGGTACCCAAAGTTCATCATAGGAAAAGCACACGGATGGCCTATGGTAGGTCTGACCAAAGGATCACGAAGTCCAGCATCCTGCTCTCCAGATCAGCCCACCAGAGCCTCCAGGGGCACAGAGGTGGAGCCGCCGCCCTGCTGGTCGGCTGCGACCATGTCCCCCTTTACAGAGGGGGGCAGAGTGGGGGAGCTGTCTGCCCACAGCCACCCACACGACAGGCGAGCAGGTGCCACTCATGTTCTCAGCCTGGATCAATTCCGGGCAGTTCCAAGGGAAACAGGCCTTCATTCATCCACCCCCCATTTCCCATCCAAAGCCCATGAGCATGCACAGAGTGTCAAGAACTCTCACATGAAGAATCCCGGCAACTGCATGACATTCCAAATGGGCTCAGGAACCCAGGAAGCTCAGCTGCCTCGCACCAAACGAGACCCACAATCGTCCAGCCCCGGCCAGCTGCAGCAGTTCCCCGGGAGTCCAGGGGGAAGGCCCCCTGGAGACGCAGGGGAAGCAGCACCCCCTCTGGGCCTCGGGCCTCCTCCATATTTCCCCAGTAGCCCGCACAGCAGCCGGGAGCAGAGCTTGCCCAGGGGGTGGTCCGAACAGGAGGTGGGGGAGCGCTCTCGCCTCAGTGCTGCGAGGGCTACAAGCCCCTGGGGGTGCCCGGGCCCCAGAGGAGCTGCCACTGCCGGGTGGGGGGGGCTCGGCAGAGCCTGCTGCGTCCCTCCTCCTCCTCAGTTGTCCGTTGCTCTCCTCAGACAATGAATCCCAAGAACAATACTCGGCCTACTCACTCGGTAACGTGCTTCTCTCCCAGCGGCTCCCAGATGCCGCCCTGCTCGCACCGCAAAGCTCAGCACCTGAAAGACTGAGGTGGCAAAGCTGCTCCGCTGCTCCCGAGCAAGGACGCGCGCCGCCCATCGGGAGGCTCCCCGCACCGGCCCCGGCCCCGAGGGGCGTCCACGCGAGCGCGCACCCGGCCCACGCCTCCCCCGGGGCCCCACCTGGCGCGCACCGGCAGGCTCCGGCGCGGGGGAAGCGCGGCTCCTCTCCCGAGGAGCAGAGCGGCGGCGGGCGGTGCCTTTCCCTGCCGCCGGCTGGGTGGCCCGGGGGCCGCGCTCCCCCGACACACAAAGCGCCTCCGGCTCGGGCCTTGCCGAGCCTCTGCGGGGCCGCGCGGCCCGTCACGGCAGCGGGAAGGCCGCAGACGCGCCGTGCCCGCCCGCAGGCCGAGGGCAAGGGCAGCGGGGAGCCGGCCGAGGCCCGCCGCCTCTTCCTGGCCACCAGGCGCGCCGGCACTCGGCAAGCGCTGACAGCTCCCCCCCGCCCAGCCGGCGGCAGGCGGCGCAGCAGCCCCCTCCTCTCCCCGCGGCCGGCGAGCGGGGCTCGGAAGGTCTGGCCCCCCGGCGGCCGCCCCCTTCGCCCGCAGCCTGCGCACGAACGCGCCTGGCCGGAGGGAGCCCGGCCTCTCGCGGGCGAAAGCGCAGGGGCAGCGGCGGCCCTGCCCTGCCCTGCCCTGCCCGCCCCCCTCCGCAGGCTGAGGTGCCGCGGGCGCGGCTCACCTGGCCCGGCGTCCAGGGAGCCCGCGGCGTCCTCCGGGGCGGGGCGGGGCGGGGCGGGGGCCGAGACGCGCAGCGGCGCTCCTGTCAACGGACGCGGCGGGGAAGAGCCGCCCGGCCGTGCCCGGCGCAGCCCGGCTCTGCCCGCGTCCTCCTCGCCATCATCCCGTCCGGCCTGGCAGCCAATCCCGGCGCGGCGCTCCGTCCCTCCCAGCGCGGGCAGGAGATGGAGGGACCTGCGCGCCTCCCGGCCGCGGCGAGGACCGCTTCCCAGGAAGGCAGGCAGGCAGGCAGGCGCGCGCGCGCGCGCGCGCGCGCAAGCGGGGGGGATGCTCTGCGCTCGCTCCGGCCCCGCCGCAGGAGGAAGATGCGGCTCTAGCCGGCGACCCGCGGGCTGCGCGGAGGGAGGCTCCCGGGAAAGCCGTGCCGGGCGGGGGGCTGTCGCACGCGGGAAGGGGGCGGGACGGCGGCTCGGCGCGCGGTCACCTTGGCCTGTCCTTTCCGGCTCCCTGGACCGCGGGCTGCCTGCCCCGTGCCTGGGCGCCGGGACTCGGGCGGGGGCCGGGCTTTCCGGCAGGAGCAGAAACGGGCGCGCGGAGGAACGGCGGAGAGCAGGGTCTTCGAGGCGCTGCGGCGCCGCACGGGGAACTCTCCCAAGCCGGAACCGCTCTTCGTCCACCTCGGGGCCACAGCAAGAGTTGGGCGCAGGGGAGGGCCGGGCGCCGCTTGCCGCTCGGGCGCACAGGGCCCGTCGCCACGCGGCTGCCCCGCAACGACCCCAGCGAAGGCCGTTCCCACGCGCCCTCCGTGAAAGCGCCTTGGCGTGGCGCGCGGGCTCGCATCCGCCCGGCTCGGCCTCTTCAGGCTCGCTGGGGCCCATTTGCCGGCCTGGTGTGTCGTGGAGCGCGCTCGGCGCTGGACGTGGCCGTTGCGGCCTTCGCTTTCTCAGCCTTCCCGAAGGGGCGTTCTGGGGACAGGCAGTCTGGGGACGCCCGGGCGCGGGGGTGCTTGCGGAGAAGGCGCCCCCCAGCCTAGGCCCAGAGTCGGAGGGTGCTGCGCACGGCAGCTGGGCTCGACTTCTCCGCCCGGCTCCTCGCTGATCCCTGCCCTCCCTCGGCCGTGGCAGAGGGGCCACGGTGCG
Source organism: Varanus komodoensis (assembly GCF_004798865.1). Taxonomy (NCBI): domain Eukaryota; kingdom Metazoa; phylum Chordata; class Lepidosauria; order Squamata; family Varanidae; genus Varanus; species Varanus komodoensis. The sequence continues at coordinate 88,988 of NW_025335445.1, forward strand.
AAGCGCGCCCGGACGTGCTTCGCACGCGCGAGAGTCGCGCGGAGCAGGTCTGCTTGCCCCGCACTTCCTTCACGTGTGGGACGCAGAACCCAGGACCTCTCACGGGGTCGCCTCTCGTCCCCAGCGCCGCTGCAGCGCTTCAGGCCGCGGTCGGCGTGCTCAGGGGCGGCAGCGCGGCAGGAAAAGCTCAGGGCGGGTAAGCGAGCGGGCGCCTTGCTCTGCGGGGAAGGCCCACGGGCCCCGAGCGCCGGTTGCCTGCCTGGGGCCTTCCCGCGAACGTACAGCGCGCACGTGAGGCGCTGGCGAGGGGCGCGCTTTGCGCGTGGCCGGGGCGCGCGCTCGCCTGGGCGGGCAGGCAGGCCCGGCCGGCCGGCCTCGGGCTCACGCGCGGGCAGCGAGAAGCGCGCTTCTCCGCCGGCAGAGGGCGAGTCCGGCTTGTCGGCGGAGCCCCGCAGCGCCGCCCCCGCCCCTTCCCGGCCCGTCCTGCCTCCTCGGGAGGAGCTCCGGACGGAAGGGCTCGCTCCAGCTGGGCTGGACTGCAAGCGGCGACGGCGGCACGGAGCGCGCGGGGCCGGCATGGCTGCAGCTTGCAAGAAGATCGCCATCTTCGGCGCCACCGGCATGACCGGCCTGGCCACCCTCGCGCAAGCCATTGAGGCCGGTGAGCCCCGCGCGGGAGGGCCGAGGCAAGGGAAGCGCCCCGCGCGGGCGAGGCGGCCGGAGCGCGGTGGGGAGGCGGCGCCGGCGTGGGGCAGAGAGGGGCGCCGCCGGGCCTGGAGGGCGCTGCCTGGCGACGTGGCCCGCCCGGCCCTCCCCCGGGGGGCTCGAGCGCGCGAGCCCGACCCGGAGGGGCTCGCTGGACGCCGAGTCGCGCGGGGAGGCTTCCCGGGCCCGCGTCGGCCTGCCCTGGGCCTCTTCCCGGCAGGCTCGGTGCCCGAGAGCGGCCGGAGCGAGGCTTGCCGAGGACCAGAGCGCTCGACAAGAGAGGGCTTGTTCGGGACTCCCCGCCCTGGCGCGGCGCGGCGCGGCGCGCAACACATGCGGAAGGCGCCCGGAGATTCGCGTTCCCCTGGGCCGAGCACGGTGGCCTCGGCAAAGGGCCCCGCGCAGGCGGTCCCTGGCCTGGCAGACACCGCGGGCAGGCCGGCCCGCGCCCGCAGCGAACGCTCAGGGCAGGCTCGGCGGCTCGGGCTGCTCCCCTGCACCCACCCGGAGAAGCGCCCTTCTGCACGCCGCTCTGGGCTGCAGAGATAAGGGTGGGGGCCTTATCAGGGGTGGCCGGGCCAGGGCGGAGGGAGGGCTGTCGGTCGCGCACTGCCTGCCACCGCTGCAGCAAGAGGCGTGCTCTGGCCGGGCCGGGCCACTGGCCCCGTGCTGTGGCGGCTGAGCCAAGGAAAGGCTGGCCTTGCAGCCATGGCCTGGGAGAGCTAAGCTGGCTCCAAGCGGCTTCCCGGGGAGCAGCAGCCCCGTGCCAGTTCCCCTGGGGATGCCTGTGGCTGGCGAAGGGGCAGGGGCTCCCCAGAAGCTGCTCCCTCTGTGCAGCGCAGTTACGGAAAGGCTTGGTCAGAGCCCGCTGCCCCCCGAGTCTCTTCCTCTGCAAAACGTTTGGCAGCGCACCGTTCTCCCCGGTCCCTGGGCGGCTGCAGTGAGGTGCTGCTCTGTCCCTGCTTGTGCCAGTGCAGGCTGGTCTGCGCGGCTCAGCAGCCCAAGGATCCCACCATCTGCTCAGAGTCCCACATTTTGTGAGAGCAGCCAGGGCGTGTGCCCCTCCGGTCCGTGCAGGTTGGCGCTCGGTGTGCTGGGCTACCCGTCCTGCCCCCTTCTCCCCCGACTGCTCACCCCGTGTGCGCCTGCGCCCCCCTGCCAGGTTTGGCCGCACTGGTCACTGGCACAGCCCGCGAAGGGACACTGGGGCGCGGACTGGGCCCCGGCGGCCCCCCTTTGCCCCTGGGTCATGGGAGCAGGCCACCTCTCTGGGCTGCAGTCCAGATGTTGGCATGCAAGGAACGGGGGTCCTTGGGAGCCACCGAGAGGAGGAGTGGGACTCGATGCATGGCCAACCGCCCTCGGGCAGCTGGGAGCGGGCGGAAGCGGCAGCTGCCGGGCGATCGCATGCGGCATGCCAAGCACTGGGCGGTCAAGCTGGAACCAGCCTGGAGGGCAGGGCAGCCCTCTTGTTCCGGCGGGAGGAAATTCTCCCAGTGAGGGCTAGCGGAAAACTGCTCCTTCTCGGAGGAGCAAACTCTTTCTATGCAACTTGCATCTCATGTGACTCCCGGGCCAGAAAAGGCAGAGCAAGTCCCGCAGGGTGCCAGTGTGGCTGGACGGCAAAGAGGGTGGGGGGGGCAGAAAGTGGGGAAGGTGCTTCTCTTCCTGAGGGGAAGCAATTCTGAAAAGGGCACAGACTCTGCCCGGCCCCAGCGCAGGTGGAGCAAGTGGCTCGTGAATCTTAGGAGGAGGAGCGCCGAGGTGCCGGGAGCAGCCTCCTGTAAGCGGCAGCTTGTGGATGTGCTGGGCAACCGCCCCGTGGTGCCGCCCGGAGGGTGCTGCCCGGGGCAGGTTGCCCTCTTGGGGAGGCTGCTCCAGAAGTGGAGAAGGCGCAGCAAGGGAGGCGGTCCGTGTCCGGAGGATGCGGCAGGGGCGGGACAGCCCGGCAGTCGGTTGACTCTCCCCAAAAAGGCTCTCTCAGAGGAGAGACAAGGCGGGCAGCTAACATGCTCGGAGCCCCGTCCCTTGGAAGACATTCTCAAAGCTACTGCTTTTTTTTTAGAAACGAGACAAGCCAGGGAGGAGGACAACACGCTGTACTGGGTCAAACCTGAAACTTGAGATCACGCCCAGGAGTTTTACTGCTTGGTTAAAAAAGGAACCTAAGCAGCTTTCCAGCTCTGGCATTTTTATCCTCCCGGAAGGGCCCGCCGGGCAAGTCCTGCGAGGACTGGGCCCAGAGGCCGGACGTGGGGCACTCCTGCGACCCCGGAGAGGCTCCTTGGGCTCCCGGTGTGTCCCGCTTTCTATGCACCAGGCCCCTCTGCTTCTCTCTTGCAGGCTACCAGGTGACCGTGCTGGTGCGGGACCCGGTGCGGCTGCCTCCGGAGCTCCACCCGGCACACGTGGTGGTGGGGGACGTGCTGAACCAGGCGGACGTGGACAAAGCGGTGAAGGGGCAAGATGCCGTCATTGTCATCCTGGGCACACGCAACGACCTCAGTACGTGGTGCCACACCCCCCTGCCGGTCCCCTGCCCGGCCCATCGCTTGCCACACCGCTGACTGCCCTCTCCCCTGCCCCTCCACCCAGGTCCCACCACGATGATGTCCGAAGGCACGCGGAACATCGTGGCAGCCATGAAGTCCCACGGCATCCGCAAAGTGGTCGTTTGCCTGTCAGGTCAGCTCCTCCAAGGCTCCCCAGTCCTTTCTTGGGAGGGGGAAACGCTCAGGCTGGAGCACCAGGCCCAGGCTGTGTGAGGGCCAGAGGGCTCCCCAGGCACCCTGGGAGGCCGGCCAGGGCCGCTGGTCAGCCTCGGCCACGCCGTGCTCGAGGGCCACAGTCGAGGCAGCCGAGGGCCTTCTGCTGCGAGCCCGGGGCTGCGGCGCTTTGCTCGGTGCAGCTGCGCTGTGGGGCCTCGGGCGAGAGGCCGGGGGGCAGGACAACATGAGTGGCAGCTGCTGCGCCGGCTCCTCTTCGGCTGAGGCACGGAGGGTCTGAGCCAGAAAGGGGGGGGTGCCAAGGATGCGCGTGGGCCAGGGGCCCCTGGGGCCCTGTAAAATGTTCCCGAAGCAGAAGCTGCCACCGGGGTGGCCTTCGCTCTGTTGCTTTGCTCACAGCCTTCCTGATGTGGGATCTGGACAAGGTTCCTGCCAAGCTGCAGCCAGTGACTGAGGATCACATCCGCATGCAGCAGATCCTGAAGGAGTCGGGGCTGGACTGTGTCTACGTCATGCCGCCTCACATTGCAGGTCTGGCTTGTGGGTGGGGGCGCTGGAGCAAACCTTGTGCTTGCAGCGTCCTCCGCTTCTTCGCTAAATTCTTGAGATCCGCCAGCCAGAGACTGGTGCAGAAGGCATGCAGAATCCCAGAATTAGATGCCTGGGGGCTGGTCCTGGGCCCCAGCACTCCAGGGAGCCCTCAGGACGCACATGCAAGGGCCACGGCCTCCCGCCCAAGCACACCTTCTGCAGTAGCATCATCTCAGGCACTGGAGGGCAGCCACTGCTGGCCAGATACTTGCAAGTCAGACGTCCTTGCTGATTGACTGCAAAATCAGCAAGGCATCGACCAACAGGTCTAGAAGTTTCTTCTCTCGCCCCCTCCCCAAGGGGGGAGTTCCTCTGCTCATCTACATATGCAAATTTATTCCCGATTCTGCTTGTTTGGCACACAGGTCCATTCCGACTCGACGGGCCCTTAACGTGGTACTTCCTGGGGCCCGTCCCTCTTTCCAGTTCTAAATGTAAAGCGGACATCACTATAGCTGGGCCTCGCTGAATATTCTTCTCCCTCCCCACAGTTCAAATGCTAAGATCCGCATCTCTGCAGTTAGTGGCTAAACATGTAGAGCAGGGGCCCCTCCTTCGATCTGCAAGGTCTTCCGATACTGTCGGCTGCGCGCCTGCTCTGGCCACGCTTGGGGCAACGCCGACCGTCCCTGCAGCCTCTGGTGCGCTCTGGCATTTGCGACTGCCCCAGTTCGGCCGGCACTCCTCCGGCCTCGCTGGCTCGGCAGTGTTTCCCTCTGCATAGGCTGCTGGAGCCGGGGGGCCCTTCTGCCCACCGTCTTTGGGCGGCTGCTGCCGGGTTATCCCTGCTTTCCGTTGGCTCTTGGTGCGAGGGTCCCTGATCCGAGCTCTCTCCGGCCTCTCCAGGGGACCAGCCGCTCACAGGGGACTACACGGTGACCGTCGATACATCCAGTGGCTCCAGAGTCATCTCCAAGCACGACCTCGGGCACTTCTTCCTCAAGTGCCTAACCACCTCCGAGTATGATGGCAGGAACGTCTACCTCTCCAGGTATTACCCCAAGGAATGAGCCTGCGGCCTGGTCCCCCCCTCCCCGCCATGGGTGGAGGTGGAGGGGCAGCGACGAAGAAGGCCCTGCCTCACGGACAAGGCCATCCTCCATGGCAATCTGACACTGCCTTCACCAACCCGTCCGCCTGCCGCCAGCTCTTGTGCTAACGAGTGCCTTTCCCGCTTCGCGTGAGCCCTGAAGGGTGGGGGTGCCCACCCAGAAGCCGTGTGGTTCCCTTGCATGTCGACATTGTTCTGAAGTAAAGGCCGTGGAGTGCGTCGTGCCACGCTTGTGTGTGCTTGTGCAGTGGATCTGGGCTGCCCTGCGCCCCTCGCTGCGCCCGGGGGAAGGAGGCTGCTGCGTGCTGTGGGAGGGAGCTGGGCCCGCGAGCCTCGGCTCTCCTGCTCTGGCAGCCCTTGGCAGGAATGTATCATTTTAGAATTACACAGAACCCAGTGGGGAGAAGAGCAGCCAAGGGCCAGGATCTGTCCCACCAGCAGGTCCTGGGTGACTGAGAAGTTAGCTGAAAGACAACTAACGTATTACATAAGGCCACCAACCAATGCAAAGTGCTAAAAGTTTTGGACTGGAAGTGAATATATTTGTATTAATGTTAACAAGTAACTTTGCTCTCAGTATAGCTGAGGAATTCAGTTCCGGCTTCCTTGCTGAAAAGTTGTGTAATTTGAAAGCATATATGCTTGTAACAGAAGTCATTCAAATAAAAAATATATTTTGATCTATTCAGTACTTTATTCTGAACTTACCACTTGGCTCTGGGTGGAAGCTGTCTGGATGCAACACGGCCTTCTCCCTCTAAAAGGTAAAGGTATCCCCTTGACGGTAAGTCCAGGCATGCCTGACTCTAGGGGGCGCTGCTCATCTCCGTTTCCTAGCCGAGGGAGCCAGCGTTTGTCTGCAGACAGTCTCCGTGGTCATGTGCCCGGCATGACTAAACACCGAGGTGCACAGAACGCTGTTACCTGCCCACCGAAGTGGTGCCTTTTCACCTACTCGCATTTGCATGCTTTCGAACTGCAAGGTTGGCAGGAGCTGGGACGGAGCAACGGGAACTCACCCCGTTGCGCGGATTCGACTGGCAACCTTTCGATCAACCAGCCCAGCAGCACAGCGGTTTAAACCACTGCGCCACCAGCAGTCCCCTTCTCCCTCTAATGACCTCCAAATGTTTTGGATAACAATTCCCAGCGTTCTTTGCTAATGGGGGACCAGGCCAAGAAAGGGCAGCACCATTCTTAATACTGCGTTATCTTCAAAAGCCATGCAGGAATTATTTATTTTGCACCTCGGGCTGAGCAAGCTGAGAAAGGGGCTGAGCGGAGCGGCGGATGGGAGGTGGCAATCGCCTCTGCCTCTTCCTCCAGAGTTACACAGTCCTCAGCTTCTGCGGGTTTGATCCTGGAAACAGCACCGGGCCTTGAGCATTTAGACGGGGCATTCCCCGCACTCCAGTATCCCTCCAGCAACCATTCGCCCACGAAGTGCGCCCAGCAAAGTGTCCCCCAGGCCCACCCCGAGCAAAGACGCCTCCCTCCCGCCCGCGACGAGGGCTTGGACTGCCGACCCCCAACCCAAAGCCTCTCCTCCCGGCAAGAACGGCCCCGGGGCCACGATGAGCGCAGCCCCGGGCCCTTCAGCGCGCCCAAATGCTGAGCTCCCCCGCCCCAGACATCTGCTCCGGCAACCACCTCGCGGGCTTCCCGCCTCTCCTGCGCGAGCTGCAGCCTGCGGGGGACACAG
>NW_025335445.1:95862-111470 GCF_004798865.1 Varanus komodoensis
GCGGCGGCCAGCCAGGAGGGCCGCGGTCGGCGCGGGGAGCCCGGAGCCCCGCGCGAAGAGGCCGCTGCGCCCCCTGGAGGCCAGGGCGCGCCGCGCGGCCCCAGCGCCCGCCCCTCGCCGCCGCACCTGAGAGCTTGCCAGGTGAAGGCTCCGCCAATGGGAACGGCCCTTCCCCCGAGCCCGCCAATGAGCGTCAAGCGTCCGCTCCTGCTGTGGAGGCGTCCGGCTCGGCGGCCAGAAGAGAGGCGACTTCGCGGGCGCCGCAGGCAGCGCGGTCTGGGCTCGCCTCGCAGCCCGGCGGAGGCCGCCTGATGGAGTCCCCGCGGCCGCTCAGGTGAGTCCCGCTCGCCCGGTGCTGCGGGGCGAGTCTCCTCGGGAGTAAGTCCCCTGGCGCGGGCGGGGGGCGCTGCCTGGCGTGGAGGGCTTGGCTCGCGCATTCCGGAGTGAGGCACCCTCGGGGCAGGGACTCCTCTCGGATTTCCTGGAGCTGCTCCTCACGGCCGCGAAGTCTCGCCCGCAGGTCTTCGGGGTTGTTCGCGCAGCCCCCCGTTCCCGCGGCGAGGTTCACTTACCGCTGACTCGGTGGCGCCAGCGATCCGCGGTGGGGTCACCTCGGGCTAAGGTCTCCCGAACGACCCCTGCCGCCCCCGCCCCATCACTCCGGCAGGGCCACGGGAGCGCTGTTGGAGCCGCGCCCCGAGAACTCGGGGCAGGATCGCCCGCCTGGGCCGTGGAGCTGCCCAAGTTTGATCGCGCTTCCCTGCCTGGAGGGGGGAGCGGGAGGGGGGAGGGATCTTCTTTTGCAGGCGAGTCGCCTGGGGGTGAGTCATGGCCAGAAGCTGCGGAGAGCAGGGGTGGGGTCGCTGGCCAGGAGGTGCCGCCGCGGGGCTGGCTGGTCTCGGAGGAGCGGGCAGCGTTGCCTCAGGCCTGGCTCTGTCCTAGCCTGCTCGAGCATCCTCACGAGCAGTCTAGCCCTCGTGTTTTCCAGTGCAGCTGAAGTGCGTGCGTGCCTGCCTGGGGGGAGCAGGAGTTAATCCACCCAGGCTTCTTATTTTACAGTTGTTTAAGCGTTTGTAGATGTATCAGCTGCCGTCCAGGGCGAGCGCCGCATCGCAGTGCCCCACTGTCACTTCTGAGCCACACTCTCTGTGCCCGGCCACTGTGGTCTGAGGCTGGGTGGCCCCGTGCAGACGTGGCCAAGCAGCTTGCCCTCGTTTCTCCGTGGAAGCCGTGCTGCAGAACGCTGCTCCTCGGATCTCTGGCTAATTCGGGGTGGACAAATTGCGACCCTCCAGAGGTTTTGCCCTGCAACCCCCATGATCCCTCGGTGTGGGCTATGCAGACTCAGGGCTGGTAGGCCAACACCCATGGAGGGCCATAAGTTGATGGAGTCCTGTGCCCCCCCTGGAGTTGCCCCCACCTGCCTGTGGCATGTCCAGCATTGCTGACTGGGGGAGGCTGCAGCCCTCCAGCACGTCCTCCGCACCCCAGCGAGCAGAGCCCAGGGCCACCTGCCTGCAGAACCTGCGAGTGTCCGGGGGTGGGGGGAGGAGTTCCTTCAGAGGAGCTGAAGACCGAGGCTGCTTCCTCCGCACGGCAGGCCCTTCCTTTCCCGGCCCTGAAATTCTGCCTGGCGTGTCCATGGCCACCTGTCCTGTGCCAGGTCTGCTCACAGAGCAGGATGAAGTGGGGAGGTGAACTGATGCATTTCAGCGGGGTGGGGTGGGGGGCAGGCCTTGAACATTTGCACCCCTGTGCCGCCAGCCTCCGGCAAGCGGAAAACCATCTCAGCTGGTGAAAAAAAGCCAGCCAGGATGTTTCCTTGGTGTGCTGGATGTCTGTCTTCCCCAGAATGTGCATTTTCCCCTACCCACCTTGGTAATCGTCTTTTCTAGTAAGGCCGTGAAGTGCAGTGGTTTGAGTGTCAGAGCAGGAGTGGGGGGACCTGGCTCAGGCGGGCACTCAGCCGCGGGACCCCCTGGGAGGTCTTGGCCAGCCTGTCCCCCGGTGGCACAGGCACACCTGTCGGGAAGTGGGCGTCACCGGTCTCCTCCGTCCTTTGCTGCTGCAGGGCTATTGGGGTGAAGCGCAAGACCTTTGAGCGGGACCAGGACTCTGCAGGGAGCCCTGGCAAGGAGTGCTCGTGCCGCTCGCTCCTGCTCGCGTCGCTCAGGAGGTACCTCGTGTCGCCCGCGCTGTGTGCCGAGGAGATCCACAAGTTTGTGCTACTCAAGAACACCATCAAGCGCCTCCAGGAGAACGATGCCCCCCCTCTAAACCAGGCCCCCCCCGAAGAGGTCCCCCAGTGGCTCCTTGAGAGGGGTCCGCCTCCCCACGACACTGGCGAGGGTCCCCTGCCGGGCTGCAGCATCTCGGCGAGCGCGGCGTCTCTGGGGGACCCAGAGGAAAAGCTGCAGTGTGCGGTGGACCACCTGAAAAGGAGTGGCATGGACAACGGCCCTGGAGCACCGTCGGTGGTCCTCATCCCCTGTCTGGAGGCTGCTGACGGAGGCTTTGCCGATCTGCTTCTGGATCCATTCTTCCCCACGGCAAATGAGAGCTTCTGCGGGGAGGTCTTTCAGCAGGACTCCGGCACTGCCTCCCACCCGAGCGCAGCGGTCCCCCGGGGCAGTGCCAGTGGTGCACTGGGCTTGCCCTTTGAGGACAGCCACGCCTGGGATGCCTCCTTCCCAGGGGAGCTCCTCTGTGGTGCCGTGGCTGGGAGCTTCGAGGGCTTCGCCTCCAGCTACCTCAGCAACCTGCCTCCGGACGATCTGTTCGCAGACATTGATACGTCGGAGTTTGAGAGCATCCCACACACCTTGCCGAGCGAGGGGCGGCCCGGCATGGCCTGCCCCGGCCTGGCGGGGTGCGAGGCCCCCCAGGCGGAGGCCCTGCTCTTTCCCAGCCAGGCTGCACGAGGCTCCGGGGACTGCGACCTTTCTGGGGGGCTGCTGCTTAGCTTCTAAAGAAACCTGCTCAGCCGCTCTGGGTCTCCCAGGGGCTGCAGGTGCTGATGTTTACAGGGCAACGACCCCCCATGTGACTTTCCAAAGGAAAAGGATTGTTTACAGTTTTACAATCATAACTTAAGAAGTTTACTTTTTCAATACTGGTGTTTTTATCCGTGAAAGGATGCAAATCTGAGAGCGAACCCTCAGTTGCTACAAGTGCAATATGCTACTGTCTGCTGGAGAAGGGAAGAGAACTTGCACAGGGAAACGATGCCATGGCGTCTCCAGTGGGATGGAGCCTCAGACAGGACAATCCTGACCCCCAGGAGGGGGCGGAATGGCTCTTCTGCCAGGGAGGAGCCTCCCTCTGCCAAAGCCGGTTTCTTCAGGAAGAGCCACCACCAGCGTGGAGCAGGTTTCGCCAGCGCCGGACCAGCACGCTGCCCTCAGAACCACCATGGTGCTGCCTCCCAAGCAAGCGCTGGCTCAGTCCATCAGCCCTGGAACTGCATCTCAACTACCTCCCAAGCAACGGGGCAGCCGTCTTGTGGGCGTTCGCAGGCAGGCCGGCTCCCCATTGTCTTCTGGCTGCAAATGGCCCCTGAGCAAGGCCCGTTGCCAAGAGTGCTCCAGGGGCCCAGAGCGGATGCTGCTGCTATTGTGCAAGGTGGGACCACCGTGGGAATTTTCCCTGGAAACATGGCACCACTCTGGCGCACCTTCGGAGCAGAGCCTCTCCTTCCCAAGAAGGTGCTCCTCCCGGGCCACTGGAATGGAAAATGTGGCAGACGCCCAACTCCGAGATGTGCACCTCAGCCTTCTCTTGGAAGAGCTTGAACTTGCCACGCAGCGCTTCCTTTATGTGGGGACTCGGGAGACCCATTCCAGCCCTGCAGGACCCCCCCCCCCGGTGCGCTGCCGGATTGTGGCAGTGGCGGCGGCAAAGTGATTGGCAGGGCCGTGACCAGGGCACCGTTCCACGCCCAGGGCCACCACCGCCATCCTCCACTGACCTCTGATGGCCAGCCGCTTGCGCCCCCAGCAGCAAGTGTCAGCAGCAGGGGCTGCACCAGAGGGCGGCGTGTCCAGCCTGGCCTAGGCCCTGCTGAATGTTCGTCTTCGGTGCCTTTCTGCGGTTCAGCGCCTTGCGGTCATTATTTTTGGCTGGTCCTGCTTCACCAAGTATAATCCGAACCGCTTCTTCATTTCACCTCCGAGCGGAGCTGGAGCGCCTGCTGGGCGGGCGCGAGGGCCTGCGGTGCCGCCCCGGTGCCTGGGTGGGCCCAGAGAGCAGCCCCACCTCATGCAGGGTTTCCGCACTGCAGGCACCCCAAGGCTGCTGCCGCGGACAGAGGGGCCGGAGAGCACTTTCCTCCAGAGCTGCCGCCGAGCCCGCTGGGCTGGGGGCCGCATCGCAGCGGTGGCCGCGCGTCCTGCACCGCAGCCGTGCCGGTGAAGCTGTCCGTGAATTGGCCAGAGTGCAGGCACCCGCCTTTGATTAAAACTTGAAGAAAACAACACGTGGTATTATCTAACCAAAGGTTTTGTTAATAATAATAATAATAATAATCTGTTTATGTAATAAGTTATTGCCGAGTATGTTAAAAGGGAGGGCTGAGCGGAGCATCACCGAGGCAGGCGCCCCCACCGTCCCAGAGGAGCAGTGGCCACACTGGGGGCCCCGGCAGGCGCCTTCTGCGGGGAGCGCTGGCCTCCCCCGGCCTTGGGTGGGCGGAGCGAGCCGTGCTCCAGGCAGCTCCCTGCTGCTTGCCCTGCCCGAGGGGGCTGGCACCTCGGGGTCCAGCGCGCCACTCAGCCCGCGTGCTCGGTAGTGAGGGGGCCCTGAGCCGTGGGCTGCACTGGCCCACGCGAGGAGGTCTCAATGAGACGTCCCGGCTTCATTCGACGTGCAAAGCTGCCTTGCTCATCAAGAATCGCCCGCTTTCCTAGCGCGGGCTTTGCAGTCCCCAGCTGGTGGAAACGACTCGCTTTTTACTGGAACCCACAATCACTCAGGTAGGGGTCCCAAGAATGAAGGAGCAGGCCGCTTCTGAAACCAGCCGTTTCCAGTTCCGCACAGGCGTCCTCTCTCGGTAGACTCGGTCAAGGAAGGGCAACCCATCTTCTGTGGCTGCTGCTAGACAGAGAGCGGCCCTCCACCCGTTACGATCATGTGAGCAGAGTGGAGCCGGAGCACGTGCTTCTCAGGAGAACATAGGCACATACTGCAAACCGCTGGGGCTGCCTCAACACTTGCTCCTGCCCGAGGAATAGCTGGCCAATTTCTCCTGTGGTCTTCCAGCCGCCCGCCTACCTTGCCCTCTCATGAGAAGATGTACGGGCGCCGCTGCCGAATGTGTGTCTCGCTCTGGTCCCGAGCTTCTCAAGAACCGGGTCCTGGGCCTTCGACAGCCGCCATAATGTCCTGCCAATGCAGTCAGTGGCCCATTTCATTCCAAGCAGGGTTGGGTCTGAAATCTTGCAGCAGAAGGACAAGGGGCCGGGATCTTCAGGACAGAGTTCCTCACCAGCAATACGCTCCATGTGCCCCTGGCGCCATCGCCCCGGAGAGACGCCTGCACGCACGGACTGTGGCCAGGCTGCCCGCAGGCTCTGCGGAGGTTCCCCGGAGCCTCACCTCTGTTGTCGGCGTACCTGTGTGCAAACTCCCCGGGTAGGCTGGGAGCTAGAGAAGTCTGATTCATATTGCTGGAAATTGTTTTCATAGAGGATGATTTTGTAAAGGCTCTTCTTGGAATTTGAATATATCTAATTAAAACTCGCCTGTCCAGTTTCTGTGCATCCAGGGATCTGTGTGTGCGCGCCCACCAGTCCTGCCTGTCCTGGGCCCCTGGAAGGGCATATGCCATTGGGGGGGGGGGGTTCCCAGGAATGGCCGCCTGCCGCCCTGCTGCTTTTGCTGTGCTTCTCTCAGCTAAGCTGAGGCAGCTGCAATAATGAATCCTTCCTCTTTGGAGAAGAGGTTAGGCCTGCTGTCTTTGGACATTTGCTTGGGGGGTGTGGGGGGGGGGCGCTGCAAGCGCCTGGCCACTTCTGTGCCAGTGCTGCACAGGAGCTGAATTGGCAACAGACCCAGACAAGGCTTTCGGGCTCTGCTAGGTCTACTCTAACAGCCCAACTCCGCAGTAGGTGCAAGAGCAGTGCCTCTGAGCATGTGCAGAGCACCTCTTAATTTTGCCACCCCGTGTCTCAGTGGTAATGGCTTCTGTGGACAAGAGGCCTGTCGGCAGTCACCTGAGAGGTGCGGAGGGCAGATCGCTGGGTGCTGCACAGGTGAGCGCCTGTTTCAGTGTCATTTCTGGCTGCAAGCTGAATTTCCCTTCAGTCACGAGCATCGCCCTGGAGTTGAATGAGCGATCCTGCTTGGGGTGGCCAACTTCCCTTCCTGCCCGGAGCAGAGCAGAGCAGAAAATGCCCGCTCCTTAAACTCCCGAGAGTTACGGTGAGCTTTGATTAGGCGAAATTATCAAAATGAGACACTATCTGGCAACCTCAGAGGAGAGGCTATGTAATTTCAAATGTGCTGCTTTTAATCCACGTTTGTATTGCGTTTATAAGTCATGTATTTGTAGCTGCTTTCGGTCAGCTTGACTTTTTTTTAAACTTTAAAGAAATGCGGCAGGAAAATCGAAAACCAGCGGCAGGCGACGCTTCGGCCCATGAATACACTCGCAGCTCCAGCCCTGGCCCAGAGGCTGCCTGGCAGGAACGGCCGCCAAGCCCCGGGAATGCGCAGAGTCCTCTCCGGGGCCTTCCGCGTGTGCGGCCGAGGCGCCGGGCGACCGGCTCGACCCCTTCCCGGCGGATCGTTCGCGCTTCAGCTGACGGGGGGGGAGGGGGCGGTTCTTCTGCCACGTGACTGAAAGGTCTCCCGCCCGCCGAGCCGGCCGGCCTCGGCCAATCACGCGCGAGGAGGGCGGGCGCTCCGCTCCGCTCGCGCTCCTCCTCCACAGAGGCGGCGCGACGGCGCTCCACCGCCCACGCCATGCAGATGAGGCTCGCGTGCGAGGCGCCCATTGGCCGGCGGCCCCCCTTCTCGCCCACGCAAGACCACGAAGCGGCCTTCCGCCGGCAGACGCGGGGAGAGTCTATCCGGCAGAGCGGATGGCCGGATGCTCGCGTCTGATTGGCTGCGCGTAGCGTTCCACAGCCCCACTGATTGGCCTCTGTCGCGCTGGGTATGTAAATAAGGGGGCTCTCGGGGGCCCGGAGTCGGGAGGGCTCCGCGCGGGGTCGCTGGCGGCGGGGCTCCCTCGAGGCCGCCGGCCCGCGGCTGGCTTCGTCCGCCCGGGCAGGCGGGGCGGCGGCGGCGGCGGCGGCGTGAGTCACCATCCGCTTCCGCGCCTGCCTGCCTGCCTGCCAGCCGAGGGAGGAAGGGGGCGCAGGCGAGCGCGCTGCCTGCAGAGGAGGCGGGGGCGGCTCGCGAACCGGCTCGGGGAGCGCGCGCGCGCGCGAGAGAGAGAGATGCGCGGCCCGGGCGCGGTGGGCCCGTCCTCTCGCCCCCTCCGAGCCCCTCGGGCCGGGAGACCCCGGCGGCCCGGCCGAGGCGAGCAAGCGCTGCGTCCTCTTCCTTCCTCCCCAGCTGCTCCGGGTCCGGGGTCGCCCTTCGGGGCGGGAGGAGCCGAGTCTCTGGCCAGAAGGCGCCCCGGCCGCCCAGGTCCCCTGACAGACGGTGCAGGGCAGCGCCTCTCCGTCGAAACTGGCCTTGGGCGAGCTGGCTTTGCCCAGGAAGACAAGGCGGCGGCGATCCGCGCAAAGCAGAGGTGGCGGTGGCCCAGGAGGCCAGTCGCTCGGTTAAAGCGCCCCTCACAGAGGGGGTGCAGCTGCCCCGTCACTGCCTGCAGCGTGGCAGAAGCCACCGCCTGCCCGGGTCACGGGATCCATTGCCCTGCCGCTCCAGCAGCCAAGAAGTTTCACTGCTCGGCCTTCCCGGAGCTTGAGCCCGCTAGTCTGCGTCCTGCACCTGGGCTGGTGGGAGCTTTGACTACCTTTGGAGTCCAGCTCTGGAGCCAACTGTGGACCCACCCGATCCTGGCTCCCTCCAGCCCACCCTGAGCTAGCTTGCATCATGGGGCACTTTGTCACACGCTCTGCTGAAGTCCGCCCCATTCCCACAGGCTACCTGGGTGGTGGCCCAGTCAAAAACTGAGGCCCGATTACTCTGGCAGGATCTATTCTTGGCAACCAGTGTTGGGCTCTAGACATCACTGCACTGCTTCATGGTGTTTGCAGACTGCTTGCAAATTTTCCAGGGACTGAGGTCAGACTGTGGCCTGTAGTTCCCCGGGCCCTCCCATTTGAAGACAGGGATGCTGGCCCTCCTCTGCTCACCTGTTGCTTCTCACCCCCCTCCCCCCGATCCGCAAAGATAACAGGCAGTGGGACTGAGCGCTCCTCTGCCAGCTCCATTATTGCGCTGGGATGCAGTGCGCTGGACCCTGGAGATTCAGGCTTGTGCCGGGCAACGGGCGCCCCTCAGCCATTTGCCTGCCAGTCTTGGTCTGCCGTCCTGCCCCTTCAGCTTGGGCTTCCCCTTGGCCAGGGAGGTCATAGGGTCCAACCCTCAGGGAAAGACTGAGCTGAAGCAGGGATGGGCCCGTCTACCTTGCCTTACCATCTGCTGTCCTTTCTCCATCCTTGCTGCGTACCTAGACCACCCTTTCTGCCCTCTCTTCCGCTATGCGCGTGTCTGAGGGAGGCAGCCTTGTTGCTTGTGAGCATCTCGCGCTAACCTCAGCCCATCCTCACCTTCAGCTTCTGGACGCCCTCCCCCCAGCTCGGTGCTGCCAGCCTGTGCTCTTCCTTTGCAGCCCGGCCTCCCCGCCGCTTCCTGCACATATCCTGCTTTTGTTTTCTGGAGGGGCCCTGTGCTGGCCCACTTCCTTGCTGTGCCTCAGGAACTAGCTGACTCCCTGTTTCTCCTCCTCTCCTCTCCTCTCCTCTCCTCTCCTCTCAGAAGGATGCTGGCCAAAGGCATGAAGCGGAAGCGAAGCGAGGATGACGGTGATCCCTCCCTGGCCGCACCCTCCAGCTCTCTCCTCAGCCTCTCTGTCTCCAAGCTGCACCAGAGTCTTCAGCGTGTCGATCCCAACCTCCGGCACCTGGTGCTGGTGACCAACACGCTCCGACGCCTGCAGGACGAGATGCAGCTGGGCACAGCCCCCGTGCCCCAGCCTGCCCTGGGCTGGGACGGCGCTCCGGCTGATGGCGGGTCGGCCGCTGGGCCCCAGGCGCCGGACCCCCTGGCCTGCACCCTCCAGGATGCCTGCAGGAGGCTGCCGGTACCGCCCCTCAGTGCCGAACTGGACCAGCTCTTGCTCTCTGACATGGATGCCTCGGTCTTCTCCACCATTTTGGAGGACTTGGGTGGCCTGGAGGGCTTTGGGGGCCCCGTGCATCCCTCCGTTCCCCAGCCTGCGGGGGGCCAGGACTGCATGCTCAGCCCAGAGCCTGAGCGGACTCCCCCTGCATGCCCCTCCGAGCCCCTGGATCTCTTGGGCCCGGGATGCTTCCTGCTGGAGGAAGACGCCTTCGAGGACATCGACGCCTCTATGTACAACTGTGACCTGTGGTCACCCACCGCCCTTCCCAACCTCAAGGAGGTCTTCTCCAGCCTGGAGGCAGAGCTTCCAGTGGTGGCTGAACTGGATCATCTGGTGGACACACTGATGGAGGCGCAGGAGCTGTGACGGGGCGGGGGGGCTGCCGGAGAGTCGATGGGGCTAATCTTGGGTGGGACAAGCACATGCACCCCTGGCAGGGTGCCCCTCCCATGGACGGGGAATGTGCAGACGGAGGCTGGTGGCGCCACACTCGGCGCTGCCCGCAATGGAGCAGCCGCTGCCTCTCTCACGGGTGTGTCGCCCTTGGCCAGAGGCGGCTGGCCGGCCTGCCTGCCTGCCTGCCTGCCTGCACCGGTCGCCGAGGAGCTGGGCAGGCGGAAGGCTTGCCCCATCCTGCTGGCAGGATCCTGTGGGCAGCTGGTTTGCCCCCATGTATACGGAGCGCTGGGCTAGGCGGACCCTCGCTCTGATCCAGCAGGGCTTTTCCTGTGCCCTTAGCAGTCCGTCTGTCCTCTTGGAAGGGGATTTCCCAGCTTTCTTGGGGAGGCGATCCCGTGGGACAGGACAGTGGCCACCTTCGTGTCCCTGCTACGAAACAGGATGTGGGGGATGCCGGGCTAAATGGGTGACCTGAGAGGGCAGAACCAGGCGATGGCTTTGTAGGGGAAAGGCTCTTCCGGGACAAAGAGTCTCTTCCAGCTGGAGGCTTCCCCTGCATGGTCAATGGATGTGTCTGTGTTGAGTTTCTTTGCTCGTTTCTCCGAAGCCTCACCCGAGTGTCAGTCACTGCAAAGCGTCTTCTTCGGGCGAGCGTCCACCCCGCCTCCCGGCCTTCCCCACAGCGCAGCAGGCCTGTGTCCTCTGCAGCCCGGCGGAGGCAAGGAAGGAGGGGCAGGTGTGCTTGTGCAAGTGCCGGGGGGGGGGGGGGATGCTCTGGGAGCTCCAGGTTCTCTCCCTGTTTGGCCATGGAGCCCACTGGGGACTTTGGCTCAGTCACAGACCCTCAGCCCAACCTACCTCACAGGGTTGTTGTGAGGGTAAGATTGAGAGGAGGAGGAAAATGACTTTGTAAGTCACCTTGAGCTCCTTGAAAGGAAAACGGAGGGCTATAAATCTAATAAATCAATTAATTAATGAACGCTGGTCTGGGTTCAATGAGGGGAACCCATCTTGGCACTCTTTGTCCCTCGGCTGGCTGGCCCCTGCCTACGGCGAGCAGGCTGCTTCCGAAGGGGGAGGCTCCATGAGCGGCCCAAAGACGGGCCACTCTGACTCCCTGTTAGAGCCGCCCGAGCTGCTGCTCTCGCTCTCGCTCTGTGGCGGCTCATCAACACCCAGCCGGGGGGCAGAGGCAAGCGGCCTGTGGAAGCCCCACTACGGGTGGCCACCAGCATCTGCAGCACACAGGGGGCTGCCCGGCCTCGCTTTTCTCCCAGGTTTGCAAGGGGTGGGGGCGCCGGTGGCACTTCGGGGCTGGGCCAGCAGCCAGGCCGCTCTCCAGTCACGCTGCGCAAGGTGCCTTCCCTGCGGAGGGCCTGCCAAGGGCCCCGCTCTGGGCACTGGAGGGCCCGAGGGCAGTTTGGGGCCCGGGGTGGCGCCACGCACAGCCCTCCGGGGGCCTCTCTCTGGGCTGGGCCGAGAGCGGAGGGGAGACCCTCTGGCGGGGCTGCGCCGGGCGGCCAGGGAAGGCTTCGAGCCAAGGCACCCAAACGGGTCTCTGGAAGGGCCAGCAGAGGGCGCCCCCGGGCGGCACTGGCCGCTCCCCGCCTGGCGGTCCGCTGCCACTTTCTCTGGGGCCGCGGGCAGAGCTGCGTCAAGTAGCGGAAGGTATCACGGAAACACGGCCCCCTCGGAACAGTTTTACAATCATGGAGTCCTTGAAGGGAGGGGGGTGAATTCCACTCAGTTCACAGGTGAACATCAAACTGCGGCAAACCCCCAGCCCATGAGTTTCAAAGCCCTGCTTCTTAGCTAGTGAGATGTTGAGTGGGGGGGCTTGGAGAGACCCCCTCGTCAGCAAACTCAGGAATTGTCTTGCCGGCCAGCCAGCACTGACCCGAGCGGACTCTGGGCAGTGTGCGCACAGCTCTTGGTGGGCAGCCCCTTCACCAGCCAGGCCGCTCTGCTTGCGCTCGGTTCTGTGCTGCTGGGTGAGCTTCCGAGCGATGTGGCCCAGGCCCAGCCGTCCCCTTGGGCACCCCCCTCCCCAAGCGCCACATGGTTCGTTCATGCCCGTTGCTGTGCATTCGATTTCCATCTGGCCTCACTATTACGGCCAGCCGCCCTCCATGCACGGACATCTCCGGACTGCACTCCGCGCTTTCTGCAAAGGCCCTTCCATAACAGATGCGCCAGGCTTTGGCCTGCTGCCAGACCCTCTTGCTGTGACAAGTTGGCTCAGCTACCCTTCTGGATTGGGGGGGGGGGGGCTGCCCAGTTCCGGCCAGTGCATTTTAAGGAGGGGACTGAACATGAGGGCAGAGCGAGGATGGTGAGGGGCGGGGAGCGCTGCCCCTTTGCTGATCTGATCCGGAGCTCAGACCTGAAATGAGAGGCAGCGCTGACGTTCTCCAAGACTCAACTCCCTCCCCAGTGCCTCTCATGCTGGCTCCCTTGCGGGTGCTTGATCCTGCCAAAGGGACGGCCACCTCTGCCTTACCTCTGGCACCCCGGGACTCCAGCATCGCTGCCCTCGACAGCCTTGCTCGGCTCTTGCAGACTCGGGGCTGGGGTTTCCTTTGTGGAATAGAATGAAGCGATCTCAGTTGGCCTTCCTCTTCTCCTGCCCTTGACCTTCCTGTCTGGCACAACCGTCTTCTCCAGGGTGCCTTGCTTTTTCATGTGCCTCAACTAAGGCAGCATCAGTATTGTCATTTCTGCTTCTTCAGAAAATTCTGGCTTGATTTAATCGAGGACTCAAGTTTTCCTAGTACACCTTTAAACAACTTTCGGGATGTAAAAACTGCCAGACCGGCTCTCTTGGAGGTGGGGGGGGGGTACAGCAGGCAGAGCCAAGGGTCCCCCGGTGGTCACCAGAGTTGATGGGTGAGTTCCCTGGCGTGGGAAGTGGGTGGAGAGTGAGTTGCGGCACCTCTGCTTTCATTTGCGCCATCCAGTTGGAACCTGGAGTGGATCACCCCAGGCGGGTGCCTTGGCTTCTCCCCCTCTGGAGATGCATTGCTGGAGGAAGCAGGGAGGGAGGCCCCGCCGTGCTCCCAGGGGGCAGGAACAAGGTGGGGCGAAGTGCATTTGCGCTGGTCCCAGCGACCCCGTGACGTCCCCCCGGGGTCAGTGGGGAGAGGCCCTGCGGAGCCTGGCCACCGCCGCTTCCTGCCTGCTTCCCCACTCCCTCCTCTGCAGCAGGAGTGGGCCCTGCCGCTCCCCCCTCCAAGGAAGCCCCTTCTTGATGAGGATGTCCGGTGTTTGCTCTGGGTCTTCCTGGCGCTTGACCGGCTGCCATGGGAGGGGGGGAGGGAGGGGGGGAGGGAGGGAGCTCGTCCCGGCAGCACTTGGGTAGCTCTGGCTCCGCGCTCCATCTTTGGCACTGGCTCACTCCTCCCTCCAGGCCCAGGTGGCCCCGCGGGCGCCTCGACCTCCCTCTTGGGCCCTTGGGCAAAAGGGGCTCTCCTCCCCGCTGGAGCAGCTCCTCCCTCCCCCTTCTTCCAGCGGCTGGGCTCTCCAAGCCTGACAGGAGGGTGTGCTGCTGTGGCAAGTGCCCAGCCATCCCCCCAGGCCCAGGAGCTCGCTGGGCCTCTCCAGGGGCTGCATTTTGCCGCTTTTCTCTTTGCCCGGGAGCTGGAGCTCTCTGGGCAGCTTCCAAGACTCAGAGCAGGGGAAGACTGGGGCCTGCTCTGTGCGGGATCTGCCATTTGCAAGGTTCCAGCCAGATCATGGGGAGGTTGCTGACTTGGAGACGTATTGAAACACGGGGAGCCTGAAGGCCTTGCCCCCTCTTCCTCCGGGAAAAGCCACCTGGCTCCAGCTCCTGTGCCTCAGGTTGCTCCTTCATGCACGGACCCCCAGATTGGAAGCCGCACAGCCCAGTCTGAGTGGGGGGGCCGCCTCAGGCTGGCCCCTCCCTCCACGCCCTCCCCCAAAACACACACACAGGCCCCAGGGCAGATGGCAGCCAAAGCTGCCTGCGCAGGGAAATGAAATGTGGGGTCCCTTTGTGTCGCTCGGCCCGGCCCAGCCTGCCCCGGAGCACAACAATGGAGGCAGCTTTTCAGAGGCTGCCCAAACTGCTGATGGTGGCTTTGTGCTAATCCCGCTGGCGGGCTCCTCTTCACGCCCGGGTGTGTGGGGGCCTTTCGCGGCCACTGGCAGTGCTGCAGGCCCCAGGCCACACAGCCCCGAGCGCTACCTGGGTAGAGGCGTGGGCACCACCAGGGCGGAAGGATGTGCGAGTGCTTTGCGAGGGCGTTTGGGGTCTCCTGGTCCCCAGCGGCCAGTTATGGTAAGGAGGAGACATCTGGGGGCACAGAGTGGCGAAGGGAGGGGTGGCCGCCCTGCTTTCCTTCTGGAGCCGTGAGATCTCTGCCGAGCGCCACATGGTGCCATTCAGAGCGCTGCTCTGGGGAAGGGGTGTTCTTCCTGTGGGGGGGGTGCTGGGGAGGGGCTGCTGCCCCTTCTATTTCTGTGCCAAGAGCCTCCAGCCCTCAAGGGACTGGGAGCCTTCGCAGCACGGCTGCCTGTCGCACCTGAGGTGCCGGGGACCCATGTGGCTCCTCTGAGCGAGCATCCCCATGGCCTGTGTACCTTGGCTGGCAGCGGGGTGTGTGTGGCACCACTCTGCGGGGAGAAGGTGCCAGAGAGCGAAGCCCTTCCCGGGTTGCAGGGCAGGGTGAGCCCGCTTGGAAAAGGGCTCCCCGCTGGCCAGGCCCTGCCGAGTCTGGCGGGTTGTCCGTGCTCCGCGGGTTGCCAGCCCATGCCTGCGCTCTCTTCCGAAGTGCCACTGGAGCCTGGAGGTAAGCCGGAGAGCGCGTGTTCACACGAGCCCTGAGCTGCCCGCTGGGGCACCTGTCGGCTGCTGCAGCCTCCCGCAGGAGCAGCGGGCACAGCCGGGGGGGGGGGGCTCCACGCGGGCCACCTCAGTGCTGCGTGGGTTCAGACGTGGTTCCTGGGAGGCAGCTGGGGAAGAACCTGTGCCGGATCGTCTATCGACCGACCCAAAGGCTTCGCATCCCGCCCTTCACTGTGCCTCGGGAGGCAGCGCAGGAGCGCGCGCGGTCTCTGCGGAGCGGGAGGGGGCATCCTGACCGCCTCCTTGAACCCGCCCGCCCCTCTCGCTCCGCTCTGCACGGCACGCTTCCGGGCTACGGCCTGGCGGGAGCGACCTCCTTTCCCCGGCCAGCACATGCCAAGACCACACGACACTGGTGCCTCAGAGCGTGCGCAGAGCGCCAGGGCGCTCTGAGCCGTCGCGACGGCGCTTCCGCCACGCAGCTGGCCGGGCGCTGGGGCTGCACTTGCCGGGCGAGGAAGAAGAGGGATGACCCCGCAGGACCACGAGCCGGCGGGGGCTCCCGAGGGGGGGACGGCGGCTTCCCGACGCGCAGCCCCTCCCTGGGCGGGGCCGGCTCCGGCCCTCCCTCCCGCCGGCGTCGGCCTGCCCGGCCGAGCCGAGCCAAGCCCAGCTGGGCGCCCACGGACTGCAGGGCTGGCCGGAGCCGCCCCCTTCCTGCCCGGCAGCGCCCCGGCCCAGCGTCCCAGGCAGCGGCCGCCCAGACCGGCGGAGCTTTGCCGAGCGCAGCACAGCACCGGGAGCGCGGCCGGGTAAGCGAGCCTCGTCCTGCCGGCCTCTCCCCGCCTCTGGCAGCGCGGCGCGGGTCGCGCGTGGCGCTCCAGCCTGGCCGAGCCGTCCGGGCCCGATGCTGGGCGCTCTTCGGCGCCGCGCCGAGTCCGGAGTCGCAGCGCAGCCCCGGAGAGGCGCTCCTCGGAGCTCCTGGCCGGGAAGCGGCTGGCCCGGCGCGGCAGCGGATGCGCAGCCGCGCTCCCCGGCCCGGCATTCCGCGCCAGCTGCGCGCCCCAAGAAGTCCTTGTGCCGGGAGGGCGGCGCCGCGGCCAGCCT
>NW_025335445.1:111570-143438 GCF_004798865.1 Varanus komodoensis
CTGCCGGGACTCGCGGCGCGCTCCCGGGCCGGGCGCAGGCCGCACCCGCGTTCGCGGCTGCTCCCGCTGCTGCGCCGGGGCGGGGGCCGGCCCGGAGGAGGGACCGCCCGGCCTCCGCCTCGACGGCGCGGTGGGAAGCGCGGCACGGGAAGGGTCGAGGCAGGGGAGCCCCCGCGTTCCCGCGGGCAGTGCCGGCGCCTCGCCTGGAGACCCGCCGCCGCCCTGCTCGCGGGCCGGCGGGGACTCGCGTACGGAGCTGAGGGCCTCCGGGAAACCAGCTGGAAGGGAGACCGGCGGGGTCCAGAACTGGCTTGCGGAAGGAAGCCGAGCGCCGGCTGGCTTTAAGGGGGGTCGGAGGGGTCCCTCGCGGGAGGGGAGGGCCCGCCGAAGCTGCTGGTCGCGATGGGCCCCTGGTGTCCCGGCCTCCGGGGCTATGGGCCCGGCTTGCTCTCGGAGGCATCTGGTTTCTCCCGTGGGCAGCAGGGGCTGGCCTGGCAGATCCCGCCCTGGCGGCCTTCAGCCGGGCACTGGGCGCCTTCGCACTCCTGTTTCCAGCTTCTGACGGGCCCTGCGGGGTTTGGATCAGCGAGGATTTCCTGGGGTGTGAGCAGGAGCTTCTGCCCTTCCTCAGATTGCTGTGCTTGTGGCCGAGACGCAGCCTTTTGTGGCGGCTGCCTGGGGCCAGGGAGGGTGCCGGAGAGGAGCTTCATCCAGGACCCCTCTGGCCCTCGGGCGGGGCAGCTGCACCCCTTGGAGGGAAGGCTGGCATGGCAGGGCCTTTGCCAGGGGCCTTCCAGGGCCACTCCTTGGCGGCGGCGGGGCGGGGGGGCTGCGGTATGTGCCAGAGAGGGAAGGGAAGCCCCTGCGGATGCTGAGCACCAGGAGGGGTGCTGCCTTGGCCCGGGTGTGCGTGAGTGCGTGTGCCATGCACGTTTCTTGCATGAACTGCCCGGCAGGAGAAGAGCGCAGAGCCGCCTGTTCAGGGTGCCCAGAGGGATGGGCTCCGCAGATGCGCTTCCTCCGTTGTCGCGTCCTGCTGTGCTCACTGGGGCCTCCTCTGAACTCCGGCTCAGAGGAAGCTGGGCACGTCTCCTCTGCTAGCCGGAGGGGCTTCATCCAGGAGCGCGCCTTGGCTGGTGCTTGGCACATCACCCGGTGTGGCTCTTGCAAGCGGGGCTCATTTTTAACCTCCTGATCCAACAGGCAGCTCTCAGCCTGCATACTTTGCTCGGGGGGGGGGCAGTGTGCGATGCACGGGCCGCGCCGGCCTCTTGCATCACCTGTGGTGTGCGTGTTCAGGCACCTGTCCTGCGGGAGCGAGTCGGCTGTGGTGCCGCAGCGGTGCCCCCCCCCCCACGCTCCTGTGTTCCTGATCGCCTTTCGGGCCGAAGGGGGCAGCGGCCCTTCGCCCTCTTGCTGCAGCACCGGGCTTAACTTCCACAGCGGCCAGTGCGGGTGCTCAGCCCTGCCGGGCAGCCAGGGCCACTGGTGTGGGTGTCGGGGCAGCTGGGTGCGTGGAAGGGTGCTGTGGGAGGGGTGGCCTCCCTTGCAGGCACGCTCGGCCTCGGGGGCGGTCTGGACGGGAACGAGGCTGTGCGAGCGCATCCCGCCTGTTACGGCGAACGCAAAGGGGCTGCGCCAATCCATCCTGCACCCCAAGAGGGGGGGTGCCCAAAGCTCGTTCCTGCGCCAGGCTGCTGCGGACCCCCTGCCTTCCCAGCGGCTGCATGCGCATCCCAGAGGGAGCGGGGAGGGGAGCTGTTTTCCTTCTCCAGCCCAGCCCCTCACACACAGTTTTCCTTTCCGGAGGGGAGGGGCAGCCCGCCTGCCCTGCCCAGCTGAGCTGAGCATGACAATGTCCTTGTTCTTGCGCTCCCCAGAGAGCAGAGCAGCCCGGTCCCAGCGGCTCAGAACTGCCTCCTGCAGGAAGCCGCTTGTGTGGTCAAAGGGCAGGGCTTGTCCAGGAGGCGGCTGCTGCTTTGGTGACTGTACGGCTCTGCTCTGCCCAGTTCGGAGCCACAAAGGGCTCCTTCCTGCCTTGATTAGTTCAGGAACTCTGGAGCCGAAGGAAAGCCGGTCCCCTTCTTAGAGCAACAGCTGATTCTCTGGCTGAAGGAGCGGCCAGCCCCTCTGGTGCGCACTGCTTGTGGCTTGGAGGCTTGGCTTCTCGTGGCACTGCTGGCCACCCGTGGACTCGGCACGGGGCAGCCGTGTGCCTTTTGGCCAGCCAGGGCTCAGTTGCCCCCCTCCCCCCCAGCACTGACTTCTTGAGCTGCCTCTGGTTGCTTTCACCCCCTTCCCTCGCTGTGCGCCCCATAGCTTTGTTCCTGGGATGTGTTGAACGGCGACTGGAGGGAGCCCATGCCAGAAGAGCGCTTCCCTTGGTCCTGGGCGCATAGGGTGGAGGGGAGAAGCTGGCTGCTTCCCTCCCTCCCTCCCTCCCTCCCTCCAGGGGTGCAGGCAGGAGAGAAGGCTGTGCCTTGGGGGGTGGAGGATGGGATGGGCTTCCCTGCACCCTGGGCTATTCTGACTCCTTCCCTGTGGCTTGGAGTCGCCTCCCTGCAGGATTCCCGGGACCCCTCAGTGTTTGCCTGAAGAGCTGCAGGGGCCTTTCGGAGCCAGTGAGTCTGCCCCACTCAGAGGGCAAGTCTTGGGGACCCCTGCGGGTGCGTTTCTCAGTCTGCCGGTTGCTCCGTGCAGCGGCCGGCCCGGCCTCGCTCATCGGCCTCCACCTGCTTCCCCCTTCGCTGAGCCTGCAGAACGCCCTCGCCCACGTTCCTGCAGTGGCGTGTGCCCGGCAACGTGAAAGCCACGAGCCCCAGGGGGCTGAACAAGCCAGCATTGTGCCGCTCCCGGAGTGGGAGCGGATCTCGCCGTGGCCTTTTCTGCCCGGGGGCTGGAGGGGGTGAGGGCAGGGCTGGGCGGCAAGGCAGACCCAGTGGCCCTTGGCGAGCATCTCCCGCCGGGCCTGCAGCCCAGCAGGTGCCCCGGCCTGGCTTGGCCCCCTGCCCTCTTTCCTTGGGCTTCGTCTCCTGCTGGGATGCCCGCGAACAGCCCACGCTGGGTGTTGGAGGCCACGGTCCAGCTGCTGCCCCTCGGTGGACAATGGCGGCTGTTTCCAGCGTGCTGCAGCCGCTCGGGGGGTGAGCTTAGCCGTGGGCCGAAGGCTCCAGCGCGAGGCTCTTCCCAGCAACAAGCTGCACGGAACCGAGCTGGGCTCCCGTGGGCCTGTGCCGGTCGCCTCCCCGTGAAAGCAGGCCGAGAGCCGCCGTGGGAAGGAGGGTCTCGTTCCGTCCCCTGCGGCCCGTTCATGCTGCCCTCGTGCGACGCCTCTTGTTCTGCTCCTGCATGGCTTGGGCTGATCCCGGGGCCGTCCCCAGCACCCGTAGGCCGAGGCTGTGGCTGCAGTGTGGCAGATAGCCCTGCTGCCCGGCCGGACCAGCTCCCATCAAGGCTGGGCGCCCGTTGGCACTGCTGGCCCGGCAGCCGAGCACCACAGGACTCCAGGAACCCCCGGCTCCCTGCTCTCTGCCAGCGCTCAGAGGTGCCCTGCTCCTAGATGGAGATCCCTGGGCCACCCTGAGCACGGGCAAGAGCACTCCTCTCTCCCGAGGCATCCGGGCGAGCTGCGAGAGCTTCCCAGCATGCTGCCAATGCGTTGCCCTCAGGACGTTTGCGAGCGGCAGCTCCCCTCAACCTGAAAGGGCCCAGCTGCTGGCGAGGGTTGGAGTGAGCAGCTGGCCAGACACACCTGGAGCGCCCTGTCCTCATCCCTGCTTGAGGACCCGAAGAGCGAGTCCTTGGGTGCTGTGGGCATATGGGGGGCACGTGTGAAGAAGGGCTTCGTCGCCAGTTCCTCAGGGGACCCCAGGCGCCTGTCCTCTTGGTCGTTCCGTGCCCAGCCCACCTGTTTCTTTGCCCCATTATGATTCCTGTGCTGGGCCACCCCCAGGGCCTCTCCAGCAGCGGCCGAGGGGTGGGGGCTCCGCCGTCCCGGCCCCCCATGTGTGATCATTCGCAGGAGTGCTGGGGAGGGCAGCCCACCCTGGCAGGGGAGGGGGCTGCATTGGGGTGTCCCCCGGGCCGCGCCCCCTCCTGGGCTGCTGCCCTGAAGGGACGGCCTGGGCCTTCACTCCGACTGGATGCTGCGGGGCAGAGGCGTTTCGGAAGCGCTCCTGGAATGCCAGCAATGCCCGGGAGGGCTCGGCCGCGATGCAGGGCCCCTTTGTCCGCCCGGGCCGGGGAATGCGAGGCATGGAGCCCTGACCTTTGGGGGAACGGCGCGGCGTGGGCCCCAGAGCCGGGCGTGGGAAAGAAATGCCACCCCTGGGCTGGAGCTTGGGATTCCTCTGGGAAGAGGCCGGAGGGGCGGGCAGCAGCGGATGGCCTGCCTGGCCCAGCGGCTGGGGGGGAGGGGGGTCTTCTCAGGGCCTCTGCAGCCAGGCAAAGGTGCCCGCCCGGTCCAGGGAGGAGGTTGTGCCCAGCCGCCCAAAGGGCCGTGGGGGGGGAGGCACTGGGGCTGGTCGAGACCCTCGACCATGGGCTGCACGGAGGCCAGTGGGCCTGCTCCAGGGCGGCTTCGCTTGGCAGCTCGCGGGTGGCCCTTTCTGGCAGACCCGCGCGTCAACGTCGGCCGCAAGGTGCACAGCCGGCGAGTCTCTGCCCCTGCAGCAGCTGCTCCGTGCGGCTCGCCTGCTCCGTGCGGCTCGCCTGCTCCGTGCGGCTCGCCTGCTCCGTGCGGCTCGCCTGCTCCGGTTTCCCCACTCGGCCAGAAGGTGCAGCGCAATTGTTTTCGGACCCAAGTGGGAGCAGTTGCGCCACCTGAGCTTCCCGGGAATGGACTCGCCTTGGTTGCCTGAGGCCGCCGCCGTGTGCTGCTTCCTGCTGCCCTTTCCCCCCCTTGGGCACTTTTCTGTTGTCACATTTTAATATCTTGGGTGGTATGTTATTCGTTTTGTGGACCGGTGTTGCCTAGTGGTGAGCGCTGGAGTGGCACTTGCAAGGTTCTGCTTCCGGGGCCACTTGGCCTGGATGATCTCCGGGTGTCCCTGGGTAGTCAGGAACGTGTGGCCCGGCCCATCTTACGGGGTGGTTGTGGAAGGAAGAGGACTCTGCGCGTGGCCTTGGGTCCTTTTCCAGAAGGGTCATGTACCAGCAACGCAACGCAGGTCAGCTGCCGTGGGGTGTTTCAGCGGCCCGAAGTGTGAGCTGGATGTTTCCCACAAGACATGAAGCACGTGGGACGTGGACTGCCGAGCCACATAGGGCCGCGCTTGGCACGGCTGTTCTGCCCCTGGAAGGCTGCCCCCTGGAGGGGCGGTGGCTCGCCGGGGGCCAGTTGGGGCCTGGGCAGGGGGCAGGGCCGAGTTCTGCCGGGGATGGGCTGGCCTGACCCGAGAGCCACGGTCCCATCATCCACAGCAGGTCTGCAGGCGCCTACCTGGGGGTGCCGAGGAGGAGGGGGGCTGTGCTTCGGATTGCTAACAGAGCCTTCCTTTCTTCCTGCAGCCGCAGCGGGCCGCCCGCCAGAGAGCCGCGTGCTTCGGACGAGACACCAAGCGGCGGTACGTGGCCTCGGCCTGCTGTCCCGTGGAGTCGCCTGCCCCGGCCGGCCCAACCCGGGGGCCCACAAGCCACAGCACCCTCCCGCCCGTATTCCCCAGCAATGCACTGGGGCAGAGAGTGGAGGGGACATGGTCCGAGTAGCTCTCCCCTCCATGGCTCTGCCCAGCCCCTACATCGCCACGGTGGCACCCGGAGGAAACGCCTCTCGCCCGCCGGCTCTGTGCCCCGGGACTTCTGTGGGCTCCCCAAATCTCCCTCGGCCGGTTTCCACCCAGGGCCTGGTGCTGCGGGACGAGACGCCCACTTTCTCCGCACCAGCTCTGGCCTCTGGTTAGAGGATTAACAGCTTCATATTTGAGCTCTTTAAGATTCAGGGCCAATGATGTTCCGCTGTTTCATTCATTCGCCAGCCCCAGGACGCCTCTCCCGCCCCCCGCCTTGGGGCACCGGGTGCCCTTTCTGCAGAGCACGTCGGTCCCGGTGCCCAGCATTTGCTGTGCCGAAAACCAGTGCGAAGGACACCGATGGCCCATGTGCCAAGCTGGCCTCCTGTTTCTGATGTGCTGAAATATGCACACATAGAGAGACACACACACACAGTTTCCAGAGAACCCCGCTACCTGCTTGCATCCCTTCTCCCGGCGCCTGTGCTGCTTTTGTCCCCTGCGGGGTTGGCGCTTCAAGGCAGCTGGACGGAGTGGCTGTCGGGGATGCTGCTCGGGGTGCCCAGGGCCGCCCCCTCTGGCCAGCGCCCAGACCTCCTGCTTGCGGGCGCAGGGGGCTCTTGCCCCACACGGTTCCACCTTCGCGGGGCAGTGGGTGGCTGTCTGGAGGGGTGCCTCACCTCTCGCCTCTCCTCTGCCCCCAGGTAACGGTGCTGGGGGGGAATGAGCAGCCTGCCCCTCACCAGGCCCCTGCAGGCTCCCAAGCGCTCCCGTCCCCGGAGGAAGCCAGTGGCGCAGAGAGAGCGGTGGGTCTGGCCGGGGAGGTCTGGCAGCTGGGAGGGCATGGGGGGGGGGGGGGCGCTGCTGTGGCCGCTGGTCCTGACCGTGCCCGTCAGGGGCACCCCTTCAGCACCTGAGCCAGGGGAGATGTGGCCACCGCCTGCCCTGCTCCTGGGGGCACTGAGGGGACCAGGCTGCTCTGGGTTGCAGGGCCCTTCTGTCCTCGCACTGCCAGAGAGACAGAGGCATGTGGCAGACGGGCGGGGCGGGTGGGTGGCCCTCTGTGGGCCCCGGGGGAATTCTCCCATTTGGGAGCCGGGGGTGGGTGGGAGGGCAGGCTCAGCCACCCCTGCAGCCCTGTGCCCTGGCGCCAGCTCGGGCGGGCCTGTGGAGCTGCTCCAAGCAGCCCTGCCCCAGGGCCCTCCTCCCCAGGGGCCGGAGCCACCCCCTGCCCTGGCTGCCCTGGCGTGGCGGAAGCAGCTCCCGGGTGGTGCTGGGGGGCCGTGCAGGGGGGAGGCGCCTGTCCTGACTGTGCTCGGTCCCTTCCAGGCCCAGAAGGAGAAGCTCCATGCGGAGCTGAAGCGGGTTCTGCAGAGGAAGGGGGAGAGCCGGCGCAGCACGGAGGAGGAGGAGCCCCCTGCGCCCCCCAGCAGGATGGAGGCCCAGCAAAGCACCATGGAGGTGAGCACGGGGGCGCTGCAGAGCCCGAGGCCGGCAGGGAGGGATCTGATGTCCCACTCCTTCTGCCTTGGGGGCGGGAAGCCTTGTCTGCCGGGGTCAGAACCTTCAGGGGGGCCCGGGGGGGGGCAGGTGCCCCGCAGGGCAGGAGTGGCTGTCCTGTGTCCCCCCCCCCACTCTCCCACGTGCCCCGGCCTGGGGGGGTCGGTGGCACCGCATGGCTAGCAGGATGCAAGAGGGCGCCCTCCGTTTGGCTGAAGCAGCAGCAATTGCTTTGGGCTGGGGGTAGCTTGGCATTGCCCCCCCCCCGCCAATACCTGGAACAGCACCTGAAGCGTGCTGAGGAGATGCGGCACAGGTGCCGGCCGCAGCGTTCCTGCAGAAGGAGGGCTGCTGGAGGCGAGCTTTGGCCCCAGGCAGGCAGGCAGGCGGCAGGAAGGACCGGACATGGACGTGGCGCCACCCGAGCGGGTCTGCCCAGACCGGGGAGGGGGGACCTGCAGCTCTCCCTGGCCTCGGGGCAGTATCCAGGCGATCCGCGGGGGCGGGGGCGGGGCTAAGGGCTCTTCACCCACCTGGCTGCTTCTCCCCTCGGCAGAAGACCCTAGAGACCTCCGAGCTGCTGGAGGTCATCGTGGAGACTGAGGCCGAGGCCGGCGTCCGCGGCATGAGCGTGGCCGGGGGCGGCAAGGAAGGCCTCTTCGTCAAGGACGTGCTGAAGGGCTCGCCGGCAGCGCGCGTGCTCAGCCTCCAGGAGGGTGAGTCGCCTCCAAAGGGGCCGCCGCGTGTGTGGGACGGAGAGGGAAGCCCGGCTGGGGAGCTGCAGTCGGTGCTGCCAGGCCGGCGAGGCTGCTGGGCCCCCGTCTGTTGGTGCCCGCGGGACAGGCCTCCCATGGGAGGGACGCTTTGGGGCAGGACTCCCGCTGTGCCGACACCAGACCGACCTGTGGAATTCCAGGCAGGGTGCCCAGAGGGTGCTGCCCCACATCCGTCGCCCTCCTGGGTTTTCCTGCCTTTTGGAAATGGAATGTTTGGCAGGAAAGTGCCCTGGAAGAGGTCCCTGCGGGGTCCTGGCTGTTGGCGCAGGGAGGGGCCCACGGGCCGGACGCAGCCACAGCCGGCTCAGGGCTTTGCGCGTGGCTCGTGCAGGGGCCAGGGGCCCCGAGCCATCTCTCTGCTGACTGCCCCCTCCCTGTCCCCCAGGTGACCAGCTTCTGAGCGCCAGGGTTTATTTCGACAACATAAAGTACGAAGATGCCTTGCAGATCCTCAAGTGCGCCGAGCCGTACAAGATCTCCTTCTGCCTGAAGCGGACGGTGCCCAGTGCGGGGATCGCCCACAAGCCCGGCACGCCCGGCTTTGAGATCCGGGGCCCCAGAGCCAAGGTGGCCAAGCTGGTAGGTTGCGCGAGGGGAGGCTGCGTCCTGCACCACCTCGTGGCCTCCCCACCAGGCACGCAAGGTGCTCCAGAGCCCGTCTGCCCAAGAGCCAAAATTCCGCAGGTGCTTCACAGCACTTCCTAAAATGCAGTAAAAACCTAAAATTTCACTGCAGCTGTTCAACTTGCCCCTTCCTTGCTCTGTGCCCCCAGAAGGTGCTTGGCCGGGGGATGGCGATTCACGCGGCACCCACTTCTTTCTGCAGAACATCCAGAGCTTGACCTCACTGAAGAAGAAGAAGAAGAAGGTGGTGCCGAAGGGACTGGCCAAGGGCCTGCAGGAAGCAGAGATGCACGGCAGGGCTGAGGACCCGGCAGCCGGGAAGCTGGAGGTGGTGCCGGTGGACGTGGAGTTTTCCCTGCCCAAATTCTCCAAGCTGCGCAAAGCCAAGAGCGCCGGGGAGGTGGCAGCCGCCGAACCAAGCCCAGACATCTCTCCCCGCCTCTCTTCTCTGGAGACCAGGCGGCGCAGGCTGAAGTTCCCCAGGCTGAAGGTCAAGGAAGTTGTGGCGGCCACCACGGGGGCCCGAGTAGAGGGGCCCGGGAGCCGCCTGGAGGTGGGCCTGCCCAAGCTCGCCGTGGAGCTGAATGCGGGGGCCAAAGGAGACACTGAGGAGAAGGCGTCCAGGTTCACGGTGCCCTCCTCCAAGGCAAAGGCGGCCAAGGGAGAGGCGGGGGGCCCCGTGGAAGCTGGATTCCAGCCCCCGCAGGTGGAACTTGACCTCCCCCTGCCAAAGACTGAGCCCCGTGGGGAGTCACCGAAGGCCAGTGCGAAGGGGGAAGGCTTCCGGATCTGGGCCCCTCAGGTTGAGCTGCCGAAAGTGAGTGCCGTGCAGCTGGAGGTCCCAGAAGGCGGCAGGCTGAAGCTCCCCGTGGCAGAAGTGGCAGCACCCAAGATAGACGTGGACCTGAGCCTTCCCAAACTGGAGGGTCCTGCCCCAGCGGTTGCCCCCAAAGGGGAGGGCTTCAGAATCAAAATCCCCAAGTTCGGGGGCTCTGTGGAGGAGGCAGAGCTGAAGAAGCCCTCCGCCAAGGCCCCGACCGCCGAGGTCTCCCTGGCAAAAGGCAGAGCCAGAGTGGGGGAGGCAGAGGAGAAGCTGAAGGCCGGGGTGACGATGCCAGCCCTGGATGTCGGGGCCCCTTCGGTGGACCTAGAGATCCCCCTGCCGAAGGCGAGGGTGGAAATGGAGGTCCCAGAGGTCTCTGTCACGATCCCCTCGGTCAGCCTGCCCGTGCTGGGCCCTAGAGCCCCAGAGGAAGGGGAGAGCAAGCTGCCCCAGGTGGCCCTGAGTGTCGGGAAGCTGGAAAGCCCCAAGACCAAGGCCAAAGGCCCCAAGGAAGTGGGGGGCGAGGGCAGAGCGAGGTTCCCTGTGGTGAAGGTGCCCTCCCTCGACATCTCTGTTCCCAAGGTCAGTGACATGCACCTTCCCGGGACCGCGGGGGAGCCCCTTGCCCCTGCCAGGAAGGAGAAGACGGGGGAGGCCGCTGAAGTGCCTGGGTTCAAGTTCCAGATGCCCCAAATCTCGCTCCCCAAATTAGACCTCCCAGCCAAGGCAGCGGCGTCCCCACCCCAAGACCGCGGCAAGTTTCCAAAGCCGGAAGGCGACTCTGCTGTGCAGGTCAGCATCCCCAAGGTGGACCTCTCCTTGCCGTCGCTGAAGCTGCCAGACGTGCCGCTCCCAAAGGCTCCCCTGCCGAAGCCGGCACTGGACGTCTCAGTGGAGAAACCCAGGGTGGAGGTGGCTGCTCCTTCGGCTCGGCTGAGCTTTCCGTCTGCGACCGTGCCGGTGCTCGAGGTCGACTGGCCCCAGGTCGGGATTGAGCTGGATTTGCCCAAGGCGGAGAGAGAGTCCGCGGTGCCTGCAGACCAGGGAGCCAAGTGGCAGGTGCCCGCGCTCGATGCGGTGAGCAAAGGCTTGGCAGTGGAGATCAGCGTGCCCACCTGCCAGGTGGACCAGCCCGAGCTGGAGCCGAGTGCCCGCGGGACCTTGGGGGGGCCAGGTGTCAGCGGGGTGGTTGCCATGATCCCCAAGGTGGACCTGGCTTTCGGGAAGGAGCTGGCAGTGGCCGAAGGGGAGCCTGGAAGGGAGGCGAGCCTGGGGCTGAGGGGCAAGGTGCTGCCAGCAGCTGCCCTGGAGCTGAAAGGCCCTGAAGTGGGTGCCGGGATAAAGCTGCCCTCTGTGGAGATTCCAGCCGTGCAGCTGCCGGCGGTGACCGTGGAGAGCGCCCAGCCCCTCGAGCCTGACTCCAAGCGAAAGCTGGCCAAGTTTGCCCTTCCTAAATTCAGTATTTCTGGCCCCAAAGTCCGGAAAGCGAGCCCAGAAGCCTCGACGCCAGAGGCTGAGGGCCCAGAGGCTGCCGACAGAGGCTCCAAGATGAAAATGCCAAAGTTTGGGATCTCGTTCCCCAAATCGAAATGGGGGGCAGAGGTGGAAGGCCCCCAACTAGAGCTCAGCATTGAAGGGAAAACAGCCAAGCCAGCGCTTGGGGCAGCCCCTGAGGCTCTGCTGGGCGTGGATTCTTCGGAGACCCGGATGAAATTGCCCGCGGTGGATGTTGAGATGCCCAGAGTGGCTGTAGACATCGGCCTTCCTGGAGGGCAGGCGGAGTGGTCTGGTGAAGAACCTGCAGGCCCCTCCCCAGGGGTTGGGGTTGACCTTCCAGACATCAAGCTGAAAGTGCCGAAGTTCTCGTTGCCCAAGTTTGGGGGCAAAGACAAGGAGGGTGACCTTGAGCTTGAGGGCAGGGTGGACTCCAAGGCCAGGGTGTCCAAGTTCAAGATGCCTTCCTTCGGCATAACGCGGAGAGAGGCGGAGGTGGGCGGAGATGCCAAGGCAAAGAAGGCCGCGGGGAGTCCCAAGGAGAAGCCTCGGGGCGCCTTTGTGAAGATGCCGGGGCTGAAGCTGTCCTCCCCCAAGGCGGAATCAGAGAAAGGGCCATTGCACATCCAGGCTCCAGAGCTGGAGGTGAAAATCCCCCAGGTGGAGCTGCCCAAGATCAGCGTGAAAGGGGCCAGCGCAGGGGAGGTGCTGATGGGGGCGGAGAGCCCCAGCCTCAGGGCGAAGCTGCCCTCCCTGGAAATCACCGTGCCCTGCCCCAGGGCAGGAGGGGAGAAGCCAGGGGTGGATGTGTCAGAGGCTGACATCAGAGGCTATGAGGGTGACCTGAAGATCCCCAAAGTGCCTTCCATTGAGGTCTCTGCCCCCAAAGTCGAGCTGGACATTGGGCTGCCCAGGGCCAGTGCAGAGGAACTGGTGCCCCAGGGCGCGCCCAGCATGGAGGCCAAGATCCGGCTGCCCGCTGTGGAGCTCCCAAAGTTCGGGAAGGGCGAGTACGGGGGGGCGGAGGCAGCCGTGCAGCTGCTGGGGCAAAGACTTAGTCTCGGGAGGGAGGGCGAAGCCGAGGGTGAGGGGGGCGCTGAAGCCTCCCTCTTGGGTGCCAAGATCCGGGTGCCCAAAGTGGACCTCTCCTTGCCGAAGACGCGGCTTTCGGATGTGGAGCTGCCCCTGACAGAAGGGGAGGCGGCTGCCGAAGGACCGGAGGGCAGGTTCAAGATGCCTTCGGTCGAGCTGACAAAGTTCTCTGCCCCCAAAGTGAAGGCGCCTGACCTCAGCTTGGAGGGGAGCAAGGTGCCCAAGGTCACCGTGAGTGGTCCTGCCATCAAGCTGCCCACATTCGGGGGCTCCGGCTCAGATGGGGAGGGAGAGACTGAGTCGGAGTTGCCCCGGGTCCCACAGCTTGAGCTGAAGGCTCCCAAGCTCAGGGGGAACTCTGAGATGCGGAGCCCTGAAAGCGGGGCAAAGGACGCTAGCCGGACCAGGGTGCCCTCCCTGCCCCTCGGCTTGGCTCTGGGGAAGCCAGGCTTGGAGGGTGGGGTGGTAGTGGACGAGGGCAAATTCAGGCTGAAGCTCCCCTCCGTGAGTATCACCAAGGCAGGAGTGGAGTCCAGCACGGACACCCAGCCCCTCTGCCCCCCTGCCGAGGGGGCCGACCTCTCCTTCAAAATGCCCCAGATTGCTTTGCCAGATGTGGGGTTCTCTGTAGACCACGAGGGGAAGGGAGGGGCCAGAGGGGAAGCTGGGAAGCTGGCAGGCCTGGGAGGGGATGTGGGGGGGTTGGAGGCCCGGCTGAAGATGCCCAAGCTCAAGGTGCCAGCCTTCGGGGCGCCCAGCCCCCAGGGGGGTGTGGAGGCTGCCGCTGCTTCCCTCAGTGGGAGGGACCTGGAGGGGAAAAGGGCGGCATTCAAGATGCCTGGCTTGGAGATCTCGGCCCCCAGCCTCAAAGCACATGCAGAGTATGAAGTGGAGGGGGCACAGCTCCGGCACGGGGGCTCCCAGGGCCCGGAGGTGGCAGGCCGAAGGGGCACCGATGGACAGGGCCCTGGAAGCCGAGGGGAGGCCGTGGATGCCGAGGTCGGGAGGAGGTACAAGGTGAAAATCCCCAAGTTTGGGCTCTCTCTGCCCAAGGCAGGCCTGGAGGCCGGTGAGGGCACCCCAGGGCAGGAGGGGGAGGGCAGGGCCACGCGGTCGGTGTTCGGGCTGGGCAGGCCCAAGGGGGCCGGGGCAGAGGGCTCCTCCGGGCTCCTGGAGGGCGAAGACGAGTCCTCCGGCAAGGGGGTGATGGCCAAGCTCAAGCTGAAGCCGGCCTTTGGGCTCTCCCTCTCCAAGCCCAAGGGGGGCGCGGAGGTCAACGGGGAGCCCGAGGAGCCTTCCGCAAAGCTGAAGGTGCCCCGGCTGGGCTTCTCCAAGGCGGAGGGGGCCGCCCAGCTCGGCGGGGAGGGGGCCAAAGCAGCCCTGCAGAACGGCGGCCAGGATGGCAAGGGCAAGCTGGGCAAGCTCCGGCTGCCGCAGGTGGAGCTCTCGTCCCCCGCCCCGATGGGCGGCGCCGACCCGGAGCTGAACCTGCAGCTGGTGCGGGCCGACGAGGCCCGGGAGGGCGGCGGCGGCGCCTTTGCTTCCCTCCGGGCCGCCAGGCTCAAGTCCCCCAAGATCTCCTTCTCGGGCTTCAAGAAGCGCAACGGGGAGGCGGCGCCCGCGGCC
Source organism: Varanus komodoensis (assembly GCF_004798865.1). Taxonomy (NCBI): domain Eukaryota; kingdom Metazoa; phylum Chordata; class Lepidosauria; order Squamata; family Varanidae; genus Varanus; species Varanus komodoensis. The sequence continues at coordinate 125,235 of NW_025335445.1, forward strand.
GTGCTCTCCTCTGCCCGGACAGAGATGGCTTCCCTGGAACCGGCCAAGGGGGAGAAGGCCTTCAGCTTCCCCAAGCTGGCGCTGAGCCCCAAGTCCCACGCGGGGCTGGAGGCCGCGACTGAGCCCCTGGAGCAGGAGGGCGGGGTCAAGGTCGCGCTGCCCAGGGTGGGCTTTTCCGGCGACCGCAGCTCTGAGGAGCCGATCCTGGAGGCGGCGGCGGCGGCGGCGGCAGGGGGGGTCGAGGCCAGAGCGGAGTGAGCGGCCCGGCCCGGCGCAGTGCTCGGCTCGCGCGCTCTTCCAGTGTAACGTCTAGCACTAACCATGAGGGGGGGGGCGGGCCGGCGGGGGGGGGGCATTTGCACGCACCCCAATGGGTGCTCCTCGTCCGTGCTGCGGCTCCCCCGCCGGGCGGCGTTCTTCGTCGGAGGGCGATCTGAGCGGAGACGCGCTTTGCAGTGCTTTCCGTTACCACCCAGGGCAGATGCACCCCCTCCGCGCCCCCTCCTGCCTCCCTGAGCGGCCGCTTTTATGAAACTAACCGAAGAGCTACGGGGTGGGGAGAGAAGGGGGGGTTCGGCGCCCCCAGGTGGAGGGGCGCCGGGCCTGGTGCATCTCCCGTCCTCGCCTCCCTCGCAGATGGCGGGCATTAGGGAGAGGGGAGGGGGCACGGGGCGCCTCGCACGGGGGAGGCGGCCTCGGTGGGGGCCCCTGACATTTGTGTGGGCTTGGCGAGGGGACGGCACCATCAAAAGCCTCATGGGGGGTGCTCGCCAAAGGCACCCCTCCCGCGGTGGAACGTCCCTCACGAATGCCACCGGGAGGGAGCGCCTCTGGCACTGAATGCCGAAGGGCCGCCGGGGGGTCCGCGTCCCCGCGGGAGGAGCGCCGACCTCGGAGGGGGCGAGGAAGGGCCCCGCGTCCCGACCCCAACGCGGACGCCGCTCTCCGGAGTCCCTGCTCGGGGTCGCCCTCGCGGCGGTGGTTCCACCAGTGCGCGACGCATTTTACTCGGGGGAGGAGCGAGCGGAGCCCCCTTCTTTCCTGCAAACCATTTAGCTGCGCCCCCCCCCCGTGGCCTCGTTTACACCAGCCCAAGCCGAGCCCGGCGCCGTGCCAGGCAGACCTCGCCAGCCCCGCGAAGGGAACCCGCCTGCTCTGCGCTGGGGGGCCGTGTGCCGCGCTGGGACCCCTCCGGGGACCGGCTCCTGGGGGCGGAGGTGGGGGCAGAGGGGATTTCTTCTTGCTCTGAGATGTACAGAAATCTTTTATTCTAATTTTTAACAACACATGCCTGCTGTGGTGGGCTTCTATTTTTGTCACTAAAAAAATTCCAGTAACCACCTTTTTGCCAGATTGTATGTTTAATTACTTAAAAAAATAAGGTAGCTGCACTGTATCTTCAATGCCCGATACTACTGCCGTGCCCCCCCTTCCTGTTCTGGATTTGAATAAAAAGTAATCTGCGGACTAGCTCTCCTGCCTTCTGCCTCCTCTTTGCAGGGCTCCTTGGGCTGCAGCCCTGCACAGGGCGAGATACCCCACGGGACTGGCCCTATAGCGAAGGGGTGGGGGGAGTGGTTTGACCCATCTCTGGGGCAGGGGATGCAGAAAGCAGAGGGGCACATGTGGTCAGGTGCAAAAATCGGATTTTCTTAGCCTGCCCCTGCCCACACGTCCCGCAACAGCCAAGTTCACTCCGGAGCCTTCGGCAAAAGCCTTTTGGATGTCCACGGACGTGATGTCCACTGGATGTCCACCAGCTCAAGCTGTGCACGTTTACTGACCCTCACGAAGATCCTGGATGGGGCTCTACCAAAAAAAATGGCCAGAGGTCTTCACACCCGTCCACGGACACTGCAAAGGCTCCCAGGTCAGGGCTGCCCTTAACCTGCATCCATTTAAGTAATTCAGCCCGCAAGGCCCAGTCCCGGCACTGCAGTGAGGAGTGACCACGCGGCGGAGGCGGGGGGCGCCTGCTTGGTGCTCTGAGCCACTGGCCCCCCGCGGCCCGAGCCAGGCGGGCAGCGGCCGCCATAACAGAGCCGCGTGCGCACGGCAACTTGGAACCAGGCCGACTGTTGCATCACCCCGTGTTCCGGGAGGGGCCGGGGGTTCTCTCGGCTCCAGGCAGCTCAACCTCTCTTTGCACAAAGCGCTCTGCACCCGCGTTTCTGCGCTCAGGTAGGCACAGAACGATGGTCACAATTGAGTCCGACTCAGACTTCTACGACGTTTTTGAGATCCTGGGAAAAGGCACGTTTGGGGAAGTGGTGAAGAGCTGGAAGCGCAGCACCGGGGAGATGGTGGCCATAAAAATCCTGAAGAACGACTCCTATCGCAGCCGGATCATCAAGAACGAGCTGAAGCTGCTCCAGACCATGTCCGAGGTGGATACAGAGGCCGCCCACATCGTCCAGTTCCATGAGTTTTTCCACGATGAGCTCAAGTTCTACCTCGTCTTTGAGCTGCTGGAGCAGAACCTCTTTGACTTCCAGAAGGAGCACAACTTCTCCCCGCTGGCAGTCCGGCACATCCGGACGGTGACCACGCAGGTCCTGAGAGCCCTGGCCAAGCTGAAGGAGCTCTCCATCATCCATGCAGACCTGAAGCCTGAGAACATCATGCTGGTGGATCAGGTGAGATTTCCTTTCCGTGTCAAGGTGATCGACTTCGGCTCGGCCAGCATCTTCAGCGAAGTGCGCTACGTCAAAGAGCCATACATCCAGTCCCGCTTCTACCGAGCCCCCGAGATCTTGCTGGGCCTGCCCTTCTGCGAGAAGGTGGACGTGTGGTCCCTGGGCTGCGTCATGGCGGAGCTGCACCTCGGCTGGCCGCTCTACCCTGGGAACAACGAGTATGATCAGATCCGGTACATCTGCGAGACGCAAGGGATGCCCAGGCCCACCCTCCTCAATGCAGCCAGGAAGGCCCACCTCTTCTTCAAGAGGAGCCAGCACCCAGAGGTCGCCAACTCCTGGCAGCTGAAGACCCCGGCGGAGTTCCTCGCGGACACCAAGGTGAAGTCCATGGAAAGGAGGAAGTACATGCTGAAGTCCCTCGACCAGATGGAGACCGTGAACATCCACAAGATGATCTACCCAGACACGGAGGCGGTGGCCGAGTACTTCGACCTCCGCAGCATGGTGGAGCTCATCACGCGGATGCTGACCTGGGACTCGCACGAGCGCATCACCCCCAGTGCGGCCCTGAAGCACCCCTTCATCTCCACGCAGCCGCTCAAGCAGAACTACCACCTCACCCAGTACTACGAGTGCTGCCTGCGGAGCCTCCGCGAGTCCCTGCCCAGCCGCGGCACGGCCCCGGCCCCGGCGGGGGGCAGGCAGCTCTGCACCGCCGTGGAGGAGGAGCGCTTCTTCCCCACACCGGAGCCCTGCCCGGAGACTGTGCCCGGCGTCCAGAAGACCACCACCCAGATGGACGACCTCAGCATTGCGGAGGCCCACCGGGAGGCGCCCCTGAACGTGTGGGGTGAAGCGCCCTGCGCGGGGGGGCTTTTTGAGTCCCCCTCCGGCCCCACAGAGGCGGCCTCCGGCTGGCGCAAGGCCACCCACCCGACCCTCCGGCTGCGCCACGAGCCCGCGCAGCAGGAGCCCATCCCGGCCTACTACAGGGCCCGGCACGGCAGCCCCAAGCACCGCACGGCGGCCCCCCATGCCAAGCCGGACCCCAGCTTTGAAAACCTGATCCTGCTGGGGCAGTACTCCCCCGAAGGCCCACCAAGCTGGGAGGAGGAGAGCAACCCCAGCACGGCCTCCCTGCCAGAGCCCCACGCGAGGGAGGAGCCCAGCTGCCCCCAGGGCCGTGCGCTCTCGCCCGCTGCTCAGGTAAGGGGCTCTTGGCCGAATGTCTCTGGGGAAGCGGGAAAGGGCCACGGGCCAGCCCCTCGGGGAGGAAGCCCTTTGCCACCAGAGTGACGAGCCGGCCCTCCTCTGGCCGGGGCCCCGGGAAGAGGCACCTCCGGCCAGAGCTGGAAGTGTGGCAGCCAGCTTCTCGGAAAGTGTCGCCTGGCCTGAGCCAGGAGGTGGGGTGGGGCAGTCCGATCAGAGCATTAGCAGCAGCGGGTGTGACGCTGCCCCACTTCTTGGACAGAGCTTAGGTTAGAGATGCCCTGGCTGGACCGGAGATGCTGCAGGGAGCCGGAGAGGGCCCGCCGTGTGGAGACGGAAGACTCTCTTCGCTGATGTATCGCCTGCCCCTCCTCAAACATATTGCTCCAGGCAACCAGCAGTCAGATGCAGAGCAAAAGCGAGATATGACTGAAAGCATAAAGCCGCAGCACATTCCGCACACACAGACCAGCAGCACCCAACCCAGCCAGCTGCTTGTCCAGGCAGTGCAGTCGAGATGCCAAAGGCCTGCCTGCAGGAGAGCGGTCCTCTCTCCCTTTCCGTGTCCCCCGCCCCCGGGAAATGTTGGCTGCCAGATGCCCCCTCAGAGCCAGGACACCCCTTGCCCATGAGGCCACGCTTTGCCCTCACTTTGATCCCCTTGTGGTCAGGGAGCACCAGCGCAAGAAAAGCAGGAGGTGATGCAACCTCGCACTGGGCTTCCGGTCTCTCTCTCTTTCCGACACCCATCCCTGCACTCTGCATATGGGCGTCTCAGCCCCCGTTCCCTCCTGCTGAAAGAACCTTCCCTCTTTCGCCAGCTCCCTGGGCCCCTGGGAAGCCTCCACTGCTTCCCTTTGGACCTTCCAGATAGTTTATAGCTTATGAGAGGGAGAGGGAGAGGGAGAGGGAGAGAGAGAGAGAGAGAGAGAGAGAGAGAGAGAGAGAGAGAGAGAGAGAGATCAGGTTTCTAAAAAATAGAATGAAAGCCTGTTCAAGGCTAGAACATTTAAGATGCATTTATTAATTGTATTATTCGGAGAGCGATACTGCTTCCCAGAAAAGTATCAAAGTGGTAAACATAAAACACAATGGCATCAAAACAACTACACACCCAATCATAAAAGCCATGACCACACACACATCGGGGCAAGCTGGCGCGAAGAGCGTGTTTCAGGGAGGCAGCTGAGGGTCAGGACTGCGCAGCCTGCCTGCAGCCCCTGGTCAGGCACGGCAGAGCGTGGGTGCCCTGCCCGGGGTGCTTCAGAGAACCGGAAGCTTCAGGCATGCGCTGCTTCCGATGCTCCGGAACACGAGGAAGCAGCCCTCCCTAAGGAGCACGTGGCGTGTCAAGCCTGCCAGCCCGACCTTGGCCGGGGGCTGAATGGCGAGGGGGAGCAGCTTCCAGCCAGGCGGCCTCAGCTAGCAGCCCCACGCACAGCAGCCACAGCTCCTGGGCCAGGCCCAAGGGGTGCCCCACGCCTGGCGTGCACAGCTGGCGCCTGGCTTCGAGGCCCGACGTGCCCGCACCACTGCGGCTGAGCCGGGCACAGAAAAGCCAGAGGCCCAGGCTTGGTCTCGGGAAGAGCAGCGGTTGCCTGCGGCTGTCTCGGGTGAGTGGGGGGGGGCGGGGGCCTGCATGTCCGGGGGCCTGTTGCCAGAGGATGCTCCCTGGAAAGGGGCTGGGGTGCGCGCGCGTGGGCGTGTCTGTCCATCCTCTGGCTTTGGACTTTCCACTCCTGGAACGACACCCCGCATTCGACCCGAACTGCTCTCCGCCCTCCCACCTGCCTTCCTGTGGCAAGCGTTGCACTGAGGCCAGGAGCGCCCCCTTGGCAACCCACGAGCTTGTCTTGGGGAGCCACGTCCCGCCAAGTGTTCCAAAATGAAGGAGCGACGTGAGCAGTGGGGATCCCACAGGGAAATGGGCCCCTTTCCAGGTCGGCGCGTGACTCGTTCAGAGACTGTGGGAAGGTGGGAACACCCGGTGGGCGCGGCCACGCTGGTGCTCACGTGCTAAACCAGGGAAGAGCAGGTTCCGTCACATCTGGCCTGGAAAGTTCCCACTCAGGGATGCAGAGGAGATGGAGTGAAGTATCTGGTGGAGGGGGGACCCCCCCGTGTACTGACGAGGTTTGCCCATGTGGCCACCCCTGGAAGGGAAAATCTGGGGTCTCCGCAGAGAGCTGGGATGGCCGGCGCTGGGTGGGTGGAGCGCATGGCACTGGCACGCTGTTTCTCGTTGGCAGAGAGCGCAGGCGGAGGGGTTCGAGCCAGGCCCGCAGCTGCCCGGGCCCCCCGCCTGGCTGCCCCGCGACGACTGGCTGGCGGAGCACAGCACGGACAGGGGCCCGCTCAAGACCGTGCGGCACACCCCCCGGAATCGCCACCCGCTGCAGCCGTACCTGCAGCACATCGCCAGCCACCACTGACCGGCCGGCGGGCCCTCGCCCGGGAGAGGGCCAGCCCGGCCGCAGGACGGGCCACCCGCACTCCGGACAGATGCTTTGTAGCCCTTAAGTATAGAGATTGTTCCTCCTCTCCACAAAGCTGCTTAATAAAAGCCATCTTGCTATTACTGAGCTGTGCAGAGCCCTGAGGGCGCCAGGCGGGAAGGAGGGGCGACGCGCCACGGGATCCCGGAGCCGAGCCGCCCGACCCAGGGGGTGCCCGTGCCCTCGCTGCTCCGGGCAGGATGGGCGCGCCAGCCTCCGCTCCGCCACTTCAATAAAAAGCACTTTATCATCGCAGAATGCGTCCCCGCATGTTTGTGTGGGCCTCGCTGCTCGCTCTGCCCAGCCGCCGCCCGCCAGCGCCGCGGGGCTCCAGCTGGCCCGGTGGCTCCCCAGCGGTGGCAGCGGCGCGCTCGGGGCGCAGGAGCCCTTTCCCGGGGAGGCGGCCCGGGGAGGCCCGGGCGGTGGGTGGCCCGGCGGCCTCGGGGCTGGGACCGCGGCCGCCGGGCGCGTCTCCCCGGGCCGGCTCCGGGCACCTCCGGTCTCGCCCTCGGGCCGCCACGACGGCGCCGCTCTTCCTCCGCCGCCCCGCCCCCCGCCCGCCCCCGCCGGGAGGAGCCAATCGCCCCGCCGGGGGGACGTTCCCGTCGCCGCGACCGCAGGTGGAGGTGGAGCCCGGGCGCGGGCGGGCGGCTCCGCTCCTGGAGGCTTCCGGCTCCCCGCCCTCCCGGAGGCGGGCAGAACGCAGCGCCCCTCTCTGCTCTGGGCGGCCTGCTGTGCAGACCCCGGGGCGGAGGGAGGGGCCGGGGCGCTCTGCACATGCTCAGAGGCGTGCCGGCCCGTCCAGTTCCGTCCCGTCCAGCTGCGCCGCCGCTGGAGCGGAGCCTCGGCGCGCTCCCGTTCCGGAGAGAAGCTCCGCCCCGGCACAGCCGCGGCTTTGCGCGACCGGAGAGCGTCGTCGCCGGGCCCTGCCGAGGCGCCAGGTAAGGCGGGTGCGCGCGTCGCGGGAGCTTGGGCCGGGCCGGGCCGGGCGCCGGCTGGGGAGGCTCCGGGGCCGAGGCTGCCCGGGCTGGCGGCGGGCCCGCAGCCGGTCTCGGGCCCCCGTGGCGCTCCGGGCTGCTGTCTTGCGATGCCCCCCGGGCCGGCAGGTCGTGGCGAGGAAGCGAGCGGGCCGTTCCCGACCGCGGGTCGGGCGCGCCCCCGGCTCGCCTACCTCCCAGGGCCGTCGTGCGGGTAACGTGGGGGCGGGCGGGGAAGCTGCGTCGGCTTCCTCGGGAGCGGCACAAGGCGGGCGGTGGTGCCCGGGGACCTGCCGCGCCAAGCGCGAGAGGGCGCCGGGGGCGAGGCCTCGACCGGCCCGGTTTCGGCCCCTAGCCGGGAGGGGGCCTTGCGGGGCGCTGCGGGAGCGTCCGGGGAAGGGGGCTGGAGAGGCCCCGGAAGGAAAAGCCGCCGGGGGTTGGGGGCCTGGAGTGGCGGAAAGGGGAGGGGGAGGACAAGAGAACTCGCATCTGGAGCACTTGGGTGAGACGCGGGTGCCCGTGTGCCCACAAGCTCTGTGTCCTTCTGTCCCCAGGAAAGACCGGGAGGCAAGGGGACGGCGAGGGGGCCCGGGAGGTGTGGGGCCCTCCGGGGGGGCGGGGCCCCTTTGCTGCCTCCCTGTGTCGGAATCGGTGGGTGTGAGTCGCTCTGGTTCTGCTCTTGCTCCTCTCAGGTTTGAGCAATCCCGATGAAGGGAAGCAGGCGTGTCCCTGGAGTTGCTCAAGGAGGCTGGGAAAGGATTTTCGGGGGGTTAAGCGAAACAGAGGGCCTCTTCCTGGGTGTGAGGAAAGGGAGGCAGTGGGGGTGGCTGGGTTGGTGGGAAGTGTAGGCCTCAGCCCCGGCACGGTCCCCCTGCCCCCCGGCTGCCGTGTGCAGTGGCCAAGCTCGTGGGCCTGTTCAGACCCCTTTGCGCTCAAAAGGGGGTCTCCATGCTGCCTTCCGGGGAGAAGTAGCAAGCCTGAACTGGAGAACCTCCGACGGGGTGAACGGAGGAGGGAACAGGGTTGAGAAGGGGAGCGAGGAGCAGAAAAGCAGAATGGGGGGCGCTGCTCCCCACCAGCACTGCTCCCTCTGCAAGGCAGGGCAGGGGGTCTGGGGAGCCGCTCTCCCCAGCTTGCGGCGAGGTGAGTGGCACAAACCCTGCTGGTCGCTTCTCAAGTGGCAGCCTTCAGGGCTTCAAGCGCAAGGAAGGCTGAGCGGAAGGGACTTCAGGCACCGGAAGAGCGGAATGACTCACAGCCTTAAATGAGGGTGTGTGGCCCAGAAGGGAAGGCGGTTCCACCAGTTTCAGGCAGGGACTGGTTTTGGATGGGTGGGGGGGGATCCCTGTCCTCATGGCAGGGGCCAACGTGACCTGGCGCTGGCGGGCCCCCCTTGTGGCCCTCCGGGTGGTGCGCGGGGGCTCAGCCCTGCCGGCCCCAGCAGGGAGCGGCTCGCGGCCCCTTGCGTGCCCGACCAGCCCCGGCCGCACGCCTGCAGAGGCCCGCATCCAGCTCCCTCTGCGCTGCCGTGAAGTCTCCGCAGCAGAGCTCTGCCCAGTGGCCTCCTCGTCTTGGAGGACTTGCTGGGCAGGGGTCATGCAGCAGCTGCCTTTCCACATGCAAGGAGAGCCTCTGCCGCTGGGAGACGGCGCCACTTTTGCTGGCCTCTGGGCCTGCTGCCGGGAAGGCCGTGCCTCGGCCCTGGAGCTCTGCCGGTCTGGCAGGTCGTCCTCATTGCCGCCGCCGCCTCCACCGTAGCCCTCAGCGGGAGGCCGTGGGCCCATCCGCGTGGGCGGAGGCCGGTCCGCTCTGCGGTTCGCGGGGCCTCCTGGCCGGTGGAGGAGCAGAGGGCAGCTGATCGCCACTGGGACTCATCCGGAGCGGTGCATCGCCCCACACGAAGCCCGCTAGATTTGGTTGGAACGGGGATAAGAAAGCGCTCTGAATTGCAGGGAGAGGGGCACCAGCCCGTCCTCGTCCGTTCTGGGCCAAGCGCTCCCCGTGACTGCAGCGGCCCTGAAGGATGGGCACCAGGCCTCCTCTTGGTGACCCCTCGGGAAGAGGATTCCTCGGAAAGCCCCCCAAGCAAATGAAGCCCCACATCACATACCAGCAGGTAACCTCGTGCTGGCACAAGCCAGGCGGATCCAAAGGGGGTGTGTCGCAGGCGGAATGGCCCAGGTGGAACCAGGCGCAGGCTGGGGAAGCACCAAGCGCTCGGTGGTCGGGGGGGGCGCAAGGGGCAGCAGGAGCACTTGGAGCCCCAGCAGTTCGGCGCCTCTGGCCTGTGACGCAGCCTTGCCCAGGGGAGGAAGCCCAAACGATGGCAGCCCCGGTGCAGACCCGCTGGGAAGTGTGGTAGGGTTTCTGCCCAGCCCCCTTAGCTTTGTGTGGTGGGGCATCCCTGGCTGCCATGAGCCTTAACACAGCCATTCCCGAGGGGCAGTGCGGTGCAGTGGTTAGAGAGCTGAACTGGGTCTGGGTTCTAGTCCCACTTGGCCACAAAGCGGACCTTATTGGACCTGTCACTGCCTCAGCCCAGCCTACCTCACATGGTTGTTGTGAGGATAAGACTGAGAGGAGGGGGTTACGTGAGCCATTCTGAGCTGCTTGAAGGAAAAAGGTAGGATATAAATATAGTGATTAAAAATAGACAGCATTAGGGGCACCTTGTGGGTTCCCTCTCTTGGACACCCGTGGAGATTGATCTTCTGTGACGGGTGTCCGGCGGAGTTCCCGGCCTCGTCACACGCGCTGTGGCAGGGGCAGGCTGCCGCTGTGATGCTGGCCTCACCGCCACCCGGATCTCCAGCACCTTCCCTTTCCTGTCCCTCCCTTCCAGCTGAAGACGCTGCACTCGCCTGCCGAGCCGCCACTGGCCGAGGAGCCGAGCCCGGCCACGGCCACAGCCAAGGTGGGTTCCCACGCACAGGCCCCGCGGCCCGACTGCGCCCGGCCTTCACGGGCCTCCCCTCCTCCTTTTTCTCCTTAGAGTAACGCCACAGAATGGCCCCGCTGGCGAATCCGTGGGCCACACACAGAGGCCAACATGTGGCTGTTCCAATTGTTTACTCAATTAACGCGAGCTCTCTGGGGGTCCAACCCAGTTTATCAGAACTGGAGGCACCAAGACAGTTACGCGGGTCAACCTGCAGCGAGCATCCAGCTCTCGCAGAGAGAAATACGAGCTGCACGGTGCTTTAAAAGTCTGTCTTTGCACCAAGTCTCCTGCGTAACACAACCGGGTGCCTCCATCATTTCTTGCTCTGCAGTTTTGCGTTCTGAGTGAGCCCCCCTCCATTTTCTTTCGCACAGCCGGCCTGAGGACACAGCCCAAGGGGCCGAAGGGTCCCTGCACCTGATGCCAGATTTAGGCCCATGTGAGGCCCGTCCTCAAACAGTGCCGTGAGGCTGCTGTGAGTGACTTCTAGGCTCATGGTGCAAGTTTCCTGTTTTTAACTGGAAGGAACCATTCAGGAGAAAGATGGAGAGAGACGTCTGAAAGTTTTGAGCCTGCAAGTCTCTAGCACAGTGATGGCGAACCTTTGAGAGACCGAGTACCCAAGCTGCAACCCAAAACCCACTTATTTAGCCCAAAGTGCCAACACTGCAAGAAAACCTGAAAACCGAGGTTTTAGTTGAGAAAAAACAACCCACAGCCAGTCCAAGCAAATATGTATCTATCCTTGGCAGCGCGCTGACCGGCCGCGCGAAAGCTTGGACGAGTCGCGGCTAATGAGTCGTGCCCGTGACGTCATGGCCTGGCGCCGTCCCTCCTTTCCGAGCATGCGCATGGCCCCTGTGTGCGCCGCTATCCGATGCTCGGCTGCTGGGGCGATGCGGGGGCGACTCGGCTCGTGTGCCGACACGGAGGGCTCTGCGTGCCCCTGTGGCACGCGTGCCGCAGGTTCGCCACCGCTGCTCTAGCAGAACCAGGCTGCAGCCGCGGGGGCAGGGACCCCTCTCCTGGCACCCCGTTCCCAACAGTGGCTGGCAAAGCGCCTTGGAGCAGCTCGTGAACAGCCCTTTGAGCAGCTCCGAGTTCGCCCCGTGGCTCCGGGCCCTCCACGGCCGGGCAGCTCCTGCGCTTGCTGCGCGGAACGGGGGGGGTTGCACCCCGGCTGACTGGGCGCGCCCCGTCTCCCTGCCCCCAGGACCTCCGCGGCGTCGCGGCGGCAGTCGCCCTGTGCACGGCCCCGGTGGCCGCCCTGCTGTGCCTCGCGCTCGTCCTGCCCTCTCGCGGTGCAGCTTCCGGAGGGACGGCGGCAGAGGCAGCCGCTCCACGCCCGGACGGCCCGTGCCGGGACCCGTGCAGGTGAGCGTGGGGCCCCACAAGGAGCCTGCGGGTCCCGCGGTGCGGCCCTTCCTGCCCGCAGGTTCGTGGAGTGTGGGTCCAGGGCTGCCCCTCTTGCACTTGGCGCTTTTAGGGTCCCCATCCATGGAAGCAGCGCCCATGAGCGGTTTCTCCGCTGAGGCTGCTACTCGCTCACCGGACATCATGTTGAACTTGGCGGGACTTGTGTCCGTGGCCACGTGGACGCGACTCCTCTGTGGGGCAAGCCGCCGCCTTGCACCTCTGTCCCCGTGGCAAGAGCTCGGTGGCCGGCTTCGTCCCACTGCTGCGCACCAGCCCACTGGGCCCTGGAGCAGACCCTGCACCGCCTCTGAGCCCCCCTCCCAATACGGGGCCTCCTCTTGATCCCCCGCCGGAGCCCACCCGCTGCCCCTGTGGCGCTCCAGCTTCCCCCAGAAGGCTGAGCGTGGTGGGGCCCACGCTCCTGGAAGCTGGGCGGGGGGCCTCGGCCCTGGTGCAGGCAAAAGCTGCCCCTTCCCCCCTCAGGATCGTCCTGGTGGAGAGCATCCCGGAGGGGGTGACGTATGGCGACAACGGGACCCTCAGCCCCTCCACCTTCGAGGCCTGGCTGAAGCTTCTGAGGGACGCGAGAAGCACCGTGGACATTGCCTCGTTCTACTGGACCCTGAGAAACGAGGACACCCACACCCAAGACCCCTCGGCCGGCCAGGTGCGTGGGCAGAGCTGTGACATACCCACTGGGGGAAATGTGCACTTTCGGGACGGAGAACCGAGTGTGTGTGGGAAACCAGTCCCATCAATGAGCAGCCAGCGGAACGAAGTCCCTGGCGAGCTGCAAAGCGTAGATGGAACGGATTGCGGAGCTTGTGCCCCCAGCGGTATGTGCTGAGGGCCCTCTGCTTGGGGTGCGGTGCCTTTACGAGCATCGGCCAAGCCCAGCGAGCTGCCCGGCGTGGAGGCGCCTGCTTACGAGCCTGCCGGACCAGAATGAGTCGCGGGGGACTCCACCCTTGCGGGCGGCCGAGAAATAACTCCAAACCAATTGAGGTGAAATGGCCACTTGCCGTTTTGCCCACAGTGGCCGGCTGTGTGCAGATGGACGGCCCGTCCGCCGCCTTGGCCTCTCCCTTGGCTTGGCCAGGCCGCCTAATTGGGCCTGGAGGCCATCAAAGCCGCCTTTGAGGGCAGTGGAACATCGGTTGATTTGGTTCTTAGTCATGCGGGTTAGATCAGAAAACATGTCTGGAAGACGTCCAAAGCAGCCACAGTTGCAATACGTTTCTGCATTCTTCATGTGAGAAGCCGCAAATCTTCGGCTGCCGTTACCACTGGCCGAGGCAAGAACACGGCAGGGGCCCGAAAGGCCTTGTCCCCACCAGCCCGAGAGCAGCCGGTGTCCCACAGTCATCTTCTGAACTTGCTGGGCTCTCTGTGTGTGCCTTTGGGGCCCCTGGCCAAAATGCCGCCAAGTGCCGGCCAGTTTGTCCCAGTCTTGGGGGCCAGTCGTGGCTGGGGTGCTGCATCTCTGCCACACGGGAGGCAGTCCGTGGTCCCAAAGAGTTCAGTCCATGGGCATCGCTCCCCGTGGGTGGCCGCACAGGCAGGACCCCGTTCCCCAGTCCCGAGGGGCCACGCCGAAGAGTCTCCGGGCCAGGCAGGCCTGGCAAAGCCGCACGGGAGGCCGCGGAGTGAAGCGCCCACGGGGCCCTTGCTCTCCAAACAGGGGGAAGACGTCCTGGCTGAGCTGCTGAAGGTGGCCGGCCGAGGGATCGCCCTGCGGATCGCTGTCAACCCCCCCTCTTCCCACCAGCCCAGTGGCGACCTCCAGGTGCTGGAGGAGAGCGGTGAGTGAGGGCCGACCTCTCCTGCGCATGCTAAAAGGGCACCGCAGAGCGGGAGAAGGCAGGGGAAGTGGCGGCCGGCCAGGGTCTGCAAGGGGAGTTTCTAATACTGGGAGCCTTTTAGGTCAGAAAAAGTGCCAAGCGAGAAGGGCGGCATGTTGGAGAGGTGCAGAATTCTGCCCGGTGTGGAGAAGGTGCAGACAGTCGCCTCCCTCTCCCCATGGGAGAATTCAGCTGGGGCGGAGAAAGAGAAGGGCTCGTGACGAGGCACTTGGCCCCCTCGGGGGGCTCTGTGGGACACACGACGGCTGGCCCCTGCTCGCAGCCAGAAAGGGACTGGCTGGAGGGGGGAGCAGCATGCTGGGGAGGGGGCCGAGGGGCCGGGCTCCAAGGCAAGCCACAGGGTCCGGACGCCCTGCCTGCCGGCTGGAGAGGAGGAACACCGCTGCCCGGGGCCATTCCATCTGGTGGCCAGCAAGGGTGAGGGGATGGGGCAGGGGACCTCCGTGGCCGAGGGTGGCGGGGGGCCCCGGCTTGGGGGGCTTTCAAGGGGAAGGGGAGAGCTTGGCGTCCATCAGCCTGCCACCTCCGGTCGCCCGGTGCGGCTTTAGGGACAGCTGCCTCCCTCCAGGCCGGTCTTGGGGCTCCTGGAGGTCTCTCCTGGGGCTGCGTGGACCCCCCCAGAGCACCACCACCCTCCCCTTTGTGCTTTCTGCCTCTTTGCTCTTCCCCTCGGCTGCCACCTCCAAGTACCACCCCGGGGCTCCTGCGCAGGGCGCTGTGGCCCTCCAGGACCGCCCACAGCCTGGCGGGCCGCGCGCATGGCAGCCGTGTGGGGGCTGCACAGGACTCCCGCGCCCCGTCTGCCCCCTGCAGGAGCGCAGATCCGCAAGGTCAACCTGCCTCGGCTCACCTCAGGGGTGCTGCACACCAAGTTCTGGATCGTGGACCAGGCCCACGTCTACCTTGGGAGCGCCAACATGGACTGGCGGGCCCTGACGCAGGTGATGCTCCCTTCCCGGGGTCCCTGATGCCCAGCGCCGGTCTCGGGGGATGCCCGCTGCTTGCTGGGGGGGGGGGCGCGTGGAGAGGCCCTGTTGTCCTTGAGGGCGCCAATGAAGCCGCCACAGTGATGTGACCGCCTCTCGGATAATCACCAGCGGCCTTCTGTGTCCCCCTCCCATAGCCGAGGGGAGGCAGAAGCCCGCGAGGGGCACCCTGTGGCGGGCACCCACTGGAGGAAGGCTTCCCCGGGAGACCCTGGCCAGGAAGGAACGCCTGCAGCCGCTGCTCCTAGCTGGCCCCCTGCGGCCCTTCCTGCTGTCGGTGGGGTCCCGGTACCGCTCCCGTGTTCCTGCGCGCAGGCCTGGCCGTGGGGCTGCGGCCCCCCGGCCTGGAGGGGAGCCGCCTCCCTCACGCCCCCGTCCCCCGTGGCAGGTGAAGGAGCTGGGGGTGGCCGTGTACAACTGCAGCTGCCTGGCCCGGGACCTGGGCAAGGTGTTCGAGGCGTACTGGGCCCTGGGGCTGCCCAACGCCACCATCCCCTCGCCCTGGCCAGCCAACTACTCCACCTCCTACAACAGAGAGACGCCCCTGGAGCTGAGGCTGAACGGCACCGAGGCCGGCGCGTACTTCTCGGTGAGGCGGCGCAGGCGGGGGCCCCCGAGCGCGGGGGGAGGGGTCGCTGGGCCGGAGCGCCCCTGAAGCGTGGCCCCGCTGTGGGGACGCTGCGGCCGAAGGAGCCCCGGCCCCTGTGTGACGGGCGGGTGGCCTTCCCTTCTCGGCTCGTTGCGGCCAGAGCGCCCCCGCAGCCCTGTGCGCCGCCGGGCGGACGGAGGACCTGCAGGCCCTGCTGGGCGTCATCGATGCGGCCCAGCGCTCCGTCTGCGTCGCCGTGATGAGCTACTTGCCCACCATGGAGTTCTCGCACCCCAAGAGGTGAGGAGCGAGGCGGCGCGGGCGGCCCAGCCCCTCACCCGTGTGCCCGCGTGCGTTGGCCCTCGGCCCGCGGCCCGCCCTGCAGTCGGCCGCCTCCCCCCCTCCTGCGCCGGCACCGACGGGCAGCCCCGGCCCAGCACTCGCCTTCCTCTGGGGGGCGAAGAGGCTGCCGCCCCCGGGGGTCGCACCTGCGGCTATTCTGCAGACGCGCTGCACTGAGTGCGGGGGGCCGGGGGCTGTTGGCTGAGGTAGCGAAGGGAGGGGCTGCCGTGCACGGGAAAGCCCCCCTGTGAGTGGCCCACTCCTCGGAAAAGGGCCGCTCAGAGCCCTTCCTCTTGTCGCTCGCGCTTCGGCCCTGAATTTTCCAGGTCGGCCTCTGTTTGGGCCGGGTGGGAGCAACGGGCGATGGGGTGGCGGGGAGACGGCGTGTGCTGCGAGAAAAGGTTGCTCAGCCCCCTGGGAGGGAATGGCGGCCGGGGGTCCCGCTCCGGCTCCCCAGGGCTCTCTCCAGAGGCGAGCTTGTGCCGTGCGCTGCCAGGAGGTTGCCGAGGGGAGCGGGGCCCCCAAGGCCGCCACGCCGGGCACCCCACGAGGTCTCCCCCGTGCACTTCATCTGCCCCCCCAGGTTCTGGCCGGTGATCGACGACCACCTGCGCAGAGCGGTCTACGAGCGGGGTGTCCGCGTCCGGCTGCTGGTCGGCTGCTGGAAGCACTCCAAGGCCTGCATGTTCCCGTTCCTGCGTTCCCTGGCCGCCATGCAGGACAACCGCACCCGCTACAGTGTGGAAGTGGTGAGGGTCTCTGGGGGAGCGGCCCCCGCCGAGGGAAGGCGCAGGCTGCTCCTGGCACGACCGCGGCGAGCACGGATGGCGCCGGAGCCGGGAGAGGCCTGGCTGGGCCCCGTGCCCCTGGCCGCTGCCGCGGCGGGGGATGGCCTCCCCTGGGGCAGGGGGCGGGGGGCGGGGCGGGGGGCTCCCGGCCGGGGAGATGGGGCCAACTCCCCCGCTGGTTTCTCACTGGCCGGTGTGCCCCTTTCCTGGCCCGCCATTTTCTCTGCAGCGGCTCTTTGTGGTCCCGGCAAACGAGACGCAGGCCAAGATCCCCTACGCCAGGGTCAACCACAACAAGTACATGGTGACAGACGAGGTGGCCTACATTGGTGAGTGGCGGCCGGGGGCGGCCGGGGGCCGTGGCTGGGAGCAGCTGCCTGGGGAAGCGCCGAAGGTGCCGTGGGACGGGGAAGGGGCGCAGGGGGTCGAGGGCGGCGGGGGTGCCCAGAAGACCTCTGGGCCTCCCCCTGCAACTCCGTCCAGCACGCATGCGGGCAGCGATCGGCCAGGCGCAGGCACCTGCCGGGCCGTGGGGCTGGCGGGGGGTGCTCCCCTGAAGTGCTGCGAGGGCAAACCCGGCCGGTGCCGCATCCTCGGAGATGCCGGGCCCTGGACACCGGCGAAGGGTCGGAGAGCGAGCGGCTGGGGCTGCTCTCTTGGTGGCTGGCCGGGCCCAGTCACTCACCGGGAAGCCTCGCTGGCATTGATGGGATGGGACCGCTGCCCCACGCGTGCCTTCCGCTTCCCCCTCCCCTTCCGACAGGGACTTCCAACTGGTCTGGGGACTACTTCCTCCACACGGCCGGGTCTGCCCTGGTTGTGAACCAGAGCGGTGTGGCTGCGGGGGACCAGGCCACGGTCCGGCGGCAGCTGCAGGCCATCTTCGACCGGGACTGGGACTCGAGATACAGCCAGCCACTGCGCTCCCTGGACTGGAGCGAGGACCCCTGCGGGACCCATTAAGCGATCCCCTCCTCCCATCCCGCACGGAACGGACCGCGGAGGTGCTGCTGTCGTGGTGGTTGGTGGGGGCCGCAGATTTCGCAGGGTCTCCGGCCAACGGGGGCCCTTCATGGAGCGAGCCGGGTGGCTTCCCAGGCTGACGCTTTGGCCTGTGAGAGGAGAACTTTTCTCAGCGAACTTTTGGAGAGGAATGGAAGCACAAAAGCAGGGAACTCATCTTCTGACTTGGGGTGGGGGGGGCAATAGACTGCTGCCCAGCTGGCCTATGCAAGGCGTGGGGAATGCTGCGGAGAGACGCCCGGCACACGCCGGGTCAAACACGACACCACCATGGAGGGGCAGAGTGCGCTCTGTTGTGCTGAGGGGGGAGGGCACCGGGGGCTGCTCCAGATGTTGTTGGACTACAGCTCCCATCAGCCCTAGCTAGTAGAGCCTGTGATGAAATTGGAAGTTCAAGCCAAGCAACGTCTGCAGAGCTGCAGGTTTCCTGCCCTGGTTTAGGTGTTAGAAAAAGGTTGTAAGGCAAAGCGCGAGACAAACTTAGCTGCCCAAAGAATTGCAGGCGAGGGATCCTGTTCCTGACTCCGTTTCCTGACTTTTTAACAAAAGTGCCAGGCTGCGTGTTGGTGGAGGGCTGGCGAAATACGGAATTTGGCACTGCTGGGGAGACGGAGGCAGCGCAGGATGTGGGACGCGTCTCCCGGATCTCGTGGGGGCTTCCTTCTGAATGCGCCTCAGCGGATGGTGCTGCAAGAGGGTCCCCCGAAAGCCGCACCAGATGCAGCAGCAAACCCCCACAGAGGATCTCACGGTGCCTTAAAGACTCATCCAGTGGGTGCAGAAGCCACTTTGATGCAGGGGAGATTTCGGCTGGAAAGGAAGGCTGATGCTTCCCCGCCTGCCCACGGCCCGTTCCCTGTGCCCTTGCGGTGAGCAGCCGGCCGGCGGAGGTCCTGAGAAGCGGGCGAAGCGGGCGGCGCATCGGGGGGGGGGGGGC
>NW_025335445.1:143538-153274 GCF_004798865.1 Varanus komodoensis
CGGCCCGGGCCGCCGTGCGCCGACTCCCCGGCGGGGGCGCGGGCCTCCGCCCGGGACCGGGCCCCGCTGGGCGCCGCCGCCGCACGAGCGCCCCTGCCCCCCGAGGGCTCCGCCATGGTGTCCGTCACGATGGGTAAGCCCGGCCCGGCCCGGCCCGCCTCGCCGCGCCGCCGAGCGCGCCCTTCCCGGCCGGCGTCCCCGGGGCGGGCGGGGCCCCCGCGTCTCACCCTCGCTGCTTGCCTTCCAGCCACGTCGGAATGGATCCAGTTCTTCAAAGAAGCCGGGATCCCCCCCGGGCCAGCCGTCAATTACGCCGTCATGTTCGTGGATAACCGGTGAGGGAGCCTTGGGGGGCGCGTGGCCCCTGTGCGCCCGTCGCCGCACCGGAAAGCAGCGGGCTCCCCTCGAAAGCGGAGCCTGGACCCGCTCCGGGAGCGAACCGGCTGCCGCGCGTTTTGTGCCACTGGCGGAGCACCGGAGCCGCGCGCCGCCTTCGGTTGTGCCTGTCAAGGAAGCCCGGCTGCGCGTGCCCCTTTCGCGGTCGGGCGGGGGACGGGCGGCCACGGCGCGGGATGTGCTGGTGCACCGAGACTCCCTGTGTGCAGCTTAGAGATGCTGGCGATTTGTTTCTTAAAAGGCAAAACGGTGCACCTTATTTCTTTCAGCATAATTATTCAGATGTTTGGTTTTTGGAGGGAAAAGTCTTTAGACGTCCTCTGTTCCTTAGCATGAATATCCAAAAAATATTCTTAAACAACGTTGAAACTAAAAGTCTGTACTAAAATCATAAAGCTGAGTTTGTGTAACCACATGGAGAGAAATTGATGGCTGACATCTTTTCCACTCTGAAGCCTTTTGATCGGTTGGTGACCTCTTGGCACGGGGGGGGGGGGGCCTTTCAGTGCCTGAATGCTGCTTCCTTCCTTCCCCCAATGCCCCCCCCCCGCCACAAATGAATGACTGCCTGGCATGGTCTTCTGTGTGTCGGGGGCAACACACCCTTTTCACACAGTTTGGGGACCGTGAGGTGTAGCGTGTGGCTTTGTCTCATGCAGGATCCAGAAGAGCATGCTGATGGACCTCACCAAGGAAGTCATGAACGAGCTGGGCATCACCATCGTCGGGGACATCATTGCGATCCTCAAACACGCCAAAGTGGTGTACCGGCAGGTGGGGCCTCGTGGAGCAGCTCCTTGCACTTTTTTCCATATGCTAGCCCAAACTTGGGGTGACCTCTAAAATGTGGCCGGGCTTCTGGCTTTCTGGGCAGGATCTTTCGATTGCACAAGGCAAATAGATCCGTCATGTGGAGAGGTGAGTGGGGGGCAGCCAGACCTCTGCTTCAGCAGCTCTGAGTGCCTGGTGCCCCTGTGGGCAACAGACTGTCCCTGGCCCAGCCCCATAGTCCAGGGGGTTCAGTCTTCTCTCTTGATTTAGCACAAAACCCGAGGCAAAGGCCTTGGCACGGGTTGTACAGTGGGATGCTTGGCGGATGTGAAGGACGAGAGAGGAGCAGGTAGCCCCAGTGCCCCTGGTGACTAAACCAGCCGCCCTCAGGAGGAGCTGCGGCTCTCAGGCGGGCCTGCTTGGGCATTCCTGCTTCATGGCCCCAGGATTAACCTGTTAGTTTGGTACACGTCTTCAACCCGATGGGCGTCTGTGGTCCTGCCGTACTCCTTGATGCGTCGGTGGGAAGGTAAATGGCCAGAAAGAGGGAATGATCCCTGTTGGTTTGTCACCGTTGTGTTCGATCTCTTCTCTAGGACGTGTGCAAGGCTGCAACGGAGTCGGTGGCATCCAGCCAAACCACGCTGCAGTCTGAGCTCCGCCGGAACGCCAGCAGTGGTGAGCGGGGGCAGTGGCCGAGGGGAGAGGCTGGGCCCTTCCTTCGTGCCAGTGGACCCTTACGGAGCGCTTCCACTCACAACTGACGCTGTGCTGCTAACACATTCCGTTGCTTTGTAATTATTCCCATCCTGCGGGGTAGCTCTTCAGTGAGCGCGTTCCCATTTTCCATGGGAACAGTGTGTTGTGAGTGGCCCTGGGGCCAGAGTGGCAGTGGGGGCGAGGCTGCTGCTGGGCTGGTGGGTGTGCGGTGGTGCTTGAGTAGGAAGGCACTCATAATTCCCCCGCTGAGGTGGCTGCCAGGAGCAGGGCCTTTTCCGCAGTGGCTCTGCAGCTGCTTGGTGCCGAATGTGATATTTTTAAGGTATGGGTGAGAACGTCCTTGTTCTGAAATGGTTTTATTAATCGAAAGCATTTTACCTGGCTCTTCAGCTGAAAGGCTGTTCAGGGTGGCTTGCAGCTTACTGAAGAAAAGGATGGCCCCTGCCCGCAAGCTTACAATCTGACGGTTTAGACAGCTTTTCAAGCACCAGCTGTAGTAGTTGCTGCTCTTCCATTTACTTATGAAAATAAATATGATTTTCACCTGCAGTACTAGAATGGTATAGCTGAAAGGGGCCAGAGGGTGCAAATCCCCGCTCAGGTCTCCCAATTCAATGGACCCCTCGGATGGCTGTCCAGTTGCAAGGCTTAATTGTAAGATCTGTAGGGTCTGTTTTATTACAGAATGTGCCATTTTGTACTTGAAACATTTTTCTAAATGTCAGTTCACTGTGTGGTAAAGCATTTTGTTTGCTCTTGTAAAAGACAAGGTAGCTGTACCATGAAACGTTTTTGATACGTTTCCGTTGTTTTTTATATTCTGTAGATCAGCTGCCTCTGTTGTATTGAGAGTGGAATAAAGCCATGCCGGAACAGATGAACCTGCCCCCTCGGGGCCAGCGTGCTTCTGCTTACTGGCTTTCTGTCTCTTTGTAGCTGCTACGCGAATGATCGCAAACAGCCTGAGCCGAGACTCTCCGCCTTCCACCCCCGTCCGGAGACCTGACGCGGGCACCGCCAAAATCTCCATCACGGTGTCCAACAAAATGGCAGCCAAGAATGCCAAAGCAGGTGACTCCGAACGCGCCTTGCTGTCAGGGCCCGGGCGGGCCTGATCCTGTTGCTAGACTTTGCCTCTGCCCTCGCCGTGCCGCCTGGGACGTGGCCAAGCTTGGGCGCTTTAGGATCCCTCTTGAGCGTGTGCTTGCTTCATCTCTGGGATGTGAGAATGAGGGACTGACTCCTGGGGCTCCCTCCATTTCCGAGTTACCGATCAGGAAAATTGGCATTCCTTTTGCCAGCTCCTGCAATTGGAGAGGAGGGAACCGAATCCTTGCGAGAGGAAGGGTGGCAAGCGGTTGAGTGAGAGCTTGCGTGGCTTGGACCGAGCCGCTCCTCTGCCTCGCTCTTACATCTGCGAAGAGGGGATCTGAGCAGCCTGCTTTGCAGAATCATCAGAAAAGCATAGGAGCGGAGAGGCAAAAGCACTATGAATATCGAGCAAGGACTGGTCTTTTAAAATATTTTGAATGCTTTTAATGGAAAAGATGTAGAGCAAGATGCCCAGCATAGGACGCGTGCCGCTTGGTGCAGTGGCGCAGTCGCTCGGGAGTGACCTGGGGCCTTGAGGTAGGATCTGGGCTGCCCAGGACGCTTCGGTTCTCGATCCAAGACCAGACACCGTCTCTGACCCAGCACCCCCCACCCACCCCGTGGCCAGGGCAGGAAGCATTGCGCCAGCCGGTCTCTGGGTTGGGGAAGCCACCTTGGCGAGGGAGGGAAAAGAGCCACTTTGAGGGCCAAGGCTGGGGGAGGCGGACTCTCCTTGGGCTGCCCTGCCTCTCTTTCTGGCCCTTTGAACGTCTGTCACGCGGACGACCACAGAGGGTGGGGAGATGGGTGGCGCAAATAGCACCTCTGGCTCCAAGTCTGTTTTGCAAAGGGTGCCGTTGTGCCTATCCGGGAAAAGCTAACCAGCGTGAGTAAACGCCCCTGCTTCAATTCCACGCACACCGGAAGGAGCAGCTCCCTTCCACGTGCTTAATGATGTGGCTCTTTGCTCCACTCCAGTTCCCAAGTCGTCGTCGTTGCTCAACTTTGGTCTGTTACATAGTTTGAATATCTTGCATGGCCTAGTTGCATTTTTAGTTTTTGTGTACTTTGGTTGATGCTTTAAGTGCATAGGTTTGCAATGTTGTAAGCTGCCTTGATTCCTAGTTCTGGGGAGAGGTGGGATAGAAACGAGGAGGAGGGTAATCTTTTCTCTTGGATTCTTTTGCAGCTGCAGCTCTCTGTAGTTCCAGGGCTGAAAATTCCACAGTTCCGGTGAAGAGGCGCCGTGTCACAGCCGAGATGGAAGGGAAGTACATAGTCCACATGCCGAAAGGAACCACGCCCAAGACCAAGAAGATCCTGGAGCAGCAGGCGGCAAAAGGTCCCTTGTGAATGCCAGAGGGAAGGGGCAGAGGGGCAATGTGGGCAGGGGCTGGGGCGGCTTTCCGGAGAAACAGAACCGTGGCCACAGCGGCTCCGCCCTTGAAGTGAAGCCTTCATGCCTGCAGGGGAAGAGGCCCGCTTAGCCGGCCCAAGTATTGCTGCAGTGGGTTACCTGGAGCGAGGGGTGACCTCCTTTTTTTAAGGTCGGCCTCACAAAGCCTTTTACTGGCCTCAGGATTTAAATCGCTAAGCTTTCTAGCACGCTTTTGAAATGTTTGCAGAGAAGCAACAGGACAATCGTGCAGTAACTGCTACCTTCTCTGAAGGATTTGTCCTGCACCCCAGGTCCCCTGCAAGCTCACGTGCTCAGTCATAGCCGGCGCAGCCTCGTTTGCTTTGCCCGTCGAAAAAGAGCCAGTGCTTTTCATTTGCTAAGTCCTGTGCTGTGCTCAGGCTTATCTTGAAAACGAGCCCATCCCTCCGGGGAGATCCCAGTTCTTCTTCCTGTGTGTGGCTGATTTTTCTGGCCAGAAGTAACATACACACACGCGCTCAATGTGGCTGCTTGTGTGTTGTGGCATGTGGCAAGGCGTGGCGCTCAGGTCAGAGAGGGAAAAATGGGCCTGGCGCAGCATCATTTCCCCCCAGTTCTGGATGCTGCGCCAAGCTTTCGTGAGAAGAGGTACCTTGGCCTGATAGAGGCGTTTGGCTCCATGGCTTCTTTGGAAACCCAGGCACCGTCCTCACTTTGCTTAGTGGATTTATGGAAATCCTCACGTCGGGGTTTGTGTTTCCCGCTCCATGTTCAACGACAGGTTTGCAGAGAACCTCTGTATTTGACCGGCTTGGAGCAGAGACAAGTGTTGACGCCACAGCTGGAAGCAAGGTAAGACGGGGCGACCGCGCCTCCTTGTTCTCTGGGGCAGTCCTGAGCCGAACCTTCCGCCTTCCGTCCCGCCTTCAAATGGGGCCAGTGGAAGAGGCGAGGCGGAAGTGGGGGTTTCAGCCACCTCCTCTGGCCAAGTGCGGCATGTCCCCTCACCTTTGCGCCAAGCGGGGCGCTCTGCCTCCCGGGCTGGGACTGTCGGCCAGGCCGGCTCCTCTGGACGGTGGGGATAGTGACTGCGCGGCGTCCCTTCCTGGCTGCCCCTCCCCTCCCCTCCCGCGGCAGGCGGCTGGGCCGGGCCGTTCGCCTCCTGCCGGGGGCTGCAGTGGCCCAGTGGCCCTGCGTGGCAGCCGCCGATGTTCCCCCTCAGGCAGTGGCTGTGGCGCTCGGCTGGCATCGTATGGGGAGCACTAGTGCGGTCACAGCCCCCAGGCACAGCGGCTGCCCACCCACAGGAGACCCCAGGGCGCCTCTGCAGAAAGGTTGATTTGGGCCGCGGTGGAAAGCGCAGCGCCCGCTGACCTGCGCCAGTGTCATGTCAGCCCACAGGAGTGTTCAGCCGCTTGGGGGACACGCAGGAGGCCGCGGAGGACAAGGCAGCCGAGAGCGACGACGACGACCGCTCTGTCCTGCAGTATGCCGGGGTGCTGAAGAAGTTCTTCAGGCCCCCCAAGGCCAAGGAGAGCAGCAAAGCTGGGGCAACGATCCGGGCAAAAGCAACCAGCTCGGGGCCACTGTTGGCGGCGGTGGCGGCGGCGGCCCCCTCGCCCGTCCAGCGGCTGGGGAGCAAGAGTGCGCCCGGCCCTGGGACCCCCGCCAAAGAAAAGAAGCCGCTGCCCCCACAGGGCAGTGCTGCCAAGGGACTGGGCAAGCGCCCCCTGCCCGCAGAGGCCCCGGACAGCAGCTCCAGCAGCTCCCGGGGCAAGCCGGACTCGGCGCTCCGGGTCACCATCAAGAGGACTTTGGGGAGTGCCAAGGTGAGCAGCAGCACGGAGGCCCCCAGTGCGCAGATGGACATCACGGGGACGGTCAGCGTCTTCAAGAGGCTGGGCAGAAAGGCCGTGTGAGCCCGGCCCGGAGTGTCCTTCGCGAGCATTCGGAGGCCCCCTCTGGCAGGGCTCTCGACACAACGCGAACTCGGTGTGTGTTTTGACTCTCCCCTCCCGTCCTGCGAGACGCACGGCTGCTCGGTCTTGGCGAGGACGGCTTCCGTGAAGCGCCTGGAGGCTCTCCCAGCGGCCTGCAGGCCTCCTCTGCATGCCGAGCTGGGGTTCTTGAATGACTTGTAGTCACATCGAGGCGGTAACCTCTGGGTCCGGTGGGGCGGCCCGAGACTGAGCAAGGCCCGGAAAGGGGGTGCGAGGGAGGGACCGCGGGGGCAAAGCAAGGGGCCCGGGGATCCCTGCAGGCCTTCCGAGCAGCTGGGCAGAGCACTGGACGTGCCGTCTGCCATTTCCTCTGCAGGCCCTTGCTCTTCCCTAGACACTCGTGTCTTGGAGTGGCAGACGGGCGCTGGGCTTGGGGGATGGAGGAGGTCCCCCCCCCCCCCCCCCCCCTTTTATCCCGTGTGTCCTGGAGTAACGATGGCAATGGGGCAGTTCCCAGAAAGTCCTCTTGCTGGATACGAGGAATTCTGGTGCTTCGCTGCTGGTGCCAGTTCTGTTTGGCTAGCTGGGAAGTTGCTTCTTGTCCCGGCCTGGCTGTTACGTGCCCCAGAGGGCACGCTGGCCGGGGGGCCTGGCTTCACGTGCCGGAACCCCTCTGGATCGGCTCCATTTCTCCTGTCCAGGCTTATCAAGTCTGGTGCTCAGTCAGGGTCAAAAACGGCTGCTCCCCTCCTTTCCCACCCATATTCTTTCTCCAATCTGGTTCAGTTTTCCTTCGATCAAAGCAGAAACGATTAGATTAGAAAGTGATCAGCTTGTCTTGAAGCCCCTTGAGAAGGAAGAGCCCCCAGCCCACAAATGGGGGCAGCTTTTATGCCTCTGGGTTTCCAGTAGCACATGCAGAACACGGTGGCTGGGATTTCAGGAACTGGGTCGGTGGGTTCTGCTAAGCCACTCGGCAGCCAGGTATCAAAGAGGGCCCCGCACCCCGGCTGCCCTGATGCGTCAAGCCATACGCTGCTGGGGCTTGCAGTGGAGCTGTGCGCTCGGGTGCTTCGTTCTTCCCGTACCTCAGGCCTGGTGGGCACTGGCCAACTCCTGCCATTGGAGCAGAGCTGGGAAGGGTCGCGTGGGGCAGGCAGCCTGGAGGGGCCGCTCTCCCCACACTCCTCCCCGGTTGAGCCGCTTCCATGAGCCTGGTGCCCGTTTCCATGGAGCCTCCTGCTTGCAGGGGCCGGACACCCATGGAGAACCGCTTTGCATGGGGCCGTGAGACGGGGCCGAGCTCCCTGCCCGGTCTCCTGCCCCGCACTCCTGTGTGGGGGGTCTTTGGTGCTCCGGTCGCCAGGCTGCTGCCACGTCTCTTGGGCCACCGCCCACATGACGTGCCCGCGTGCACACGTTGCGCGAATGGAGCCTAGCGTGCTGAGGGAAGGGGTGGTGGGAGGGGGGGAGACGCGTCTTGGCTCAGAAGACCCTCCCGGCCGATTTCTGCGCGTCCTGTAACCGCAGCCCTTTTCAGGCAAGCGTTCAGGCAGAGTCGGGGATGTGGCAGGGGAAAGAGGCTTTGGACTGGGAAGGGCCACGTTGCTGAGGCGCCAGTGAGCTTGCCCAGCGAGCTGAGAGGGTCAGGTGTGTGATGCAAGTGCGCTAGAAGCTCTTGCCACACCTGAATGTGGCGCTTTTCCTGAAAGCTGCTGAATCCAGCTTGCTTGTACGCTTTGTCTCGTTTCTGGAAGACCAACAATGCCTCCTGCGTGTTCAGGCCCCCACGGGCCACCTGAGGTCTCACCTTGGAAGCCTCTCTAGCCTGGCTGTGGGAGCCAGGTGCGCAGCCACCCCCCTGTGGGCACTGGAAGTGGGGGCAGCCACCCCGCCCCCACCGGGGGAAAGGGAAACTGCCTTTTTTGTAGAGGTGGCCGAGAAGATGGGCCAGGCGTGCAGCCGGTGTAACTCTCAGGGCAGTGTGGGCTGGCCACGCCTGTGAGGGCACCCGTTTCCTAGTACCCCCTGCTTCACTCGACTGATGCACTGGAGCCTGCTGTGCCCTCCGGGGGGGTCCCTCCTGCGCTCTCAGCAGGCCTCTCCTTCCCACACCCTGCCGTGCCTTCCCGCCTGTTCTGTTCCAAATTGGGCATTTGCTGCCACAGGGAGAATTCTGCCCTAAACGGAATGTGTTTCTTTTGCCCTTCTTTGAAGTGTTTTATTGATTGAGTGCAGGGGAGCTGGAAGAATGACGCAATAATTAATGGTTTTTATGTTTTTAAAATCCCCTCCTATATCTAAGTTAAGATAGTGTGAATGTAGCCTCGCATTTTGTAGCTGGCTGTGTGGAGCTGGGTGGGACGGTGCTCCTTACTGTTCTCTTGACTGCCGGGGCCCTCCTGCTTCTGGAAGGTGTGAGCACCCTTTTGCAATAAAGTGTGTTTCCTCTTAGCCTGTGCTCAGCTCGAGCATCTCTTGCACTGCTGACCGGGGGGGGGGGCCCCTCTTTGCCTTATGCAGGGCCCGGGGGGGGGGGGGGGCAGTATCCCGGGCATAGCACACAGCCACTGCTTCTGCTGGAACTGGCAAAGAAGCGTGGACCCCATACATTTCCATTCACACAAAATATGGTTGTAAGTTGGATCTGACTATTGCAGGAGGGTCCATTAAGCATTTGTGGGTGGCCAGGAGTCCCCCTTAAAAGAGGCACAGTGGTCCTTTGGGCATGAGCAAGCACAGAGGCGGGCTCAGAGAGAACCTCTCGGATACTGGCTTTAATTACCCGCCCGTTGCTCCGTCTGCCTCCTCCGGGTTCAACACGCCACATAGAAGGCACCCTCCCGCTTAAAGCATTAAGGCAGCGACCGGATGGGAAGCTGCCTGAGGAGCAGAAAGCCCTCTGAATGCTGCCTGGAGCGCCTTGGAGTAGAACATGTGTGGTGCATGTTTAAATTCTATGAATGGTACTGCTCATAATGTAGATACCCGCGTCCTTGGAAGAACCGGGGCGCGGTGGGAGGGGCCCGGCGTGCGGCCCGGCCTGGATTCGGGGGCAGCGCGCAGCCGGGCTGGGAATGCCGATCCCGGCCCACCTTCGCCCGAGGCCTCGGGGAGCCGCCCCCGGAGCAGCCAAGTACTTGGGCTTGTCAGCAGCCAGCAAACGGGGAGAGACCGGAGAAGCGCAGCGGGGGAAGCGGCTGGAGGAGCCCCCTTTCGGGGAAGGGCCCATCAGGACTCCGAGGCGGCCGCGCGGGCCCTTCGCGCCCTGCCGCAACTCTCCGCCCTCGGCGGGCCGCTGCTGGCGGCAGAGCTGCGCGGGCGGTTCGCTTCCGCGGGAGGCCGAGCCCGGCCTGGCGGTCCGGCGGGAACGCGGCGCGGCGGCGCGGCCTCGAGGCCCGGGAGGGCCCGGCCAGCTGCGCGGCCACTCGCCGCTTCC
>NW_025335445.1:153374-164546 GCF_004798865.1 Varanus komodoensis
GTGGGAGAGGCGGCTCGTGGGGCTCGGCCGCGCTGTCCCGGGGAGCGGGCCGGCGGCGACGGCATCAGCGCGGCCTCGGTCGGACGGGCCGCGAGCCAGGCCTCTCCCCGGCGCCCGAGCGCGGACCTGCCGCCTGCCGGGATCCCGCCACGCGGCGCCTGCGCTCGCCCGGCCGGTGCCTCCGGGTGGGCCCGGCGTGCTTCGTGCTGCCCGGTGCCGTCGCCCTCTCGCCCGTCAGTCCTGTTAGCGGAGCCGGCGGCGGGCCATGCCGGGAGCCGCAGGCGGAAGAGGCGGCGGGCCGCCCCTGGCCCCGCTCCCCGCCGAGGCTCGGCCTGGCTTGAGTCGCCGTGCGAGGAAGGGCAGCGGCCGGCTGCGGCGGAGGCGGCCCCGGAAGAGAGCCCGGCGCCGCGGCGGCAGGCTGCGGGGCGCGCTCCGCTCAGGCGGCGCCGGTCGCCCTGCGGAAGGGGCGGGCCCGCCCGCATCGCGCTCCCTCGGAGGCAGCCGCGCTGGGGAGCTGCGCCTTTGCCAGGCCGACAGCCCCGCAAGGTCAGTGCGAGCGAGGCGGGCAGCTGGCGGGGCTGCCCGGTGACCTCTGCGGCTGAGCGAGCGCCTTCACCCCGCTGCGTTGCTTTGTCGCCTCCTTCGCAGGTTGGCACCTGCATGACAGGTGTGCGTAGCGGGCGTAGCAGTGGGACAAAAGTTGACCACATGCCCTGCCGGCGCCCAGCTGTTTTTGGAAATGGAGCTGGCAGCCAGGCCAGGAACAGGTGACCTGCGGACTGTGATCTGGTTTCACAGATCTCTGCAAGGGACTCGCTCAGACCTCTGGCAAGAGTGATCTAGCCCTGCCTGGTGACTGGCTGAGTGAGGGGAGGGCCGGGCGCACTCCTTGGTGTCCTCTCCCCCCGCACCATACCCTTGTGAGCACTGCCGCTCTGCCAGAGGGATCTCCAGTGAGGGAGCATGGAGGTTTTGCGTGGGGAAAGTGTGTGCAGGTGGTGGTCATTCTCCCCAGCGTTTCCTTCTCATGTTGCACTCAGCCCGTCCTGCAAGAAGCTCTGCTTGGCTTGTCTGGTGGAGTGGGAAATGCTCTTCACAGGGTGGCAAATTAGCACCAAGCTGTGAGGTGGTGAAGATGTCTTCCCTGAGATCCCTGGGAGGAGCACGTCTGTCGGAGTACCGAGCTGCTATAGTGGGATGTGGGCTGATAGGCCGAGTGTGCGGGTACTCCAATTGTTCTGGTGCCTGCTGTTCTCTCTTGGGATGCATCCCTCCCTTGCCCTCGTTCATTCTTTCCTTTGAGTTGATAGCATTTGGTCACTGCTCCCGGGTTGCCACGCGCAGGCTGGACTCGCACTGGTTCTGATAGCTGCATTTAAAAGGAGTTTGCCTTTTTCTGGTATCTAGTCACCGCACCGTTTCTCCTAGGTGTGTCTTGAAAAGAGAGCTGAAGAGGCTCTAGGTAGAATGGCTGGGCGGCAGGCAGGCAGCTAGCTCAGCATTGCCCTTCCGGTGTGTGGGACCCGCAGAAAGCTTTCCTGGTGTGTGGTGCTATCTCCCCGGGCCGGCTTCCTCGGGAGCGTTCTCGTGCCCCTTCCTGAAGGCGATGCGGCTTGCTTGTGAGCCCAGGACCAGGTGTGCCGGGCGCCCTCCGCTGTGGCTGCCAGTCATTTGCGAGCTCGTCTCTTGCCTGGCACAGAGGGCAGGTGGTGGAGCTTTGGCTCTCAGAGGCTCCGGGGAAGATGGACGAGTCTCCGTGAAGCTCCCACTCTCTCGACTCATCTCCGCGTGGGAGGACGCCCCCCGCACTTGAGGCGCTGCCTGTTGAGCCGCCTCCGAGCAGTCAGCAGCTGTTTTTACCTGTGTGTGGCACTGGGACATATGCCCAAAATTTTTCACCTTCCGTTCCTGAGAGTTTTATCTCCTCCTCTGGATCTTTTGGTTGTGGGGTTTGCGTAAAAGGGTGAGCATTTTCATAGCGGTCCACTAAGGGCACTAAAAATAACTCTGAACTGCTGATTGACATTCAGGAAATGTGCTGGCTGGCAGGCAAGATTAGTGCTCGAGGATGTTGTGTGTTCACTTCCTTCTTTATGGCCGCCCTTGGAATTTCAATGGGATGCAGCAATGGCTCAACTGGAGGTTTCGCTCCCGGGAAAGGTTTTGAGGACGGATGCAGTGTAGCCTTCCCAAGCTTCCTGGGAAAAGCCGGAGGGCACGGTTGAGGGGAGAAAGGTTCCAGCTTTCCTCTCTGCAAGGGCCTCTCACCAAGAGGCTGCTCAAACTGGCGTGCAGGAGTGGGGGAGCGCAGGGCGCTTCACGTGTGCCTTGGCCGCTCCTCACCTTCTGCAGCCCGCTGGAGGAAAAGCTCCCCCCACTTGCCCCACACGTGCATGCATCATTTTAAACGTCTCTGTCATGCCTCCTTTTACTTGCCTTTAAAAAACCCGAAGAGTCCCAGTTGCTGTAGTCGCTCAGGCCCCGTGATCATTTTCCTTGCCCACCCTGTACCAACTCAGTAGTGCCCTCTTTCAGGGAAGGGGGCATAGTATTTCAAGTGCCGTTGTACAAAGGCAGCAATATCTGGGCAGTTCTGATTCCTGTTCCAAGATCCTCTCTCTGCTCAGCCACCGCTAGGTCAGATCCCGTCAACTGACACTTGAAGCCGGGGCTGTTGCCCAGCGTGCATTTCGTCACGTTCGCTGCCATTTGACCCCATCCGCCACCTTGATGCCCAACCTCCCAGCTTGGAGAGGTCCCCTTGGTGCGCCTCACAGTCCCTTGTCTCTCCCCCCCGCCCCCCGCCATCCTCTCCATGGCTCTTGCCTGTCCCAGGGCATCCTGAAGCATTCCGGTTGGCGCTGGGATCTCTTTGGAGAAGCTGTGGTGGCTTCCCTTTCCTCCGCCCTCTCTCCTCGCTGCCACAGAGGCTTCAGGGCCGCAGGAGCAGCGTGACGCTCCTGCCTGTCGGAGGCTAAGGCAGTCGTGCAGTTCAGCAACGTTTCTGGCCCCAGCTTGTGGATATCGCGCAAGAAGGAGGTCCCTGAGGAAGGGGCAGGGGCGATCTGAGGGAGGCTCTTCCGGGACCTGATGTCAGTTTCTGCATGGCAGCCTCAGGGCCCAGAGGGTGAGCCGTGCCTGGAACTGGGCCTTGCAGCTTGCACCTTTCCTTGCTCGCCAGGAGGCCAGCTTCCCCGGGGGCGAGCTCCGTGCTTGTGGTGGGGAGGCGAATAGGCCTTGGGCTTGCATCTCCCGCAGCAGTGCCTGAGAGCGGCGCGAGTGGGAGCAGGCAGCCTCTGCTCTTTCTCATCAGGAGGGCGGACGTGTTCGGATCCATTTCGGCCTGGGTTCTTCAGGGACTGAAGCTGGGGCTGCCTTGGTGGATGAACTAGGTGGAAGTGTGGCAGAGGCCGTATATGCCTTTTGCTTTCATAGACCTCTTGGCAGTATCCTTCCGGGGCCTTCAGCCAGTGTGGAACACTATTGGCAGTGCTCTTTTCAAGTTTTCAAAGTGACTGGTTTTCAAAATGTGTTTTTAAAAATGTGTAAAAGGTTTTCATCGTGGGCCGTTGTCTGGGACTAAGGTGAGTCACCGCAAAGGCTGTGAGGGGACTGCTGCCACGCCTCTTCTGGGCCTCCCATCCGGGGTTCCTCTGGCGTGAGTTCTGGCTGGAGGCATCGGGCCTTTTGGCATGCGGTGCATAGTTCTCCGGCAGATTGGGTTTAGCTTTTGCCATTCTCTCCTGAAGGGGAAGCTTGGGGTATTGTCTGAGTGGGGGGAAGGCCGGAGCCTGTGGGGGAGAGCCGTGGGTCAGCCCGTTTGGTGTGGAGTGTGGTTGCCAGGGTTGGCCATGGGAGGCAGAGCTGTCTCCCATGCGTTCCCCTCAGGCAGGCTGGACCCCTGGCCCTTGCTGGCCGCCGCTCGGTGCAGGCTGGCTCCTGCTGTCTTCCTCCCAGAATGAGGCCCCCTCCCTCCCATTTCGCAGGTCACATCCTGGCGCGTGCAAACACTTGGGTGCTCGCCGCATCTGAGCCACACGTGCCCTGCAAGTCAGCAAGTTCCCGCCCTCCTGCCTGCCTGCTGTCCCCCCCCCACCACCGTGGGGCGAGCGGGCTGTTCTTGTGTGTTCAGCCAGGGCTGCCTGGTGAGCCCTGCTGGTCTCCTGGATGGGAGGCTGTGCAGAGGGGGCAGGTATGCAGGTGTGGGGGGAGACAGGTTTCGGGCCCTCGCGAGAGGCTGGGTTGATGCCCCCCACATTCCTTTCCAGAGAGGGACTATGGGTGTGCATGTGTGTGTGTGTGCGTGCGCGTTCGTTCGTTCGTTCAGTGCTCTTGCAGGCTATCCCAGGAGTCCTGGGGACCGCTCTTAGGGGAGGGCCACCCAAGCACATGTGCAGACCTGGAGTACCCAGTGCCACTGCCGCTTTCTCACACGGTTCATGTCACAGAGTTTTCCTCCCAGCCGTCAGCAGAGTGGAAAGCTGCTTCCTTGCATGCCGGGTTACGGGGCTTTGGGTCCCCGTGCTGCAGTTCCCGCTTGCTGTGGCCCGTCCCTCTGGTCCCACTGGCCCACCACCGCCCGCATCATCTGTGGCCCCTTCCCCTCAGACGTCTGCTCCCCAGAACGCCGGGCTCTGGATCGGCCGTGCGCTGGGAGGTCCCCCATAACAGAACTCCTTCCTCTGAGCTGGCTGCCGAAAACAGTGCTGGGGGCCTTTGGCCTGTGGGGGAGGCTCCTGGGGTTCCAGCCTGGCCTTCCGGGGACCCCTCGATGGCTCACCCCCGTTGCCCCACCCTCCCGTTTGTGAGAGGTTTCGTGGCTTTTGTGCGTCTTCGTAATTTGCGTGGTTCTTTGCGTTTCTTCTCCATTCTGAGAGGCGGTGGTGCCTCTGAAGGCTGCATGACTGGCAGGAGGAGCACTGAGGCACACACCTCCCCTCCTTTTTTGCATTTTGGCCCCAGCCCTTTGCCCTCGGCATGTGCCGCCAAGCACGCTTGGCCTGTGGCCTGAAAGCGGCCCTCAAAGGGCTCTGGAGCCACACCGGGGGGGGCGGGGGGAGGCTCCTGGGCCCTGCAGGAAGGCTGTGCTTGTGCTGTGCCGAGTGGGCTTTGCTCCGCCTCTGGTGCTCTCCGTGGGGGAGCGGCAGGCGCTGCCTCTGCGTGTGGGGCGGTCCAGGACGGAAGGCCTTCCTTGCAGGGCTGGTCCTGGGGTCTGGCTGCCCAGCAGTGGGCCGCCAGCAGCCATGGGTAGGGAGGGGGTCCTTGCTGCCCCTGCATTCCAGTTCTGACCTTTTCTACAGGATTCGTTGGGGGGCAGAGGACCCCGTGGGGTAGCACCACTTGCCTGAATGCCAGGTTTGGTACGCGGCATGGAATGCCTCGTGGGGCAGTTACATTCCCGCCGCACGACTTTCAGCAGAGCGCAGAGCGGGCGAAGACATCACGTGATCCCTGGCATAATCCCGCATGCCCCCCCCCCACTGGCCAGGGCAGCTGGTGGGCAGCCCCCTCATGCCTCTCCGGCTGGCAGTGTCTTTGGGCTAGTCGTCCCCCCCAACCCCCACCCCCACCATTAATCCCATCAGGTGCCTGGGATTACTCTGGTAAAGCTGTTTGTTTTCCTTGCGAGGCGTCTTTGATCCGACTGCAGCTCCTTGGAGGCCCCGCATCTGCTGTGCTCCGTATCCCTCCTGACAGCAAATCAAGGGGAGGGGGCAGAGAAGGCTGAAGGGGAAATCGAAAGCTTTGGGGGGTGGGGGGCACCTGTCCGGCTTGCCCCAGGACCCCGGAACCAGGGTGGAGGAGAATGGTTCTGCTGGGCTGTGCTGGCATTGCTGTCCTTGCTCTGCTGAGGGTGGGGGCGCTGAGGCAGCCTGGCCTCCCGTTTTGCACCCCACGTCGAGGGCAGTGGCCCCTTTGACATGCTGGCCAGGCCACGAGAGCACCCAGAATTGGGGTGGCCTCTGAGGAGGCCACCAGTCCCTCGTCGCAGAGGCGCCCCGTCCGCCTGCCAGGTGCTGCTCCCGCCCTGCAGGGCTGAAGACTCCAGGAGTGTGGACAGAGGGAGGGGGGCCCGCTTGGTGGCGCAGGGCCCCTGCGGGGCAGCCTCAGCCTCCTGCTGCCCCGCCTCTCCCGACAGCCTCGGTTTCCCCTCCTGCAGGTCACCAGTTCAGCTGGCAGAGTGTAGTCCCCGTCAGTGTCAGGCTGCCGCGTCAACATGAACGAGGTGTCCGTCATCAAGGAGGGGTGGCTGCACAAGAGAGGTGAGTGGTGGGGCTCCTCCTGAAGGCAGGTGGGGCGGGCGGGCGGGCGGGCCGGCCCTTGCCTGCTCCTCTAAATGGGGCCTCTGCACTGCCCCCAGGGTGGTGGGCACAGCTGTGCAGCAGCCGGAGGCCTCCGCGGGACCCCTTGCTCTGTGCTGAGGCCTTGGGCCCTCCGCGGGGCGCTGGCTTGGGAGCTGGTGTGACCTTTGCCTCCTGGGACGCCCACGGGGCAGCCGCCTGCTCGGGGACACCCGCGAGTCCCGCTGGGCTGAGGGCAGCGAGAAAATGGGCAGCGTGTGCTGGGCTTGTCTGTAACGGGCACGAGGAGCACCGTGGAATAAATAGGCCCCCCCGACAGGAACAGGGGGAGCCTGCTCGGGGCCTGCGGGGCTCGCCCCAGGGGGCCAAGGGGCACCGGCTCCCTTTTCTGGCCTCGGCGGGACAGGTGCGGGGAGGCCGCGCGGCTTTTCCCATCAGCTCCTCCCGGCCAGCCGCGCTGTCCCTGGGGGTGGCAGGTGAGTCGATGGGAAGAGTCGCGCAGCTGGGCACACGCCGCCAGTTCCGAGATGCCGCTTTGTCCCCATGGAGGTCATCTCGCTCGCTCGCTCACTCTCCACCTCGCACGCTGCCCGGCCGTGGCAGTCTCAGCTGTCCCCTCCTGCCCACCCCCCGGCCATGGCTCCAGCAAATTCCTCTCCCCTGCGGACAAATATAGACGGCAGCTGCGAGTGGCATCTGGCCAGCCCGGAGGCTATTTTGGTGCTTGGAGCCGGGCTCAGCCCCGCTGTGCGTGTCCTGCGTGGCTGAGGAAAACGGGGACTTCGCTGTGGAGTCCTGAGTGTGTTAGCGTGCCGAGAGAGCGCCTGGCTAGCCGGAAGCTGTGCCATCTGTGGGGTTGCGGTTGGCAAAAATAGAAGAAGTGGGCGACGCTGGTGCCAAGTGGGGAGGCGCTGGCCCACCTGGCCCCTGGCCCCACACCTCTGGAGTTGCCTGTGTCTTTCCAGAAGCAGCAGGAGCCACTGGGATTCCTGGGAACAAACCGAGCGGTGGCTTGCCTGGATGTGGCCTCGGGGGCAGAGTCTCGGGCTTTGGGACTCGCAGGCAGGCTCCTCTGCGCTCTTGTGGGTCCCAGGCAGCTGCTACAGAGGCAGCCTGCACATTGCTCCGGTCCCCCACTGCTGGCCCTTCTGTTTTCCAGGTGAATACATCAAAACATGGAGGCCCAGGTACTTCCTCCTGAAGAGCGATGGGTCTTTCATTGGGTACAAGGAGAAGCCTGAGACATCAGACCACAACCTGCCCCCCTTGAATGACTTTTCTGTGGCAGGTATGCTCTGCACGTCACCTTGAGACTGTTGGGTGACGGTCCCGGATCGCCAGGCGGCCCCGAATAAGAGCTCCGAGGGGGAGGAACCACCTCCCGCCCCGGCCCAGTGGCAGAACTGGCGTTCCCTGCAGGCTGGCGTGGGTTCTGTGCCGCGCTGGTTTATTTGATCGATTCTTGCAGTACCCGGTAGCCAAGGTCTCCGTCCCGCTGCCAGATCTTGCCTGCCCCCTCCCAGGGCCAGGCAGGGGAGCCGTTAGCCGTCCAGAGCAAGCGATGGCTCCCCGCCCCCTCCCTGTGGGCAGCAGGCGGCCCCACTTGGCAGGCAGTGGGCGGGGAGGGCTCCAAGGTGGTGCCCCCATGCAGAGGTCTTGAGGTGAGACCCTGGGCTAGGCGAGAGGCGGGGCAGGGGGTGATAGGGGCCGTGCATGCCCATAAGATGGTGGAGAACCACTGGGGGCTTTCTCCCAGGCCGCCCCCAGCACAGCCAGTCTCGCCTTCTCCACCTAGAGTGCCAGCTGATGAAAGTGGAGCGGCCCCGGCCCAACACTTTCATCATCCGCTGCTTGCAGTGGACGACGGTCATCGAGCGGACGTTCCACGTGGACTCCCCGGACGAGAGGTGGGTGTGCCGGGCGCCCTTCCAGCCAGTCGCTGCCCAGGCAGTGGCGGGATCAGCCGTCTCCCCGCCGTGCAGCCCACTTCCACACAAGCCTCCCTGTCCCTTGTTCTTCCCCAGCACCTGGGAGGCAGAAGGACTTGGCTCCCAAATGCGGAGGCGCCCGTATTTCTCTGAGGGGGCTGATGCCTCGCCTCGCCTCGCCTGCAGAAGGGCCTGTGGCGCCTGCAGGTGTCCTCTGGGCATTGCTGGGTGTGGGCTTGTCTGTGACGGGCCTCTGCCGTCCCCAGGGAGGAGTGGATCCGAGCCATCCAGATGGTGGCCAACAGTCTGAAGAACCAGGAACCCGAAGAGGACAGGATGGAGTACAAGAGCGGCTCCCCCAGCGACCGCACCGGGGCGGAGGAGATGGAGGTGGCCGTGTCCAAGACGCGGGCCAAGGCGGTGAGGACCGAGAGCCTCCGTGGGGCTGGTGGGAGGCCCGCTGCTGTGCCCGGGGGACACCGGCCTCCTGGGAGCAGTGCGAGCCCCGGGGGGGCCCTTGGCACGCCGCGTCCACTTGGGGCTGGCTTTGGGGGTCTGGCTGGCCCCGGCAGCCGAGCCAGGGACCGTTGCTGTCACTTCAACTCACAGACCATGAACGACTTCGACTACCTGAAGCTCCTGGGCAAAGGCACGTTCGGGAAGGTCATCCTGGTGCGGGAGAAGGCCACGGGGCGCTACTACGCCATGAAGATCCTGCGCAAGGAAGTCATCATCGCCAAGGTGCGGGCTGCGCAACGGCGGCGCTTCCAGGAGGAGGCGTGTGCTTCTCCCCCGTGCGACCCCTCTGCAGAGGCACGCTGCCGGCCGGGGCGCTTGCCCCCCTGCGTGCGCCTGGACGGCAGCTGCTTCCTCGGAACGGTGCAGCGATGGGGATCGCAGGGCGGGCGGGGGGCGTGGCGGGGGCAGGCCACGCTGCGTGGCTGGCTGCGTCCGAACGGGGCCCTTCCACTCGCAGTGCTTTTCCGCCTCCTCAGGACGAAGTGGCGCACACCGTCACGGAGAGCCGCGTCCTGCAGAACACGCGGCATCCTTTCCTCACGGTACGTCCAGTGGGGAGTGGGAGGCACGTGCCCTGCCAGGAAGGTCTCTCTGTGGATGCCAGAGCGGGGCTCGGGGTGGGTGGCGGCGAAGGCCTGCATCGCGCGGACAGGTGGCTCGCCCGCTTCCCCTGAGCACGGGCAGCGCGGCTGTGCCTGGTGCAGGGTTGTGCTGCCCTCGCCATGCTGGCAGAACCGCCCCGGGGGCTGTAGGCCTCTGCCCCGTCCCCTCCCTCTGCCCCAGTGTGGCTGAGCCGCTCTAGTGAAATGAATGGGGTGCTGCTGAAGGGCAGGGGTGCAGCTGCTCTTCCTCTCAACCTGCCTTTCCAGGCACTGAAATACGCATTCCAGACGAATGACCGCCTCTGTTTCGTCATGGAATACGCCAACGGAGGGGAGGTAAGGGTCGGCTCCGGCTCGCGCCCTTTCCTGCCGAGCGCCATGTGGCCGCACCGAGGGTCCCGTGGCAGAGAAGGGTTCTGTCCCCAGGCAGCGGGCCGCAGCGTTGCTCCTTCCTCGCCAAGTGCGGGGGCCTGGATCCCCCCTGACCGCCCCCCCGCATCCCTGCACTGTTCCTGCTGCTCACGTCTTTTCTCTCCCTCCAGCTGTTCTTCCATCTTTCAAGAGATCGTGTCTTCACGGAGGACCGTGCCCGTTTCTACGGGGCCGAGATCGTTTCCGCCCTGGAGTACCTCCACTCCCGGGACGTCGTTTACCGTGACATTAAGGTACCTCTGGTGCTGACCGGAGTACCCGAGTCGGGTGAGGGCAGGGGTGCTTCTTGCTGGCCCCCGGCCTGTTGAAGAGCCGCTCTTGGGGCCTGTGGGCCGGCCGGCGTGGTCTCTGCCACTGCGTGGGGCCAGCCTGCCTGCCCTTCCTGCTCTTCAGAGGGCGCTGGTGTCACAGCTCGGCCCCGGAGTGGTCTGCCGGAACAGGGTCTGTGTCCTCCTCCGGCATCCATGCCAGAGCCCTGACCTGCCTTTGTGCCTTCCAGCTGGAGAATCTAATGCTGGATAAAGACGGACACATAAAAATCACAGACTTTGGATTGTGTAAAGAAGGCATCACCGATGGTGCCACAATGAAGACCTTCTGCGGGACCCCCGAGTACTTGGCCCCCGAGGTATCATAAATGGCCTTTCCCAAGCAGGCTTTTGGCCCAACATTTCGGGAGGGAGGGAGGGAGGGAGACAGACAGACAGACAGACAGACAGACAGACGGAATTGAGGGCTGGCTCTCCTGGGACGCCTGATGCCCATGTGAAACGCTGAAGGGAGCCGGTGAGGTGCAGCGCTGGGGTGGAGAGCAGGGGGCAGGCGAGCCCTGGTCTGCTCCCGGGACAGCCCAGCCTCCTCGCCGGGGCCGCAGCATTGCCCGGTGGTGCCGGGTCGCCAGCGGGAGCGGCTGGGCAAGGCCCGGAATGTGCTCACCCCCCGCAGGGGCTGGCCGCTCACCTCCTGCTCTCCCCCCGTTCCCGGGCAGGTGCTGGAGGACAACGATTACGGGCGGGCCGTGGACTGGTGGGGCCTGGGCGTGGTCATGTACGAGATGATGTGCGGCCGCCTGCCCTTCTACAACCAGGACCACGAGCGCCTCTTCGAGCTCATCCTCATGGAGGAGATCCGCTTCCCGCGCACCCTCAGCCCTGAGGCCAAGGCCCTGCTGGCCGGCCTGCTCAAGAAAGACCCCAAGCAGAGGTGGGCACGCGGCTCGGCCGCCCACGTTCGGCCGTTCACCGGGATGTGCTGGCACAGGTGGCCTTGAAGTGGTTCCAGGCTTCCTCTGGGGAGGGAAGAGAGGCCGTGTCTGAGCCGGCGCGAGGCGTGGAGGGGGCTCGGGACATGGTGGTGGGACGAGTGTGCGGGGGGGGGGGGGGGGGGGGG
>NW_025335445.1:164646-197760 GCF_004798865.1 Varanus komodoensis
GGCGTTCCCAGTCTGCTGCCTGGGTTCCTGCTGCCTCTCTCCCGTGTCAGCAGCTGGCTGTCCCGTAACCGCAGGGGGCCGCTGGACTTCAGGAAGCCCTGCCCTGGCGCTTCTGCCTGTCTGCCGCCTTCAGCCACCCCCCCCCCCAACTTGGGAGGAGTGCTAACAGGTCCCTTTGTGCCCGCAGGCTGGGGGGCGGCCCTGAGGATGCTAAGGAGGTGATGGAGCACCGCTTCTTCTCCGCCATCAACTGGCAGGACGTGGTTCAGAAAAAGGTACTGGGCAGACCTGCTGGGCCCCATGCAGGGCCCCGGGGGCCGTTAGCTCTGCCCCAGCGCTGCTCTCTCGCTGGGCCAGCAGCTGGAGGGCGGGTGACAGCGGGGGGCACATGCCGCCTCGGTGAGAGCCGCAGCTCTTCCTCCTCAGCTCATCCCACCCTTCAAGCCGCAAGTGACATCCGAGATTGACACTCGGTACTTCGATGACGAGTTCACGGCACAGTCCATCACCATCACCCCGCCTGACCGCTGTGAGTAGCCCGCAGCGCGCCGTTGCTCTCCTCGGCCCCCTGGAATGTGCCGGCCAGCCGCCCCGGCACGCTGCGGGGGGCAACACGCCCCGGCTGTGAGGGGACGGGCGCCGCTCACGCCGCGGAGGGTGAGCGGGCTCTGCTCTCTCTGCCCGCAGACGCCAGCCTGGACTCGCTCAGTGCTGACCAGAGGACGCACTTCCCCCAGTTCTCCTACTCGGCCAGCATCCGGGAGTAGGCGGCAGCCGTTGGCCGGTGCCCCTGCAGGAGAAGGGACAGTGGAGCTGCCGGACAGCCGGAGGGTCTGCCTGGCGTGGCCCGTGTGGCCGGTCCTTCCGGGCCCAGGACCCGCGGAGCCCAAGCGAGTGCCCCTGCCCGCGGGGCAGAGGGGCTGGTCCTGCCCTGCCCTCCATCCAGAAGCCGCCTCGACTGGTGGAACTGCTGCTCGTCCTCCGGCAGCCTCCACGGCACGGAGCTTCCAAGCGCGGCCGGCCGTGGCCGAGGCCGAAGAGCTCGGAACGGGCGGGTGCCCACCGGCCGCTTGCTTGCGGCGTCCCTCGGCACAAGGAGCCGCCTGCCCTTCGCCAGGAGCCGCCCGCGGGGAGAATGAACGTGGCCGGGCAGCGGGCGAGCCCGGCAAGAGCAGGCGGGTGGCGCGGGGCCGGGTGGCCCATCCCATCCGCAAGGGAGCAGCTCGCCAAGGGGGCTCTTCCTGCCCCCCCCTTCTTCCTCGCGGGCCCTCGGGACTCCTGGGTGCCCTCCGTGGGGGCCGCTGCTCGGGGCCATGTCCGGTGCTGCTTGTGTGGCCATCGGGCACGGAGGGGTTCCTCCTGACTTGCCTTCCCCCGGGGCTCGGCACCTCCGTGCCCTGCCCCTCCGGGGCCCCAGTTCCACCAGCATCCCCGTCTCAGCCACGGAGCCGACAGGCCTGGGCCCCTGGCAAAACCCGGGGGCCACCTGCTTGCCGCCTCCACCCTTCCCCTCCTCTGCCAGCCCTGCCGCTCGGCCCTGGCTCGGCCGATGTGAGCAGCACCACGCTGCTGCCAGGGCGGGAGGGTGCTCCGGGTGCCGGGCTGGAGGCCTGAAGCACGGACCCGGCTTTGCACATCAGAATCAGTGGCCGTTTCGGTGCCCCTGTGCCCTGTAGCCATGGGCAGCCCGGCTCGGTCTCCTGGGGCAGCGCCCTCTGCCTTACAAGCTGGCGCTGACACTGCTGTCTTTGGGTGGCCAGCAAAGGGCCTGCCTGACGTCCTCGCAGGGAGGAGGGACAGAGCCGGGTGGGTGCTGGTCTCCCAGCGGGGCTGTGCCCCACTCGCAGGCGGAGCCCTGCGTGTTCTTCCTCGGGGCTGTCGGGCACCCAGATGCTGGCCGGCACGCCCCCAGAGCGCCCCCTGCCCCGGCACAGCCTCTCCGCTCGGACTGGGCTCTGCGGGGCTCGGCTCCTCCTGCTTCCGCCACGTTTCCCGGGCTGCTCCACTCGTAAGGGCTCTCTGCAAACAGGCCGGCCCTTTCCCGGCTGCCGGAGTGCCTGCCCCCCTTCGAAGGCCCCCCTTTGCCTAGCTGGGATCGAGCACGGCTGCGCTGGCTTGTGGTCCTGGAACTCCCAAACCAGACAGTTAACGGGGGAGCCAGGCAGTGCTGCTGCTGGCAACATACGGAGCAACGTTTCCAAAGCCGCCCGCGAGCGCGCAGGACCGCCACTGGCCGGGCCCTGCTGGTCCGAGGGAGCTGCTGCTCCCACCCCCCCCGCCCTCGCTGCGACTGCCATGGCCGCCCTGATTCCCCCCTTTTGCCATGCTGGGCACGCATGCAGGAGCTGCTCCCTGTGTGTGCCGGCCTGCCCCCGCTGCCGTGTTTCTGGGGGCTTTGCTGGTGTCGCTGCGGGAGTGCAGCCTTGTGTCGGCTGTTCTCGGGGGGCGGGGGGAGCCTGTACAGCAGGCCCGGCCATCTTCCTGAGGCGTGGCTTGGCCACGGGAGGCAGGCAGGGCTGGCAGGAGGGGCCGGAATACACCGCCTCCGGTTCCTCGTGTCTACTGAGGCCGCTGCGTGCAGGGAAGCCCTGTGGCTCAGCCCCTCGCTCGCTCGGGTCCGTGAGCCCCCTGCAGCCTCGCTGCGGCCATGACGGCCCTTCCGGAGAGCCCGCTGCCGTAAGCAGCGCCCGGTGCAGCAGAGCGCATCATGCCCCTGTGGGCCTGGCCTGGGCCCGTGAGGAGGCAG
Organism: Varanus komodoensis; assembly: GCF_004798865.1. Taxonomy (NCBI): domain Eukaryota; kingdom Metazoa; phylum Chordata; class Lepidosauria; order Squamata; family Varanidae; genus Varanus; species Varanus komodoensis. The sequence continues at coordinate 167,393 of NW_025335445.1, forward strand.
CCGGAGCCGGCCTGGGTGCCAGGAGGCGGGTGCTGCCGCCTGCTTTGGGTGGGAGGCAGTGCGCGGGGTGCAGGGGCAGGGAGGGCCCTGACCACGGGTGCGGGGGGGTCCCTCCTGCAGGCAGCTGCTGCCTTTCCAGCACTGGGCACCATCTGGCCGCCCGTCACCCACCCTGGCTCCTGGTCTCTGCGGGGATGTTCCCAGGGGGCTCTCGGGGGGGGGGCGGGGTTGAGTGAGCCCCCGCATTTATCCAGCCCTCGGGGGCTCAGGCCTGCAGCCCCTTGCCCTGCCGTGGGTTTTGTGGAGTTGGAGGCCAGAGGGAGCCTCTGCCCCAGCCTCAGCAGGGAACAGTCCTCGTGCTGCCTCTGGCCACCCCCTCCTGCGACCCCCCCCCCACAGGCGTGTCCCGGGTCCATTCCTGTCTAACAGCACCCTCAGTAGCGGCTGCCTTGAGACTGGGGGGCTGCTCCCCACCTGGGCCACAGGCGGCTGGCTGCCGGAGCACGGCCCTCTGCTCCAGAGGACGGGCGAGGGTCCCGCCGGGGCCCCGACTTTCCCCCTGCCCCGCGTGGGGCCTCATGCGCCGGAGTCATCCCCACACGGCCTTGCTCTCTGGCCGGCGCAGGCACTGGCCTCGGCCGGCACCGGCTGTGCCGCCTGAGGGCCCCGCGGCAGGGCAGGGCCCCCCTCACCCGTTGGCCTTCGTCTCAGCGCGTGCCTTCGCTGCCCCCCCCCCCGCCCACGTGCAGCACTCTTCAGCCGCTGCCACTCACCAGGAAAGAGGTTTGGGATTTAGCTCCGGAATATAGGAACACCGATCCCATTCTCATTCTGAGTTTGAGAAAAACCTGGATAGGTCATCTTGCACACAGCAGGGGGATGGGGGGCTGATAAAGGGTCCCCCCCCCGTAGTCTTTCTAGCGTGATAGCTGATGCCTGTTAACTTAATGCTGGCGCTCGTCGGGCGGCCGTCGGTGGGGAACCCGCTGCTCCGCTGCGCGTGTGTTTCTCGTTCTCGCTCAGAAAAGCAGTCCCAGCGGCACTTCGGACTGTGGCTGGCCCTCGCCCGGCACTCGCCCAAGAGCATGAGTTCAGTTTGTAAAATAAGGACTACTGGAGACACACCCACGTCCGGGCATCCTTGGTCAATGTGCTGATGAACTCGAGGCCTGGAAGGGGCTTGGTTTTTGTAGTCCTCAGAGGTGCCTTCCTCTGCCCTTGGATTTGTACGGTACAAGCAATAAAGGTTTTGTTTTCTTTCTAGGATGGGCGCTGCTCATCTCGCTGTGTCTCGCCGCTCTTTCCAAATCTCTCTCGGAAACATGAACTCCCATTTCCCAGAACGAGCCTAAGGCTCTAAGCAAACCTTGCATGAGGTACACGAGCAGTTGAGTCCAATTAAATGGCAACTTGGCTTATGTCTGCTGCTCGGTGTCTTCCAGGCACCCCCCTCCCGCCCCCCAGCAGGGCAAGGCTGCCAGCTGTGCTATAGCCCAAGGCAGTGGAGGGCAACGGGCGCGTTTGGCTGTAGCCTCGGCCCCCCGGCCTCTGACAGCTGCCCGGAGCTGAGGGTGATGCTCGTTTGGGGTGGGGGGGGGGCAGTTGGGGAAGGCTGGCTGGAGGGTCCTCGGCAGCACACCGGCTGCCTTGTTCCTGGCAGAGGGGCTCCTCGGGAGGCCACACGGACTCGGGAAGCCTGGACAGCCTCGGAACGACGGGGGGCTTCATTTCCTCCCACCCGCAGGTTTCTCGCCCCTTCGTTTCTTCCTTCTCGAGGCCCGTTTGAGATGCGGCCTCCCTGTTCCAAGCAGGCGAGCCCGCCTGGATCCCGGTGGGGGGGCGGCGGCGCTTGGCTCCCCCCGCGTGGCCTATCTTTCGCCCCCGGTAGGTAGCCGGCGACGGTCGTGCGGCGGAGAGCGCTGCCGGGCGCCGCTTTCCCCTGCAGCCCTCGCCTCCCGTCCCGTCCCGTCCCGTCCTCGCTGCCTGAGCAGGCCGCCCGCTGCCCCGTCCAGCCGGCTTCCCGCAGCGCCGCCAGCCGCGGAGCGGGAGAGCCCAAGCCGCTGCCTCGCCGCCGGCGCTTCCGCGGGGGCGGGGGCGGGGCGGCCGAGTGCCTGCAAGCCGGAGGTCTCGTGCCGCTTGCCCAGCCGGTGGCCAGGAGGCCCCACCTGCTCGGCAAAGCCCAGCGGCCCTGGTCCGCAAGACGGCGGCCCTTCGGGCGGCGCTGCAGCGGGGGAGGCAAGGCCAGCCCCGCACGCCGCTGCCGGACTAGGCCTCTGGGGTGCGCACGAGCCGGGCCCAAACCGGTGAAGGGGAGGGGGGATCAGGAGCTGACATTAACTGGCTGGTTTTTCCTTTTGGGAAACTTAAGCCAACCCTAGTAAACTACTATAAATGTGCCTATACAGATCTAAATTAGCCCATGCAGGTGCTGTGCAGATGGCAACTCGGGGGTCTTTCTGACTGCCGGCCCCCAGCCCCGCAAGGGTCCGAGTGTGTGAGGGCTGCCTGGACGCTCGTTTACGGCGCAGGACGCAGGAGCGGGTCCGCGCTGCGGCGTTGGCCTCTTCCGGGAAGCGAGCACTTGTGTCGAAGGCCTTCCCGCTCCCGGCGGCTTGCTAATGAGGCCTAATTGAGCCCACCTGGGGCCGCGGCCGGCGTGCTGCTCCGGGCCGGGCTGAGGTCGCCGCTCCACCCCGCGCTGCCCTGGCGGCCATGGCGGCCAGCGTGATGGGCAAGCCGGCGGCGTACCACGCGAGGAGGCCCTGGCCGGTGCTGCGAAAGGGGGTACGGCGGGAACCGCGCTCGGTGGGGGGTGCAGCTCGGGGACGGGTGGGAAGGAGCGCCTCCCACGGGGTCTGGGGAACGGGCGGAGCTGCCCGCTCTCCTCCGGCCGAGGCGCGTGTTAGCTCCCCTCCCGCACCGAAGAAGCGAGTTGGGGAAGCGCTGGGGGGGGGGGCGGGGGGGGGCGCGGCGCGGCGAGGCCGGCGGCCCCCGAGGGGGTCCGAGCAGGGCGCCCTCCTGGGGTCGCGGGCGGGGCGGGGCGGAGGCCGAAGAGCGCCTGCTCGGCTGCGGCACCGCGGAGCCCTCCTCCCCCTCGTCCCCGCGCCGCCTGGCCCACGGGAGAGGGCAGGAAGGGGGTGCTCAGCTTTCTTTGCCCCGGAAGTCCCCACAAGCGTACCCCACTGCCGGTGGATGAAAAGTGGGGTGCCCCGGAAAGCAGGAGCAGCGAAGGCCCAGGCAAGGGGAAGGGAGCCGGAAAGGGGGGGGGGGGTCCCAGCACAGGCTGGACTGTGCCTTGTGGCCGGGCAGGGCAGCCGTGATCTCCCTGCACACGGACAGGTGCTGGGGCTCAGGCCAGCCTTGACCCCCCCCCCCAAGCCCGGTCTTTGAAGCTCTCCTCTGTGCCGGGCATCGCCCGAATTGTGCCACGGGGGTCAGCGCCTACGGAGCAGGAGCACCAACGAGCGGCCTGGGCAGCCCCGCGGGGGACCCGTCCACAGGGCCAGGGCCAGCTCTGCAGAAGTCCCCGCCAGGTGGAAGTGTGGCGGCTTCCCCAAGCAGTCAGACGGACAAGGCCTGAGCAGGCTCAGGGCCACCGGAGGGCCGTGAGACGTGTGGGGCGGGGGCGGGGGGAGGCCTGATCGCTGAGCGCTGTCATTGAGTGGCGTGGCTACTGGCATTTTGTTGGGGGTCCTGCTTGTCTGCCTTTCATAATAACCTTTGGCTCTTCCCTCTAATGCGGGAGGAGCAGGATGAGGGCACTCCTGGGAAGGGCCCAAGCCCTTCCGATTCCTTTCCGCTTGAACCAGCAGGTGGGGAACCAGGGCTGTGCTCTGGGTCCACGGGGCCTCTGGAAGCCCACTGCAGCCTTGGGTCAGGGCCTTGCTGTGTCGCTGAGGGGCCCCTTTGGCCACTGGCAGAGCGGCTTACGGGGCTTGTGTGGGCGCCCTTGCTTGCGTCAGGGTATGGCTGTGCGGGGTTTCCTGCAAAGGGCGGCATCCTGTCATGAGGGCACCAGCTCTGTGGAAGGTGCATGGAAGAGCCCGGCAGCCCCTGAGTGGGAGGGCCCGGTGGGGTTGGCTGAATTCGGGGCTCGGGCACCCGTTCAGCTGCCTGCCCGCCTGCCCGTCTGGCTCTGGGCTCTGGGCTCTGGAGGCGTGCGGGCATCTTCGGTGGCTTGACACTGCAGCCCCTGGCCCGAGCTGGCCATGAGCCACACGAAGGCGTGTCGTCCACCCCACGGAACTCCGCACGGGGCTTCCGCCGGCCCAGCCCTCATTTGCAGGCATGAGGGGAACGCTCTGCCAGCGCAGCCCTCATCCTCCCCTCCCGCTGCCGCCTCCAGAAGGAAGCTGAGTCGATGGAGTGCATCTGCCGCCAAACTCTGCCCCCAGACCACACGCAGAGGTTTCTCTTCCAGAAGAGGGTCCTAGAGAGCTGCGGAGAGGCAGAGGAGGCTGTGCCTGAGAAGCTGGGGCCTGCATGCCCTGGGACCCCCGCAGAGCCCCCTCCGCAGAGAGGTGAGCATGCTGCAGGATGAGAGGCGCCCAGCGGCACGTGGGGCGTGGGACGCACCATGGTAGCGGGCCGCGGGGGGGCGAGCAGGTGGGTGGGCAACGTGGGGGGTGAGCGGGAAGGTGGGCATGCCTTGGGCTCCCCGCCTCCCCCCGGGCTTGTCCTGGAGACTCGGGAGGCTCTCCTCCTCCTCCCCGAGGGCCACGAAGGCTGCGCATCCCCTGCTTGGAAGCCCACTCAGGAAAGAGCCACTCTGAGGGCCCGACATGCACCCCCTCATGCTGGCTCGGCTCGCATGGCGCCTCAAGGGGTGGGGAGCTGTCCCGGGTGGGCTGCTGCGGGCAGTGCCGAGCTGCCTGACCCACAGCCGTCGCCTCCTCTCCCTGCCCCAGGGGCTTCTGGCTCGGAGTGCTTGGCGGAGGAGCTGCCCCGGGCCCTGGCGCGGCTGGGCATGGCACCGGAGAGCGAGTATGCCCGCGACATCTTCGGCAGCCTGATGGTGCGTGAAGCTCCCCAGCCCCGACGCCACCGCAGCCGGCCCCTGCCTCCGAGCTCCCTTGCTCGCCCGCCACGCCAGGGCAGTGGCCCACCAGAGCCTGGAGGCCGTGGGGGCCGGGGCACATGGAGGGCCTGACCCGTCTTTCCCCTCGCCAGCGGAAGCAGCCTTCGCTCGCACCTGGGGGCTTCAGCCTGCCGCGCTCGGTGACGGCGGAGATGCGTGCCCTCGTTGTCGACTGGCTGGTGCAAGTGCACGTAGGTGTCCGGGGGGCCTCCTGGGAACAGGCGAGGCTGTGAGGGAGGCCCACACCTTCCTCCAGCTGCTGTGGGGCTGGCTCCCTCCAAGCCTCCCCACCCGGGCGGCCACTGGACCCGCTGCAAGGGGCCACCCTGCTCTCACGTGCCTCTCGCTCTTCGCGGAATTGGAGATCTGCCCCTCTGCGGGGGCTGCGAAGCTGGGCTGGACCGGGGCTGCTGGCGTATCCTTGGGAACACATCTGCCTGCAAACTGGAGGGGGGCGAGGGGGCAGCCCCACGACCCCGCTTTACCGTGGAAGCATGGTAGCGTGGCAGGTGGGTATCTGCTGATCCAGCGGGACAAAAATTAGCCCACGGCTCCCCCAAGCCACCCAGCCCGCCACCCAGCAACAACTGTGCCCTGGCTCTGCTTCACAAGCTCAGGTGGCCTACCTGTACCTGAGCAAGGGGGGGCTGTGCTGCAGGCTGCCCCCCCCGCCATCGCCTGCAGTCCTCTGCTGCCTGCCTCCTCCCTAGGACTACCTGGACCTGGCCGACGACACCCTGTACTTGGCCGTGCACCTGATGAACGCCTACATGAGGGCGGGCAGGGTGCAGGTGTCCGCCCTGCAGCTCCTCGGCCTCACCTGCCTCTTCCTCTCCTGCAAAGTGGAGGAGAGCTCCTGCCCAGAGGTACCAGATGGGCCGCGGAGGGGTCCTCCTGGGGGACCCTGTGGGGCTGCTGAGGGCAGCCTGCCCCGGGTGCCGGCCAATGGGAGGAAGCGCGGAGTGTGGCACGGGTGCTTCTGCCTCCGTGTCCTCCTTGCGGGCAGCCCGGGAGGCCCCAGGGGGGCACTGCGGGGTTCCTCGGCCTTGCCGGGAGCCGTTGAGCAGAGCATACGTGCTCAGCCTCCGGCGGCTAGCCTCGTGGCGGTGGGTGCGGGCAGGTGTGAGTTTCACGGGAATGGAGGCTCTGCTCGGAGATTGCCGCGCGGGGCGTGTCCCCCCCCCCCCCCACTGCCATCAGCTGCCAGGCGTCCCTTCCCTGCAGCTCGCGCAGCTGTGCTTCATGGCGGAAGACTCTTTCAGCCAGAAGGACCTCCTGCGCATGGAGCGCAAGATCCTCACACGCCTCAAATTTGAGCTGCACTATGCAAACCCCGTCCACTCGCTGCACCTGCTGGCGGAGGTGGACCACTGCTCCACACAGGTGAGCGTCGGGTGAGGGGGCCTCGCTCCCCCCTCCTGCAGGACTTGCCGAGAGCCAAGCGTGGCCTCAACCGGCGTCGCCTGCCTTGGGAGCCTCCCAGACCGGCAGGGCCGGATTACCCAGAGCAGGGCCGAGTGGGGGGCACTCTCCACGTGCTCAGAGGCAGGCTCACGTTGCCCCTTACCAGGGGAAGGGGGTCCTGACGGGGGTGGGGCGCCTGGCTGGCAAGGACTGGGCAGGGCATCCGGGCTGCCGGCCCCCTTCCCACGGCGTGCTTCCTGCCCGCACAGGTCCAGTACCTGGCCCTGTATTTCCTGGAGCTCTCTCTGCTGGAAGTGGACTGCATGCGGTTTGAGCCAGCCCGGCTGTCCCTGGCTGCTCTGTGCCTGGCCCGGCGGCTGCTGCTGCATGAGGCAGGCCTCCCGGGTGTGGATGCCTCCCAGGAGGGCCCTCCGAAGCTGCTTGCATACAGGTGGGAGCGCCTGCTGGGCACCTCTGCGGAGAAGGCCCAGCTCCGGGGAGGCAGCCGCGGCGTTTCCTTCAAGGAGGGTCCCCGGAGCAAGGCCTCCCCTGCCGCTCTTAAGGGGCGTGAGGGCATATAGGGGAGGTGGTGATTCTTCTGCTATTCTGGATCGAAGGGATTTATAGGTTAATACCAGCACCTTGAATTGGGCCCGGACTTCAGCTGGGAGCCAGTGTAGCTGATAGAGGACGGGCGTTATATGAGAAAAATGACTGGCCCCCGACAGCAACCTGGTAGCTCTATTCTGTACCAGCTGAAGTATCCGGACTGTCTTCAAGGGCAGCCCCACGTAGAGTGCGTTACAGTAATTCAACCAGGAAGTTCCCAGGGCATGTGTCGCCGCTGCCAGGCAGTGCTCGTCCAGGAAAGGATGCGGCTGATGGACCGGCCGAAGCTGGAGGAAGGTGCTCCTCGCCACCCTGGATTTCCAGGGACAGCTCTAGGTCCAGGAGACTCCCAAGCCGTGGGCCCTGTCCCTTAGAGGGGGTGCTGCCTGCACAGGTCACCGTTCAGGGCAACCAAGGCTGAGTCAGTACCGTAACCGGGGCTGAAACAGGGCTGAAATGGGTCCAGATAATCCGTTTCGTCCAAGAGTGCCTGGAGTTGTCCCGCCACCACCCGCTCCAACACGTTGCCCAGAAGCGGGATGTTGGCCACCGGTCTATAACTGGCGGCCCCCTCGGGGTCCAGGGATGCCCTCTTTGCTTTGGAGAGGGCAGCTCTGCTGGGGCAGCCTCTGCTGGCCTGACAGGCGTGCGCTCGGCCTCCGCCAGCCTCGGCTTCCCATTTGAGCCGGATTCCTGAGGCTAGGAATGTGGAGCGGGCTTTCAGCAGCAAGGAGCCCCCTCCCCTGCCAGGCTCTGCAGCCCCTGGCAGCCCCCCGCCCTCTCCATTTTGGAGGCTTCTGGGAAGGTGGCCCAGCCCCCAGAGGACTGTCCAAGGCCTCCTGTCTCTTGCCGCTCTTGGCTGAGTTTGGAGGGGGTCCCATTTGCTTCTCCCGTTGCAGCGAGGCGGAGCTGTCCCTGGTGTACCCCTACCTGGCCAAGGCTGCTCTGCGGGGGCCGAGCTCCCCCTTCCGGGCCACCTTCCTGAAGTTCTCCCGGCCTCAGAAACTCTGCACTAGCACCAGCCCGGCCATCGCCGCCTCCACGTTCCTGAGCCGCTGCCTGGAGAGCGCCCCCTGCACCGAAGCGGGGGGGCTCTGGAGCGCCCCCTTTGGGCCGCCACCGCCTGCGGCACGCAGCGAGGACCCTTTGCCGACCGGCTGACGGAGTAATGGCTGGGGCGGCCACCTGCGTGGGGCGGAGGGCAGGTGGGGAGGGGGAGAGCGCCGAGGCCCGGCCCGGCCCTCCTCCAGGCCAGCCATGTGGCTGGGCCCCACACAGCGCTCCCCGTCATGTGCCCGGGGTCAAGGAAGCCCACCTCGTCCCTCCCACCCACCTGCTCCTCCTCCTCTCCATGCAACCCACTGTCTTCTGCCTCTTTCTCTCTCTACAAAATAGTGCTGGGAAGTCCCTGGGCCATCGGCCCCCCACGCCCCCCCTGCCCCCTTGAAAGGCCACAAGGGGGCTTCAAAAAAGTTGACTGTAAGAAAATGGGACTTTGGAAGTGTCTAATAAAGTGTTTTATTCTCTCCCTTGGTGGCCTCCTCTTGGCCACGCAGGTTGGGATGTGTCTTCTCTTTCCTGGAGACTCTGCGGCCGCATGTGGGGATGCAGGCAAGGCGGGTGCCGCTGGCAAGAGCAGGGCCCCCCGGGCCACCTCTGCCCTGGCGACACGGAGGCCCCCGGGCGGAGCCCTGCGCCATGGTGCATCCCAGGGGGGCGAGCTTCACGGCAGCTGGCGGGCTTCTGGAAGGAAGCGTGCTGCTGAGCCACAGCAGGGCTGAGCGGTGGGCCAGGGCCAGGCCCTGGGACGGGGGCTTCTCGAGGGCCCACTGCGGTCGGTCGAAGGCCAGCCTGGGGAAGCCTCCCGGAGAGGGTGCGGGCAGGCAAGAGTGCTCAGGGCCGGTGGATGGCGCCAAGTGCCGCAAGCCTCAGTGACGCCGCTGATTAGCTGGGGGGAGCCGTTGCGGGGCCCCAGCGGGGATGCGAAGAGGGCCGTAAGGCAGATCAGCGGGCAGGGGCCCCTGCACATGCAGGCCCCCTTGAATGCATGGCCAGACGTGCAGCTTCCAGGTCCAGGGAGGTGTTGATACCGCTCAACACAACTGGTGTGCTGCGTCCAGGTCTGGGCCCCACACTGCAGGGGAGAGAGCGAGGTTAGAATCGGTCCAGCGCAGGGTCACAGGGGTGGGCAGTTTCGATGCCATCCCCCTCCCTGGCCACCCAAGCGAGACCCTCACCTTGTCCCCGGACGTGGAGATGGCCCCACATTGTGGCAACCCGTTAATTGTGAAACGCTTCGCCTGTTGAGCCATGACGGATGGAGGACATGCCTGTTCGCTGAGGAGGCGCGGCATTCCCAGGGGGAGCTGGTGGGGGTGCCGCATCCCTCCCCTTCCCGGGGCAGTCTGCTGACGGGCCTCTGGGCAATGCAGAGCCGGGCTCGCTGGGAGTCCCGGGCACGTGCCCTGGTGGCGGTGGGAGCCCCAGGCTGAGGGGTCCTGCCCAAGGCCCCTCCTCTGGCCAGGCTGCAGCACAGCCTTCCTCTCTCTGCTAGCCAGGGACTCGCAAGAAGGAAGCACCACCCGCACTCCGAGAGCCCTCGGTGACCACAGGCCGGCCGGCACAGTCTGCACATGCTCCGAGGCAGTCTGGTGCTGCAGGCATCTCTTGACCCAGGGCTGGGCAGCTGGCACCGAAAAGAGGCCAAGGGCTTTAGACCAGCTCAGCCAGACCTGTGAAGACCCCCGATTTCCCCCTCCCCCTTCCCTGCAAAGAGCCGGGCGAGGGCTCGCTTCCGGGCCCTCCGTCCCTCCTTCCCTCCGCTGCTCCGCCCCCCCAAGCGGAAGGGACTCCTACCCGCTGCTCGGCTCCGAAGCATCCGAGGTCAGGCTGGCGCGGAGGCAGCGGGAGTTTCCCACAATGCACTAGCGCGCTGTCCTCGGTGCTGAAGGAGCGCCCGCTGCTCCCGCCGCCGCCGCCGCTCCTCGCCGCCCGCCCCCGGCGCCTCCTTTATGCACAGCACGCTCTTCCAGACCGTGCAGCGGAGACAAGCGTTCGAGCTGCGCCGGCATGGCCCGGTCCCTGTGAGGAAGGGCGACATGGAGGACCGGGGCCTCTACGCGAAGAGCTGCCCGGAGGCCGGGGCGGGGAGCGCGGCCGCCGTCGTGGTGGCCGGCGGGGGCGGGGGCTTCTGGGCCCACCACGCCGCCGCCGCCAACCCGGAGCTGGAGGCCAAGATCCAGAGGGCCGTGGAGTTCAAGGCGGAGGGCAGCCGGTGCTACAAGCAGAAGAAATTCCGCGAGGCCATCGGCAAGTACCATCGGGCGCTGCTGCAGCTGAAGGGGCTGGAACCGGCCGCTGACCGGGGGGCCGCCGTGGCCGCTGTGGCGGAGAAGAGCATTCTGGGCAGGAGCGGCTGGCACTGCCTCTCCGAGGAGCAGCGGGCGCTGGTGGAGAGCACCGAAGTCGAGTGCTACAACAGCCTGACAGGTAAGGGCTGCAGAGCTGCGCCGCGCCCGGAGGAGGCACTCCGGGGAATCCGGCCTCCTGTCCTCCAGGGAGCCAGGCGGGCTGGTCACGGTGGGGGGCATGAGCCCACCCGCTTCTTTGCAGCTCCGCATCTTGAGCTGGACAGGGAATCGGCCGAGAGGCACCACGGAGGGCTTCCCTCTCTCCGTCCCCTCGAAGACAGGCCCCTGCTTGTGGGGGGCTCAGCGCAGGCCGCAGTGGAGCCGTGGCAGCAGATGCAGCTTCCGGGCTCCCGGCCGGATCTGTGTCCAGCCCCCAGCCTGGTCCCAACGTTGTGCTGGCTTGGGGTGCCTGTGCCTCAGAGTGGCAGCCCTGCTTCCGTGCGTCCTGCTGCGGGAGCACGTCCGAGTTCGGCCTCATGCTGAATTCTGTCTCTAGAAACCCCTGCGGGAGGCAGGCAGGCAGTGAGGCGCTTGGGGGGAGAGACCCCCCCACGAAGCTTCCCCTGCAGGGTCGGCACTGACCCGAATGCGGAGCCCGAGAGGAAGTCCTCTTGCACCCACGCAGACCTCCTGGACTGCCCCAGCGATGGCCCGGGCACTGTCTGGAGCGCGTGTCCCCTGTGGAGGGGCCACAGAGGCAGCCCTCCTGCGGGTGGGTTGCCTGCTCAGCCTTCCTGGAGTGAGGAGCGCTCTCCTCCCTTTCAAAGCCCACCCCTGTGAGCTTCTCCCCTCCCCTCTCTTTCTGTGGGGCCCCCTCCCGCAGGCGAGGCACCCACCCGGGGCCTGAAATGTCCCACTTGGCCAAAGGTGCTTGGGCTGCGGGGCTGCAGCCCTGAGCCCAGATAACAGTTCAGATTTCCATCCGATGGCATGGCTGTCTTGTCTTTCCTCCGAAGAGCTCAAGGAAGCACTCGTGGGTTCCCCTGCTCTGGTTTCATTTTCACAACAGCCTTGCAAAGTAGGACAGGCTGCGTGAGAGTGACTGGCTCCACGGCGCTCCATGGCTTGGGGTGGGGGTCAGGGTCTGGGCCGTCTTGGTTTGACATGCTTGCCCAATGCTTTAAATGTATTTATAGCTAATTAACTGTCTCGATTCTGGCAGTCATGGAATAACGCAAAATGCAAATGAAAAGCCGCTGCAGATGCAGCCCCGGGTGCCTTCGAAACGTTTGTGGGCGCCACTCATGAGGGCGGGCCGTGCGCATGGTGCGAGGCACCGGTGGGCCGCCCCTCCCAGGGATCCTGTTTAGTCTCTTGCTCAGGGCCTTCCTGTCTTTGCCATGGTAGGGACTAGTGACTTGCTTTCCTTTTTGGAAAGGAAGGTGAAATTCCAAGCAGGCGGGGCTGGCATTGTGCTTTGCATCCTGTGAAGGTGCTTTTTAGGCAGAATGAGGTGGCGAGCAGAGCAGAACAGCCAGGAAAGGTGTGTGGGCCGTCTGGCTGGGGGCCGCCCTCCCCCATCCCTCCAGACTGGGCCGCCACGGTTTCCAGCCTTAGATGAGACCTGGCAACTTGTGCTCATTTGGCCTCCAGAAAGACATCCAGAAGGGGCGTTGGGGGGTGGGGGGGCAGGCCCAGGCCCAGCTTGGTGTCTGGAGCAGAGGAAGCGTCAGGTCGCAGCGGCAGTCGCCAATGGGCCTGCACCGCCAGCGGGTGGCTCGGGAGGGCTGGCGCCTGCTGAGCAAGACGGGGGCCCGGGGCGGCCGCCTTCACCGCCCTCCTGCTCTGGCCCCCCAGCCTGCCTGCTGCAGTCGGAGCTGGTGAACTACGAGCGGGTGCGGGAGTACTGCCTCAAGGTGCTCGCCCGGGAGAGGAGCAACTTCAAAGCCATGTACCGGGCGGGCATCGCCTTCTACCACCTGGGCGACTACGGCAACGCACTGCTCTACCTGAAAGAGGCCAAGAACCGCGAGCCCACAGGTGGGTGCGGGCGCCCCATGGCGGGAGGGCAGCCGCAGGGCTGGCGCGTGGGCCAGCTGGGGGTGGGGGGCCGCAGGGCTCTGGAGCACGGTCCCCGCTGGGCAGGCAGAAGCCCCCTCCCCCCCCCTTCCTGGTGTCTCTGGGCCGGGCCGGGGAGGCGGCCTGTCTGTGCAGGTGGCCTTCACTGCTACCTCTTGGGCTCCCGAGGTGCCCGGCGGGGGGCAGGCGGGCTGTGGAGGGCCCCCCAAGGCCAGGGGGCTGTTTTGGCCGTGCTCCAGTGCAGCATCCCTCCCCACAGACACCAACGTCCTGCGCTACATTCAGCTCACAGAGATCAAGATCAGCCGCTGCAACCAGCGCGACAAGGAAGCGGGCAAGTAGCGAGCACCAGGCCTGCCGGCCAGCGCCCCACCGATGGACAGAGCCTTCCGCACGCGGGGCCAGCAGTGCCCGGGGCCATGTGCTCCTGCCACGATCCCGGAGGGGGCCGCCTGCGTCACGGGCCGGCAGCGGCCGCGGCCAGGGCTCCCCCGAGAAAGCGGCTCCGGCAGGACAGCCTGGCCCAGGTCTCTTGGCCGCGGCGTCTGATAATGTAGCATTTTGCCCAAACTCTGCTGGGGTCACTTTTTTGTCGCTCGCGTTCTTGCGTGAGGATTTGGCGGACGTGCCGCTGCAGGACTGGGCAGAGGAAGCCACCGCCACGGTGGGCAAAGCAGAGGCAGGAAGGCAGCCTTGGAGCCGCTCCGGAGCTGGGGAGGGTCTGCGGAGGGAGGCCTGGGGGCTGAGGGTGGGGTGGGGGGGCCGGGCCTCCTTCCCCGCCTGAGACGCGTGGCCACCCCTGCCGCCCACGAGCACCCATGGCCGTCCCGCTGCCCCCCTCCCCGTGCCAAGCTGGGCTCGCGCCGCAGCTGGTGCTGGAGACAGAGGGGGAGAGAAGGCAGGAGGGCTGCGGAGGAGACTGGCTGGGGCAGCCCGGGAAGGCCTCGCATCCGTCCCCGCGGTGGCCGGGGGACGGCTCTGCACTGCGCCCACCGGGCACGATGCAGGCGGCCTCGCTGGCACCTGGCCCAGAGTCACGGACTGCTGGGAGGAACCGCAGATGATGGGCTCTCCCCCTCTCCGCAGCAGGACAAGCCTGACCCACAGCCAGGGTGCGGGGAGGATGCTGCCCACCGGAGGGCCTGGCTCATTGCGGGGCTTGGTCTGCCCCCCCGGCGCTTGTCCTCACAGCGGCGTGATCCGCTCGCTCCCCCCTCCTGGGGCGCTGGGTGGGCTCAGGCGGGCCCTGGCGGCTGAGCAGAGGGGAGGCGCGGAGGGGCCGCGCAGGGGAGGCTGTTTTCAGAGCTTGGGCGTGCTGGGGCAGCCGGCTTCCGAGCTACCAGGGGAAGGGCTCTCCTGTCTGGGCCCGGTGAGCTGCTCCCCCCCCCCGTGCCCGGCATCTCCCCCCCACCCCGTGCAGTGAATCGGGGCCAGCAGCACCAGGGGCAGTCTCTTCTGAGTAAGGAACGTCAGCGAGGGAGGAGCGGGCAGAGGGCCTTTGCGGTGCGAGAGAGGGAGGGGGCAAAGGACGGGAAGCGCCCTCCTGGGTCAGAGCCACTGAGCTTCCAGGGCAGCAGTTCGGTTGGTGCCCCCGGGCTCCACTGCCGGATGCGGAGGCAGGTGGCACGGAGAGAGGGGCCGGCCTGCCTCCCGCTGGCGGCATGTCCCCCTGCAGCACTGGGGGGGCGCTCCTGGCACACATGGCTGGTGGCCTCGGGGCCCCCCAGCAGAAGGCTGTGCCAAGCAGCCCTGGGTGGGAGAGCCAGTGCCTTGCGGGGCAGAAGCAGGACTCGAGGTGGTCGCGCGCGGCTGGGGCACTGGCGGCGGCGGCGGCAGCGGAGCGAAGTTCTGCAGGGACAGAGGACGGAGGAAGGAGGAACCGCGGCACGGCTGCAGGATGGGGACACCTGGCTCCGCAGCACCGCGAGCGAGAAGGCGCTTGGAACAGTCATGGACTGCAGGTGGGACGCGAGTCAATGGAGTGACGTGGCTGCTGATGCATGAATAGAAGCGTCGCTTCCAAATTGCGTGGGTGCTGGTTCTGTTTGGCATGGATCGGGCCCTGTCTTGGAGTCCTGTGTCCACTTCTGGGCTCCCAACTTCAAGAAAGATGCAGACAAGCTGGGAAAAGCTCAGAGGGCAACCAAGGTGATCAGGGGGCTGGAAACAGCCCTGTGAGGAGAGATGGGAGGGACAGGGCATGTTTAGCCTGGGGAGGACTCTGGGCAGGGGGGCCCTGAGGAGGGCCAGGATCTCTCGTCAGTTTTCCCAGACTGCCGACTTATGTTCCAGGAAACCCGACTCTGGCTGGAGATCAGGAAAAACCTCCCAACTCTTGCAGTATGACCACGGCACCCATGACCCACATGGCGGGGGGGAGGGGGGCTCTCCCACACGGGAAGCCTTCGAGGGGCAGCTGGCAAGCCCCTGTCAGGGGCTGCTTCCAGTGGGGTCCTGCACTGAAGAGGGTTGGACTCGCTGGCCTTCTTGGCCCCCTCCAGCTCGCTGATCGCGATTCGGATTCTCTGAAGTGCACCGTCAGGTGTGGGACGGCTCCCTGGTTCCGACTGAGGAGGGGGCCTGCGCCGGGGTGGCAGGAGGGGTCGCGGCAGAAGGGAGAGGCGCACCTGGGAAGTTCAAGCAGCACTGCACCCAGAATGGCCGTGGTGCCGGAGGGGACGGGCGGGACATGCCGGGCAGGCAAGGCGGGTGGGCTGCAGTCCGGTGGGCAAAGTCGCCTCATGCAGCCTTGTGGGGCAGAACCCCCGGCCCGGCTGCGAGCCCCGTTCAGCCCCGAAGCGGAGCCAGGGCAGGAAGAGCGAGCGGTGCCGGAACTCCTCGGAGGGACGGCGGGTGCGGACCTGGCCTGTGCTGCAACCCACGTTTCGGGGCATCCGGAGCAGCGCCCACAGCTGGCCCTCGCCCCCTGCGCGCCGTGGCCGCAGCGTGGAGAAATTATGCCAGAGGAGGGAAAAAGGAAGGCAAACATTTTACTTTTCCAACACACGCTTAAAAAATCAAGCACACAAAACAGAACGATCAGAGTCACGGATGCCGAGGCCGGGCAGCGCCGCAAGGGCCTGGCAGGGGTGGCCCGCGGGCGGGCGGACGGATGTCCTTACCGGCGCACGCGTGCGCAGACACCCTCCGCCTGGCGCCTCCTGCAGGCTGAGCGGCCACATTGCTCGGAAAAGAGCTCCGCCTGCCCGCCCCCACCCCACCCCGTCAATAAATACGGCACCCTGCACGGTCCTTCGCCCCTGGCGATGCCCCGCCACCGAGCGCCCGGCCTCATCCCAGGGCCGCCCAGCCGGCACGGGCGGGAATGCTCCGGCCGGCCCGGCCCGGGGGGCGCCCCACGTCAGTGGGACACGTCCGCCTCGAGGCGGCAGCAGGGGTTCCGCGCCCCGCACAGGGGCACGGTGCTGTCCCGGGCCTGGCCCTCCATGTCCACGTCCAGGAGGGTCTGACGCAAGGACGGCGCCCGTGGGGGGGCCTCGCCCGGCGAAGAAGCGCCTCCCGGTGCCCGGCCCAGCGAGACGAGCTTCCAGGGGTCGATGCGATGGCGGCCTGCGGACGGGCGCGGACGGGCCGCGAAGGCGAGGGTCCGCGGGCGCTCCACCAGCACGGCGCTCAGGGTGGGCCGCTCCGCCCCCTGGGGGTGGGCGCGGGAGGCAAGGAAGGAGGGGGCGAAGGGCAGCACCTCCCGCGAGCCTGGAGGAGCAAGAGAAGGCGGGGGGAGTGTTGCATGAGAGCAGGCCTCTCTGGATTCGGGGTGCTCTCGGCACCCCCACTGGCTGCCGGTGCTCTTTTGCCTGGGGGCACAAGGCAGCTGCCCTGCCCGTGCCTGTGGGGACAAAAACGGACTCCCCCCCCCCCCCTTCTCCTCCCCCCGAGCACAGCACCGTATCCGAGGGGCCTCCTTTGCCTTCTTCTGGCAGAGGTGCTCAGCGCGAGCGCACGCCCCCGGCCCCTCAGGCCCCCCGCCCGCCTTTGGCCTTGCTGCTGGGCCAGGCCTGGGGAGAGGGCTCCCGGCGCCCCGCTCCAGCAAGGCCTGTGGGCTGGGGGCTCACCCAGGCAGCCGGGCCCCTGCGGGCTCTGCTGGAGGGCCCCGTCCGACGGCGTCCGACGGTGCCCCCGGGGGACGGCCTGCACGGCGCTGACGTGCGTTGGGGTGAGCGACTGCCGGGGGTCCCTCTTGAAGCTCTCGGCGGTGACGTCCACCAGCGCGTTGGGGCAGGGGGCGGGGGCCAGGCTCTCGTAGGCGGGGGCCTCGTCGCTGTCCGAGGGCAGGAGGGACTTGGTGGAGTTGCAGTCGGAGAGGGACGAGAGTGACAGGAGCGTGGCGGAGCTGGGGGGCCCGGAGGGGGGCCCCTGGGGCTGCACCCCCCTTCCCACCAGCTCCACCAGCTCCACGCCCAGGGCGATGGAGGCCAGGATGGACGCGCAGCTCAGGAGCACCAGCTCGCTGCGCCGGTGGGAGGGGGCCGGGCCCCGCCTGGGCCCCTCGGCGGCAGGGGGTCCCCCAGGCCCGCTGGCCTCTGCTGCTGCTCCCGGTGGGAGGAGGGGGAAGTCGGGCGACTGCGGCGTGCTGCTTCCCCGCTCGGCGAACTCCTCTGGGGGGACGGAGAAAGTGCCTGTCAGTATTTGCAGGGTACGCCCCCGATGCCCCCACACCTGAGGGCCCGAGGCAGGCAAGCCGCTCTCCGCAGGGATCACGGAGCCCCTGCTCACCCACCGGCCCCAGGAGGCCCTTCCAGCCGGAAGGAGCGGGAGGAAAGGGCTGGGGGGCCCAACGGCCAGGAGGCAGAAATGGCGCTGCCCGGGCGGCCCGGCACACCCTGGGAGAGGCAGGGGGCTGCGGAGTCAGACGCCCACCTGGACACCGGCGCCTCCTGGGCCGGGTCCCTCTGGGCCAGTCTCACCTGTCCTCTGCCCGTCTGGCAGGCAGCCTGAGACCTGAAGACCGGAGCTGCCGGGCGCCCCTCCGCGCCCACCCACCAGGCCTCGCCCCAGCTGGCGAGGGGCTCCGTCCTCCTCCGCCCAGTGACCTCCAGAGGGTGCGGGGGGCTCACCCATCTCCGTGAGGCTGGCGAAGCCCACCGCCAGCGGCACGTGCTTCGGGGACTTGCCCAGGTTGGGGGCGCTGGAGGACCACTGCTTGCTGCCCTCGGCCAGGGACTTCAACCTGCACAGGTGGAGCAGAGAGCGGGCCACCCCGCCTGAGTGCCAGGCGCCCCCACGGGCACACGCACGTGTCCCCCGCCAGGGGCCTGCCACCCAGCCCCACACCTCACCTCTCCTCCCCGCCGAATCGCTCCTTGTGGACGGTGGAGCTGGGCCCCCACGTCCGGCCCTTCTTCTTGGGGCCCACCAGCTCCTCCCGCGTGGCCACGGCGGTGCGGCCCCAGGTCTGGCTCCCGTCCAAGGGGGTCACTGCAGCAGCCCGGGGAGAGCGGGCAGGATGAGTCCCGGCAGCTCCGCGCCGGCCAGGCCAGCCTCCCCTCTCCCACCCGCCCACCCACCCACCCGCCGGAGCCCACGGCAGTCCCCGGAGGGGCGCTGCTTGTGTGGCCTTCCTGGTGGCCGCGGTGAGGGAAGCCCCCCAGGGCTCGCTTTCTGCCGGGGAAGGCAGGCCAGCCCTGCCCTGCTTGGCCTGCCCTGCACCGGGGGGCGGGGGGCTGAGAGGGCCCTGGGGAAGCTGCCCTCATGGCCTGGGCCGCCTCGAGAGCTCCTTTGGGGAAAGGGGCATTCACTGAGGAAAACCTTTGGAGCGCTCCATCACCAGGGCAGCCTCTTGGGGTCCGCGGCGAGGCCGAGGGCAGCTGGGGCCGGGTGAGGGGCTTCCAGAGGCGTCTCCCCAACCCGCCCCTGGCTGCGTCCAGCCTCTCCCTGCCTCCTTCCTTCCCTCCCTCCCTCCCTCCTACCCGGGGCCGGGCCGGGCCGGGCCGGGGGTCACTCACGGCGGATGGCACGCAGGCGGGGGATGATGCCGGGGCTGCCGGGCGGGCTGGCACCGTCGGAGCCCAGCCCTTTCCGTCGGTCGAGCGTGGGCGACACCTGCACCGTGATCTTGTGCTCGAAGCCTGCGGAGAGGGCAGTGGGGGAGGATCGCTCACGAGCACTGCCCCCCTGGGCCCATGGGGGACAGCCGCCCCCTGCGCGCCCCCCAGGGCCAGCACTACCTGAGGGGAGGCTGATGCGGTTGCCGTCGCGCAGCTTGAGGCGGGAGCGCCGGAAGTGCCCCTTCCGCTTCCTGACGCGCGGCTTCTCCTGCCCCATCTGCGCCATGATGAGGTGCAGCTCGCGCTCCACAATGTCGATCTCGCGCTGCGCCAGCTCCTGCTCCCTCCGGCGCAGCTCGGCCTCCTGGCTCTTCTGCTCCCGGGCCGCCCGCAGCAGCTCCTCCTCGCGGCTGCGCAGCTCCTGGGGAGGCGGGAGGGTTCAGAGGCCCGGACTGGCTCCGGGGGCTCCCCGCCAGCCCCGGTTCGGCCCCCGGCGGGGCCCGGCAGGCGGCCCCGAGGGCACGTGTGGGGGCGGTGCTGTGGTGACCGGCCCCCGGCCCGGAGCGGCCCAGGCGGGCCAAGGCGCAGGATGCTCCTGGGGGGTGCTGGCCGCAGCGGGGGGGGGGCACTCACCTTCTCCTTGGTGCGCAGGTCGTGGAACATGGCCGCAATCTCTGCCTTCCAGTCCTGCTGCAGCGAGTGGAAGGACTCCAGCGGCATCTGGAACATGGCCGACTGCTCGATGGCCACCAGCCGCCGCAGGATGCAGCGGAAGTCCGGCCGGGCATGGGGCTCCGGGCTCCAGCATTCTGCCAAAGGGAGCAGAGGCGTCGGCGGGGAAGAGCAGTTGCACCGAGCAGACCCGGGCTGCCTTGATTCCTGCCGCAGCGCAGCCCGTGCCAGCAGGCAGCGGGGCACTCCGGGAGCAACGGGCCCCCCAAATGCCCCTCTCTGTTGCCGGCCCCCCAGTCTGGGCTCCAGCGGGCCAGTCTAGTCACCCTCCGAGAGGCTTCGGGCACCAGCCGTTCCACCGGCTGAGGCAGATGGCTGAGGAGGCCAGGGAGGGGCTCAGACTGGGGCAACCAGCGGGAGGCAGGCCCAGCGAAGGTGGGGCAGGGCCCGGCACCCCCATCCGTGGTGGGGCGAAGTGGCCGGCGGCCTGGCAGGAGGCCTCCTGGTTCTCCAGCAGTGCTGCTCACCAGGAGGGGAGAATGAGGGGAGGTTGCCAGCGCCGCCAGTCCTGCTTCAAAGCCTGGCCTGGCTCTCTCCTGACCTGGGATGAGTTTATTTGAACCGGAAAGAAGCCTCACTGTTCAAAAGAGTGCGCTTTTCTTCCACTGACTGAAATGCACAGTGCTCGGTTTGAAGTGTGCGGTTTCGAGAGCGCGCACCTTAATACGGGCATTTGCAAGCGTCTTGGCCCATGGGTGCTCCTGCCCGGTTTCAGGGCCGCGGGCAGGCCACCCCGAGCCACTGGCCAAGCCCCACATGTCCGGCTTCTCGCTTGGGTTACAGTGCCTGTTCTTCTCTGTGCGTGGGAGGGGGGCCTTGCCATGTGTGCCCCCCGCCGCTTGGAGCAAGAGCCCCCCGGAAGCAGGGCTCAGGGGCCTTCGGAGTGCTCTGGCCACTCACTCACCCTCCAGCAGGTGGGCAAAGGGTTCGGGGCACGTGGAGGGCACCGGCAGCGCCAGCTTGTTCATGGCCACACCATAGGCCACGGCAAGTGCGTCGATCTCGCGATATGGCACCTCTCCGGTCAGCAGCTCCCACAGCAGCACCCCAAAGCTGGAAGCACAGAGGAAGTGGGACTCGGCGCATGGCACACCACCGAGACAAAGCCCCTCGACCCGGAGCGGCCCCAGGGGGCAGCGGGCTGATGTTGCCCCGGGACTTCCAGATCGTGCGAGAACGTGCGCTGGCTGCCCCCCAGGCTGAGCTTGGCTACCTCCGTGGAAGGCGGCCCTGCCCACTGCGGCCGCTCCTGCACAGGCAAGCCGTGGGGGGCGCTGCAGCGCCTGCCCCCGGCCACGCTACCTCCACACGTCGCTGCTCTTGGAGAAGAGCGAGTGCTTGATGACCTCCGGGGCCATCCAGGCGTAGGTGCCGGCTGCGCTCATCTTGGTGGTCTTGTGCCACTCCCGTGCCAGGCCGAAGTCGGTTATCTTGAGGGTCCGGCCACTCAGGTCCTCGTTCTCGATGCGCTCCAGGATGAGGACTGGAAAGGGCCGGAGACACAGGCCACAGGGGGCGGGGAGGGGAGGGAAGACATCCCTCTTCACCACCATGGCATCTGTCAGCTCGTTCTCGAATGCGACTGCCCTCGGCTGTGGCATGACTGATGCCACGCCGTGTCCTGCCCTGTGCTCGCTTTCTGAGCTGTGTTGGGCAGCCAGGACACTAAACCCCAGCCTGCCTCCCCCGGCCAGCCTGATGGGCCAGGAAGAGGGGCCGGTGAAGGCTGGCGCTGGGGATGCCTCCATCGCAGCCCTGCCCCCCATCTCTGTTGCCACCCCGCAGGGCCGCCCTGTCAAGTGTATCCCTGGACACCGTCGGAGGGGAGAGGGCAGGAGCCCCCCGCACACACGCCCCCTCGGTGAGCCAGGAGCACGGGGCAGTGGCTCCAGAGGTGTGATCCCGCGTACCCGGCTGGGTGCGGGCAACGGGCTCTCTGAACGGGCCTTTGCAAACGCGTCTGGGGCAAAAGGCACAGGCCGTCCAGAGCAGGCGCCTCCAGCAGGAAGCCTCGGCCACTAGCTTCCAGGCTGCTCACGGCCGCTCAGCGGTGCGGGCTCAGGCGTAATTCGGCCTCGGGGCTTCTCAAGCAGCCAAGGCAATGCTGCGCTCACGCAGCAACAGCTCCCGGGGCGGCAGGGGCCACAGGGGCTGAGAGACGGGGGATCGCCCGGGGTTCTTGCTCGTTCAAGGACGAGTTTGTTTGCTCGGAGTGGGAGCGGGAGCGGTTCTGTGCCGTCAGAAGTGTGGCCTGCGCTGCTTGGCACTTCTGGCTCCGTGGCCGGGGACCTGCCCCAGGACGCCGGCCGGCACGCGTGGCTGCATGGGAAGGGCTGGGACCCCCCGGCGCCCCCTGCCTCCCCCCTGCAGGGCACTTACTGTTGATGGACTTGAGGTCCCGGTGGATGATGGAGACCACGGCCTCATTGTGCAGGTAGTTCATGCCCCGCGCGACCTGCACGGCCCAGTTGACCAGCACGTGCGGGGGCACCTTCTTGCCCGCCAGCACCCGGCTGAGCGCCCCACCCCGGGCGTACTCCATCACCAGGCACAGATTGGGGGGCACGAGGCAGACGGCCCGCAGCGCGATGATGTTGGGGTGGCGCAGCATGGCGAAGAGCCGGGCCTCCTGCCGCACGTTCGCTGCAGTCACCGCGACGTCCTCCTCGGGGTCCTGGCGGGTGGCCTTCACCGCCACCTCCTCCCCTCGCCACAGGCCCTTGTACACCTTCCCAAACCCGCCCACGCCGATGATCTCTTCCAGCTCCAGCTCCTGGAAGGAGACCTCCGGGGGGAGCGCGCCCTCCAGGGAGCCCTGCACCTGGGCATAGGTGGGCTTGCTGGCCACGTAGTTGCTCGGGAAGACGCCCACCTTGTCCTGCAGCTTCCCGGTCCACCAGCCCTCGTCCCCGGAGACGGAGGCGTCCTGGGAGAGCACCTCCACCAGGTCGCCCCGCCGCAGGGTGAGCTCCTCCTCTGCTGCCGCCTCGTAGTCAAAGACCGCCGTCCAGAAGGGGCGAGGGGCTGGCGGGCAGGCGGCCCACAGCCCCCCGCAGTCCCCCACCCCCTCGCACGCCTGCTCCATGGGGTCAGCTCCCACCGGCGGCCCGCGCCTCGGAGGGTCGTGGCCTTGCATGCTTCACAGCCCCACGTGGGCCAGTGGGCCGGCGCTGGCCCCAGCGGAGTGCTGGGGGCCCGATCCTGCGCCGCCCACCCCTCCTGCTTCATGGGCGCCCATCCTGCCGGCTGGCGCCCCCTCCTCGCCAAAGGGCTGCTCCCGCAGGCCTCCGGGGATGCTGGTCGGTACGGCGCCGGGAGGAGAGCAGCGGCGAGCCCTGCAAAGGCGGGACGGGGCGGTCACGACCTCGCCTGATAATCCGCGACTTAAACGACAAGCAATCCGGCCTCCCCCGCCCCGCCCGGCCGCAGGGAGCGCGCTCCGGCGCGGAAGAAAGAGGCCATTATGCTCGGCCGCGGAGGACGCGCCAGGAGCCGGCGGCGGCGGAGGCATCCCCGCTCGCCCTGCCGGGGCAGCCGAGCGCGCTCCGTGGCGGCGAGGCACGGGTCCCGTGGCGGGTCCCCCGCGGGAGGGAAGAAGGGCGAGCCCTCTGGCGGCGCCGCAGCGCGGCCATCCCGGCACCCGCCCCCTCCGCTTCGCTCGCCCTTCTCCGAGCCGCCGTGGGCGCGGGCGCCCGTCCTGTGCCAGCCCTGCCGGCTCCTGCGGGCGCCGCCCGTGCGGTCGATTCCCGGGCTCCTACGGCCGCACCTGCCCGCCCGCGCCCATCCACCTGCCCGCTCCTGCGCCTGCCCGTGCAGCGCCCCCCTCTCCGGCCCGCCCTGGCCGTGGCCTGGCCCTGCGCCGCTTTGCCCGGGCTGGCAGCGGCCCCTCGCCCGGCTGCCCCGCCGGCCCACCTGGCGAGCCCCGCGCCTCCCGCTGCCGCCCGCACGCTCCGATCGGGCCCGCTCCCCGCGCGGGGCTCGGCGGCTGCTGCGGGCTGGCGCGTCCAGCGCTCGCCCGGCAGCCGCGGCACGGCTGTCAGCTGGGGAGCGGCCGGCCGGGGAGCCGCACGCCGGCGCCCTGTGCATGCCGGGACTCGTAGTCCCGGGAGGGGCAGCCCTCGCCCCGCACCTGCCTGGCCGCTCGCCCTCGCCAGGCGCGCGGGGACGCGGCCGGGTGGGACCCCGGTAGCCGGAACCGCCGGCAGCCCCGCCTGCTGGCGGCGCTCGGGGGCCTCCGGGGAGCCCCCGGCGAGCCCGCTCGCTCCCGGAAAGCGGCTCAGTCGCGGTCTCAGCCCCGCGCCGGCTCCCCCGGCCTGCGTGCTCCGCCGCCGCGGCTCCCGCTCGGCGCGCCTGCCCTCCTGCCGGGGCGCGTGCTTCGGGGGCCCGGCGCCGGTTCCTGCAGAAGGCGGCTGCAGGCTGGCGTGCTCCCGCCCCAGGGCGCTCGACCCTCGGAAGCCCGCGCGGCCCCCGGAGGGGTCCCCAAAGCGGAGCCGCCCCCGCCTCGCCGTTGGGCTTTCGGGCTCTGCCTGCGCGCGGGGCACTGGAGCTGGGCGGCTGCGCCCCCGGAAAGTTTTCCGCGCGGCCCCCACCCGGCGGCCACTGTGCGCTGTCCTTTCGCAGGGCGGCCAGTCTGCTTCCAAGCACCCGGATGTCGGATTTTCCAGGGGCGGCTCCGCCGGGATGGTGGGAATGATCATCCCGGATCGGCAAGGAATCGTTTCCAGCGCAGGTGGACATGACCCGAGAGCGCAAAGCCGAACGGGCAGCGCGAAGTAAGTGTCTGTGTTGCTGCTGTTCTCTGTGGCTGAGTCGGCCGCCCGGGGACGGCCCTGCCCATCCGCACTGTCCAGACGCCCCCCCACCCCCAGCTCCCAGGAACGGGACCACCCACCTCCAGCTGCCCCCTTTTCCAGCACCACACCTCCCCTGGTTCTCTCCAGCGAGCACTGCCTTCTCGCGGGGTTGCAGATTGGGTCCAGCCGCCCTCGCTTCTCTTCTGGCAGCACGGCGTCATGTGACCCTGCTAGGAGACCCCCCAGTGGAGTCTCAGGTCCCCTCATCATATTAAGGTATGCATGGGGAGGTCATTTTTATATTACCAACCGTCATCTCCTTCATAGGAGAGCACCAGACCACCCCAAGCAGCTGCTCTGGGAGGGGCGGCCACAGTTGCCAGCGGCCTGGGGAGCCACCCCCACCCCCAGCCTGGCCAGGCCCGGGGGACAGCCCGCTTCCTTCTGAGGGGGCAGGCCTGAGGCTGGGTGGGGATGGCATGGGCTGCTCTGGCCGGGACACTGCTGCCTGAGGCCACTGGGGGCGCCGGGGGGGAGCCCAGTCTCGCCCAGCCGGTGGCGCTGTCCCAGCAACAGGCGGGGTGCCGTCACTGCTGGGCGTGTCTTGTGCAGTCTTCTGGAAGCTGGGGGCCAAGCCTCCTGCCAGCCCACAGCTGGGCCTTCAGGGGCCCTTTGTCCAGAGCCCCGAACATACCTGGCCTCCGCGAGGGACCTGCTGCCCGCGGGGCTGAAGGGGCAGGGCTGGTGGGCTGCGGGGCTCCGGAGGGCCCGGTGGGCCAGCAGGCTGTGGCTCCCCCGGCCCACCCCTGCACTCAGACAGACTTGATGAGGCCAGCACAACAGCCCAACTCGCTGTCCTGCCCCCAAGAGAATTTGGGGCCCGGCACTCTGCAGGCTGAGGCCTTCCGAGGCTTCCTCCCCTGACATGCAGTGGCCCCTCGGCCGC
This sequence comes from Varanus komodoensis, assembly GCF_004798865.1. Taxonomy (NCBI): domain Eukaryota; kingdom Metazoa; phylum Chordata; class Lepidosauria; order Squamata; family Varanidae; genus Varanus; species Varanus komodoensis. Next base: position 192,388 of record NW_025335445.1, read on the forward strand.
AGGGCCCTGGAAGGCTTGGAGGGTCCGGGCCCACAGGGCTCAGAACGGAGGGGCTGGAGCCCTGCCCCCTTTCCACAGCTGTAATCACAGCTCAGTCATGCTTCGATTGACTGTCAACGTTTTATTATCCTCTTATGACATTAACTTACTCTGTTTTTATTAGTATGCTGGCATTTTGTTCACTGCCTTGGCTCAGAGTGGAGGGTAATCCATAGCTACCAGCAAACGGAGCTGCCCGAAGGGGGCCCAAGCGGCACGGCAGCTGCAGTGGTGCCCCCCCCCCGTATTCCTCCCGCGGGGCTTGCCACGAGCATCCCTCGCCCTGCGAGAGCTCCCAGCTCTCTGCCTCCGTGGCTCACAGGAGGAGGGACAGCGCCGCACAGGAGCACTCCGCATGCACGGCTGCAGCTGGCACCGGTGCGCGTGCAGGCATGGGCCGACGCATGGGCATGCCCGCTGCAGCTGCGCGCACCCTCTGCCTGCGCTGGCAGAAGTGCCACTGCTTCACATGCGCTTCGAGTGCACGAACAGGCGCAGCCTGGGCAGCCTCCCCTTGGAGAAGAAGGTCTTCCACTTGAGGGTCGTGGTGCCAAAGTGGGTCACGCCCCGCATCCTGAAGGGGTGCACGTTGTTCTGGTAGCTGAGCGGGACGACGCTGTGCAGGGCGGGCGGCTTGGGGTGGATGCGGACGGAGTGGTGGATCAGCTCGTAGAGGATCCGCTGGCCCAGGTCCACGGGCGCCTGCCGCAGCTGCAGGGTGTTGCCCGCGACGTACTTGTGCTGGTGGCGGCCGCCCATCAGCAGCTGCTGCACCATGGCCCGGATCAGGGGGTTGCTCACGCCGTAGAGGTCCAGCAGCCGGGAGGAGCGCTCGTGCCACGCGGCCGAATCCATGCCCCCCTCCACCTCCTTCAGCTGCATGAGCGTCTGGAAGAGCTTTATGAACCTCTCCCAGTCGATCCCTTTGTCGTCCTCCAGGCGGAAGACGTGCTGCCGGCCGCCCCGCCGGAACCTGTTGCGATGCAGGAGCCCCGCTGGCTTGGTGGTCTTGTACAGGAAGTCCTTTGCCAGCCGGTAGCCCCTCAGCCGGGGCCTCTGGAACTGGTCCTCCAGGGCCGGAGGCAGGTCCTGGTCCATCTGTATGATGGCCTTCCAGGCCCTCGCGCGCGGCTGGCCCATGAACCACATCAGCCTGCCTGACTCGCGCGCAGCCGGCAGTTTCGCCCACTTCTGCTTCTGCCGCTGCTCCTCCCTGCCCACCTTCTCCCTCCCTCTTTGCATCCTTTTCTCAGCCTCGTCCAGCGGGATGATCCGTGACTTGTACTGGAGCCGCTTCTGCTGCAGCAGCAGCTTCTGCTCCTGGGCCTTCTCGACGTCGGTCTGCCACCTCCTGAGGGTCTCCATGATCTTCGTGTTCAGCCAGAGCCTCTTGTCCGCCCTTTCCCCCCCCTCCTCCACCCACTCCGCCTTGGCCTCTTCCTCCCAGCTTTGCTTCGAGGCCTCTCTCTCCAGTTTCTGCTTCAGGGCCTTGGCCCGCAGCATGGTCTGGGCGTTTTCCAGCAGGCTCCTGACCCTGGCTGCGAGCGGCGGGGAGCCGGCCGCCCCAGATCGCTGGCGCTGCAGCATCTCCTTGAGCTCTGCCAAGATGGTGACACAGGCTTCCGGCAAGAGCTCCTGCAGCTCCCCTTCTGCCACGACCAGCTCCGCCTGCTCCACCAGGGCCTTGGCCAGGGCCTTGGCATCCGTCGCGGAGGTGACCTGAAGCAAGGACACCACTTGGGAGAGGCGCTGAAATGTCTTGGAATCGCTGCTCTCCAGCTTCTCCGGCTCGGTCAGGATTTCCAGGAGCAACTGAGCGCGTTCCGGAAGCTCAAGCTCTGGCCCAGGGGTAGGTTCATTCTCCCACAGGGCGATCAATGCCTCGCTTTCTTCCCCGGTGGGGAACCAAGGGCTCTCCTCCCACAGGTCTTCCCACAGGCCTGCCTCCAGCTCTGCCTCCAGCTCAGCCTGCAGCTCTGCCTGCAGCTCAGCCTGCAGCTCAGCCTCCAGCTCAGCCTCCAACTCTCCCTCCGCGATGAGTCTCCTTCTCCTGCGAGCCTTTCTCCCATGCTCCAGGAGCAGATCTTTCAGTTTGGCCTCAACCCGCTCGCTCATATCTTCCTCAGACATCTCCTTCAGTCTTTCCTGAGCCAGTTCTGCGGCGTATGCCTGGACCAGCTCCATGGCCCTTGCCTGGGACAGCTCGAGGACTTTTGCCTCATCCACCTCCACGGCTTCTGCCTCGGCCAGCTGCAACACTCTGTCCTCATCTATGTGCAGGGACATGGCCATGGCCAGCTCCATCGCCCTCGCCTCCACCAGCTCGACGGCCCTGGCCTCCGCCAGGGCCTGGATTCTTTCCTCGCTGGCATCCCCTTCCTTCCCCTCGGCTAGGAGCACCTCCCGGGCCTCGGCCAGAGCCCCCTGCATCACCTCCGCATGGACCATCTTCCGCGCCTTGGCCAGCGCCTTCTCCCACGCCTCGGTCAGCGCCTTCTCCCGTGCGGTGAGCAGCGCCTTCTCCCGCGCCTCTGCCACCACTGTCTCCCTGGCCTCGGCCATGGCCACGGCCATGGCCTCCTTCAGGGTCGCCTCTTGGACCTCCACCAGGGCCCTCTCCTTCAGCTCGGCCAGCAAGAGCTCCTTGGCCTCGGCCCGCAGCTCAGCCAGGGAGTGCTCCGACACACGGGCCAGCACCCCCTCCGGCCCAGTGATCAGGACCTCCTGCTGCAGCCGTCGCACCGGGGCCCGCCGCTCCTCCATGCCCTCGGCCACCTCCCTGGCCTGGGCAGCTGGCTGGGCCACTTTCCTCTGGGCCACTCTCAATTTCTTGCTGGCCCTTTCCCACGCAAGTGGCTTGGCCTCCCGGCGCTCTCTCCCCCAGGACCCCAGGCGCCCCTTTCCCCGGGCCCCCTCCCTGTCGCTGCCCCCGGCTGCCTCCCTGTCCTTCTGGCCGGCTGCCTGCTGGTCCTGCCCCAGAGCCGAGGGTGCTTGCTCCCAGCCTTCCGGTGCCTCCGGCTCGTGCTTGGCCCCTCCCCTCCCCGCCGCCGCCTCTGCCCTCACGCCCACCCGCCCCACCTTCTCTCTCTTGGAGAGCAGGTGCCTCCGCTTGCCTGCCCTTTCCCTCTCCTTGGGCCCCCTTTTCTCCCCAGGGACCCGCTTTCCAGAAGCCGCGCTTTCCACCTCGGAAGAGCCCTCCCGACTCAGGTCGCTGCGCTCGGCCTCGCTCCCCGAGCGGCCCGGCACGTCCTCCTCCGTCCTCACGGCGAGCACCGCCTCCACGCTTTCCTCCAACGGCGGCGGCTGCGGCTCCTGGGAGGAGGCCTTCAGCCAGTCCTCCACGTGCCTCGCCCGCCCTGCCTCCTCCAGGGTGACTTCCTCCTGGAGGGTGGGGAGGGCCTGGCCGAGGGCCAGGAGGGCCTCCCAGGACACGGCCCGTCTGGCCAGGGCAACGCGGGCCGAGGCCAGCAAGTCCTCGGCTGCGGTGCGGCCCTCGGCGGGGGGGGCGATGCGCAGCATCAGCAGCTGGTAGAGGTCGCTGCGCCACTTGGACTTGTCGGCGCTGTACTGCTGGTCGGGGTCGATGATGCTGCCCTTGGTGGCCACGGAGGGCAGCTTGGCGGGCGACGGCTGACTGGGCCTGGCCTGCAGGACGCCGCTTTCCCGCTTGGCTTCCACCGGGAGCGCAGCCACCTGCTCCTCCTTCTTGACCTTCTGCCGCTTCAGCACCTCCACGTAGAGCTGCGTGCGGGTGTCGCGCCGCTGCAGGAGGACAGGCTGGGCCTGCTTGCGCGGCCGGACTGGCTTTGGCGCCTCCTGGGAAACGACGGGCAGCAGCTTGGGGCCCGGCCGCTTCTCCCGGGCCTTGTGCTCCCTCCTGGCCCGCCGCACTTCCCGCCACAAGGAGACGCTGCTGCCGCTGGTGCTGCCGCTGGTGCTGCCGCTGGTGCTGCCACTGCCGCTGCTGCCACTGCCGCTGCTGCTGCCGGAGGCGCTCTCCGGCGAGGCCACGCCGCCCGGCGCCGCCATGACGATGGCCTTGCCTTTGGGAACAGGTGCGAGGCTTTAGGATTTGTTCCACAGGCATCATTTTACACGGCTGCACATGGCACACAAGGTTTGGGCCCCCCAGACATGCAAGCCACCCCCCGCTCTGTCGTCGTACCTCGTGCCTTCTGGATCCGAGGGAGCTTCTCCTCTGCCTGTGGCCCAATGGCTTCCAAGGAAGTGGCTGTTAGCGAGAGGAGAGGAGAGGAGAGGAGAGGAGAGGAGAGGAGAGGAGAGGAGAGGGAGGCGAGCTTGGTGGACGGGCCCCAGCGAAGGCCAAGCCACCGTCCGCACAGGCAGCCCATGCTGCTCATCTCCCCACTTTCTCATGAGGGACTGATTCCATTAAAAACAATTCACTGTAACTGAACAACATGCAGCTCTAGCCGCCCACCTTGTGTGCGATTAACAGAAAGATAGGATAGAAATATTTTGAATAAACCAAATAAAATGTGAGGCGAAATGGACACAAAGAAACTCAGAAAGCCCGCCCCCCCAACAAAATTGTCTAGGGAATCTTGCCAGCCTCTGCCCTCCCCAAACCACAGGATTTAAAAATGCCACAGTGGCCAAACAAAAAGACAAAACCCGTGGAGGAAGACTTGGCCCAGTCTGCAAAGCGCACCCAGGAAAAGCCAGCCGCCTCAGCACCGTCTGAGCGCCGCGGGGGAGCTCGGCAGAGACCCCTGCTCTGGAGGAGCCCCGGGGCTCCCCTCCCGGAGTGCGCGCGCGCGCGGCGGGGGCGCAGGGAAGGCTCCGGGCCGGCGCCGCGGAGGGGCGGGGAGGGGCGGCCGGCCGGCCGGCCGGCCGGGGGGCCGACTTACTGGAGGCCTGCGGGGGCGCCCTGTCGGCGTGGGCGAAGAGCCCCAGCCAGCGGGCCTGCGCCGCCAGGTGGTCGTCGGGCTTGGCGAACTCGTCGGGCGTGCCCTCGGCGATGCCCTTGCGCCGGGAAAGCGGCGGGCGCACGGCGGGCTGCGCCCCCGCCCGCGGACACTCGGACATGAGGAACAGGTTGGCCGTCAGCTGGTTCTCCACGCGGGACAGCAGCCGCTCGGCGCCCTCGGTCAGCGCGTACACCGCCTCGTCCTGCGACTCCGCGATGATGCCCGCCGCGCGCACCCGGCGGGGGAACCTGCTCTCGAGCACGCGCTTCGGCTCGGTCCTGCGGGCGGGGAAGGGCGGCGGCAGCGGGGCGGCGTGACGCGGGCCGTCGCCCCGGCCGGACCCCCCCCGCCCCGCCGGCGCGCCAGCCCCGCACGCCTCGTGGGGCGCCTCCCCTGTGCGTGT
>NW_025335445.1:197860-205795 GCF_004798865.1 Varanus komodoensis
CGGAGTCCAGCAGGGACCGGGCCAAGTCGCGCACCTTCTTGTTGTCGTCCAGCAGGGCCCGGGCCAGCGGCACCACCTCCTGCTCCGTCAGCAGGTCCATCTTCCCCAGGGCCTCCCAGGCGGCCAGCCTCATCCTCACCTGGGGAGAAGAAGCGGGACCGCCAGCCTGGCCCAGGTGCCCCCCGCGGCTGGAGCACCCCCGCTGGCCCGGAGTCGAGCCAGCCCCTGCCAGGGCAAGGGGTGCACCCGCACAGCCTCCCTCCCAGAGTTAACCCCCGGATGCGTCCTGAGAAGCCAACCGGCCCTTGGCCTGCCCAGCCAGGTCCCTCTGCCCCCCAGGCTGCCTGCCAGGAGCCCGATCCAGGCCAGGCTGTGCCAGCACAGGTCACTGCAGCAAAGACGGGCACCCAGAGACGCTTGGCATCCCCTCCCCCGAGTTCCTGGAAGGGGCCACCCACCGCTGGCCTGCTGGGCTGCCCATGCGCATTCGGCACCCGCATTTCTGGAAGAGAATCTGGGGGAACCCTCGCGGCTCCCCGGGCGATGGGAGCTCAGCCAGCAAAGCCACGTGGGCCCCCTTTCCCGCCCGCCTCCACCCGTGTGGACTTTCCTCCTCCCCGGCCCTCTCCCCGCAGACATCCAGCCGCGGCCCCTGGCACGGGGGCTGCCAGTTCGCCTGCACAGCAAAGCCCGGGGACCCCGCCAGGGCCCGGCCACGTCCCCGCTGGAGCGGCAGCCCCTGCGGTGTCCCCCGGTGCCGCCCCCCGCTGGGGCTGCTCGCGGGCCGACCTCCTTGTGGGTGGTGTCCAGGATGAGGCGGTCGAAGGCCCGCTCCTGGACCGCGCTGGGCAGCGCGTAGGCCTCGGCGAGCTGGACGAGGGCCGAGGTGCAGAGCACGTAGCTGGAGTACGGCACGTCGTCCATCAGGCTCAGCAGCGCCTCCACGACGCTGGGCAGGGTGGTGTCGCTGGGCTTGTGCCGCAGCCACGGCTTCGCCACCAGGTCGGACAGCAGGTCGCCCCGGCGGGGCCCTTCCGCCGAGGACGTCCCGTGCCGCATCTTGTGCGCCTTCTTCTTGCGGGCCTTCTCGGCGGCCTCCGAGGTGTCCCCCTCTGGCAGCTGGATTTTGATCACCCTCCGCTTCGGCAAGGGGTCCCTGCTCTGCAGCAGCGAGCACCGCAGGGCCTCGGGCGTCCCCTTTGGGAACAGCCGGGCCCGGACCACGGAGTTGGGGACGTAGCCGTCGGGGGCGATGGGCCAGGAGCGCCCGGGCTGGAAGGGGATCCTGCGCAGCAGCGGGACGTCAGTCAGGGGCGGGAGGCCGCGGTAGGGCGGTGGCGCCAGGGGCGGTGCAGCGGGCTTCTTCTCCGGGGGCCGGTGCTGCTGGATGAGCTCGTACTCCAGGGCGAACTCCGGGTGCACCTCTTTGGTGGCCGGTTCCTCCCCGTAGAAGTCTGGGCCGGGCAGGCGGCTCGCGTCCTTGCCGAAGAGCTCCGCCACCCTGGCCACGCCCTTCTCCAGCACCACCTCCTTGTGGTTGGCGATGGGCTCCAGCCGCTCGTACTTCTTCGCCAGCTTGCCCACTTGCCGGTACCTTTGGAGAAGAAGGACCCACGTCCTACAGGGCTCCCCCGCCGAGCGTCCGCGGAAGCCCAGGCCCCCGCACTGTGCCGCGCCCCCCGTCCCACAGGCACGGGCCGGGCTCCTGCGAAGGGCCCCGCAGCGCAACCCCACTGTGCTTGATGGCTCAGGCGGGACAGACGCTGGGGCCATGGGCAGGGGCCGCTCGGTGCCAGGCACGCCCCGTGGTCCAGCAGCGTGGCGGGAGGCCATCGCGGCCGAGGGATGCGGGACGGGCCCGGGACGGGAGCACGCAGCCGGCCGGCTCTTGCCCTGAGGCAGCCCGGCCTCCCACCTGGCGCCCAAGCGCCCGCACCGCCTGCGCGTCCGCCTGGCGGCTGCTGCGACAGCTCCAGCCACAGGTCAGGAAGGGGCGCGAGGAGCCCCCGTGGGAAGTGAGGGGTGCCCCCTCGCCGTGGCTTCCCTTGCGCACCTCCTGCCCCTCCCCGCGCCTCCCGGCGCAACTCACTTGGGCACAAAGACGATGTCAAAGGAGAGGAGGAAGCGCGACACGAAGGGCAGCGGGAGCTCCACCGCGTCGTCTCGCACGCGCTGGGCCAGCAGCGTGCCGAGCTGCTTGCTGGGGAGGTACGTCACGCACGAGATGAAGAAGATGTTCATGTTGCAGCCCACGACCAGGTCGCCGCGCTGGTTGGCGAAGCAGACGCGGCTGAACTTGAGGCTCGTGTCGAACTCCACCAGCAGCTGCCCCAGGATGTCCCAGATGCGCACAGAGCCATCCGAGCCGCCGGTCACCAGCATGCCCAGCGGGTGGCAGTAGTCGAAGGAGGTGATGCTGGTGGGGTGCAGCGTCGCCGTCTCCTTCCAGAAGGGGTTCTTCTTGCCGGGGACCAGGGCCCCGTGGCGCCACAGCCGGACCCGGTTCTGCTCCGTCAGGACACAGATGTAGCCGGGGATGAGCAGGAGGCGGTGGATCCGGCAGTTGGTGCTGGCGATGGCCACGAGGGGGACCACCTCGAGGAGGCGGTTCTTCTTCAGGACGACGTTGGAGAGGATGATGTATTCGTCGAGGCCGTAAGAGCACAGGTAGGAGGACTCCCACGTGTGGGGCGACGGGCTCCCCGCCGCCGAGATGCTGCTGAGCGCCACCACGTTGCCGTCGTGCAGCTTGCGGCTGCCCATACGGTACAGCTGCTGGGTGACCGTGCGCACCCTCCCACTCTTGAAGCCGCTGAAGATGAAGCTGGAGGTGCGGCCCTCCAGGTCCAGGCGGCTGTAGGCCAGGCAGAGCACCTTGTCCTCCACGCTGTCCGCAGCGCGCAGGATGTACTTGACCGGGCAGGGGTTCTTGGACGTGTCCAGGGCGTAGATGTCGGTGGTGCCCATCGTCACCAGCAGCTCCTCCCGGTCCGGGTCGTAAACGGTGTCCAGGGCCTTTTCCAGCAACTGGAAGGGCCAGGTGATGAACAGCATTTCCCCAGTGATGGGAGAGAGGAACCGGACGACGCCGTCCTCCGTGGTGGCCAGGATGCGGGCTCTCTCGGGCCCACACTGCACCCGCACCAGGCCCTTCAGCATCGATTTGGTCCTGTTGAAGAGCTGGTAGAAGTTGTTCACCGTGCGGATGGTGAAGGTGAACTGGGTGCGGAGGAAGAAGGTCTGCTCGGTGATGAACTGCATCTGGAAGACCTCCTCGCCGATGTCCACGCGCCGGAGCAACTCGCAGGTCGTCACGTTCCACTCCTTCAGCAGGCCGTCCAGCGAGGCCGTCATGAGGGTGTGCACCGGGATCCGGCTGATGATGCTGGTGATGGCACTCAGGTGGGCCTTGAACTGGCTGACCTGCCCCCCCGTGCCGAAGTTCCACACCTTGACATCCCCGGCGAGGTCTCCAGTGTAGAGGAAGCTCTGGGACCAGTTGGCCGAGCAGCACGTGAGGGACACACCCTGGCTCACCTGGAAAGCACGGATCAGGGCCCTGCTGTGGGAGTCATACACGCGGATGACGTTCTCGCACAGGGCCAGCAGCACCTTCTGCTCCTGCTCGAGGCTCAGGGCGTGCACGAACTCCCCGCTGGCGATGGGCACCTCCTGCGCCACCCCCATGGACAGGCCCTCCTCCGTGGCCAAGGACCAGAAGATGACCGTGCCGATGGCGCCGGTCACCAGCTCGCCGGTGGCCGGGTTGAAGCACATGCTGGTGATCGAATAGGGTGAGCGGCTGTCCAGGAGCAGCTTGAAGTCCCGGGTGTGGTCCGCGAAGAAGCGGAAGTGGACGTCGTCGCAGTAGGCCACGAAGAGGTGCAGGCGGGGGGCGTGGGTGATGGCGAGCACCATGGGGTCCTCATCTATGGCGTAGACTTTCTCTGTCACCGGCGGCTCCTCCTCCTCCCGGTACACCCAGGCACGCACCTGCAGGGGAGAGGGGACCCCCGCATGACGGGCCCGCAAGGTTTTGCCCTCCGGAGCCGGCGGGAATGCTCCCCTGCCTGGCCAGCGAGCCGCGCCCCAGGGGTTCTGTTTCCTCGCTTGGTATTTCTTGGTTTGCTCACATATCTGCCCCAGCCCTTCGATCCCAGGGCCCCCACAGAGGGTGCATAGATGCTGCAGTACAGCAGAAAGCCCTGGAATCAGGCAGGCGGGCGAGAGGCCGGCTCGGGGGCTCCCGCCGTGGCTGCTGGCCCCCCACCCTCCCCATCCTGCACTGAGAAGCGGGGGAAGAGCCCACTCAAGGAAGGGGCCTTCACCTCATCCCTGGTGCCGGGTCCCTGGGTGAGGAGTGGCAGAAGACCGAGGCCCCGGGGTGCTAGGACTTCGCCTTGCCCTGGGAGTGGGGCTGGCTGGCGTGTGGGGCCCTTGGAGTGGGGAGGCCCTGCCTCGGCTGATCGCCTCCCCCCGGGCCGGGGAGGGAAGGCCGCGCAGCGGCCACGGTGGCCTGGTGCAGCCTCCGCGTCGCCAGACCGGAGGGGCCTTTCGCGCAGCCCGGCAGCCTGGCTCCCCCTGCCGTTCTGGGCCGGAGGGGGCGAGTCGCGGCCCCGGGCCAAGGAGACGGCGGTTGGAGCCTCCGCTGCGGGCCAGCCCCCACCTTGCTTCCCTTGGCCCTCCTCCAGCTGAAGGACGCGAAGTAGTGCTCCACGTCGCTCGTGTAGAAGCAGATGATCGGCATGCAGTTGGGGAAGCAGCTCTCCCGGAAGACGATGCTGGGCCTGTCGCTCAGCCGGATGTGGGAGCCCTCGCTCGGCTCCGGCAGGCCCTGCCCAGAGAGGAGGAGGGCAGGCGAGTAGGGGGAGCCGCAGCCCAGGTATGCCCCGTGCGTGCGGCACAGCTCCTCCTCGGAAGGCGCCCTGAAGGCCCGGAGGAAGGGCCTGGCGCGAGGCGCTCGAACCCTGCGGCCTCCGGAGGAGACCTGCCCCGTGCGGTCGCTGCCGTGTGCACAGAATGTCTCCAGGGCACCGGTGCCTCGGCCTTTCCCCACCACTTCATTCTTTTTTTTTAACCAGCCAAGATCTATGAAAGCAGAACAGGGGAGATCGGCTGCCCAGTGGCTGGAAGCACTGCCTGGGTGCGCCCACTGGCTCCCTCCCCAGCCATCTTGCAACATGCGCGGGCGCACAGCCCTGCCCCACCCCAGGGGAAACCGTGGCTCGGCTCACGTGGCGCCCGGCCCCTTTACCCGCTGGAGTTCTAGCTTGTCCTGAAGTTGGTATTTGAGCTCCTTCCACTGCGGCACGATGCAGACCGGCCCCTTCAACATGACGCCGCCTGGAGGGTGCCCTGGGCTCCGCTGCTGCGGGGGGCCAGCCTAGTGCAGGGGGCACGTGTGCCAGGGCGCCTCCGGGGCTGCCTGGGAGAGGGACAGACGGGCCCTGAGCTGGCGCGGGGCGGAGCCTTGTGCTCGGCCCTCTGGGCCTCGGGGGTGGCGGGGGACTGCCCTTCCCCAGGAGCCAGAGACACTCGCTGTTGGCGTGCCCCCATTGTGGGGGTGCTGCGAGCACGCCCCACATGGAGCCTCGTCTGGCGGAAACACGCCTGCCGCCGCAGCCAGCCCGGAGCACGGGGGCCTCTGCGGCAGGAGGGGCCGTTGGCCTTGCGCCGCGCCACTGCCGGGGGAGCGGTCGGCCACCTGCCCAGCGTGGCCTGCGGAGAGGCCGTGGCTCTGTGGGCCCTCAGCCAGGAGGGGGCCTCTGCCAGCCCCTAGGGTCCAGGGCTGCCCTCACTGAGCAGGGCCCCCTCCCAGTGCCTCCGGAGAGTGCCGAGCTGTCCCCCCGGCCCTCCTGAATGGGGAAGCGCATGCCGGGTCTCGGCCGGCCAGCCCCAGGCCCAGCCCCTGCCCCCGGCTCAAAGGAGGCTCGGGGGACCGGGAGGCTGCGGGGTGGCTGTGAGGGAGCGCGGCTCCAGCGGGTCCCGTCTGGGCAGCGGTCGCCAGGGCCGACGCGTGGTCAGGACACGAAGGAAGGTGGGATTACCGGTTGGGATCCCTGGAATCCTGCGGGAAGGGCGGCAGTGTGACATCACAGCCTTCCAGCCAACAGGCAGCGAGCAGCCAGGGCCCGGCGGAGGGTCCTCTGGGCGACGTCAGGGGGGCCAAAGTGCGCGTCGGAGGCGGAGCTGGACGGAAGGGTGTCCAGGGAGGGAAATCGCCCCTTCTGCCTGGGCTGCGTGAGGCTGCCTGCTTGCCTTCTGCAGAACATGGGAAAATCAACGGACCTTTTAATGGGATAGCAGGGTAAACGCGGAGATGACATGCAAGCGGCTTGGTTGTGCATCCCAAAATGGGATCCCAAAATGGGATCCTAAAATGGGATCCCAAATGGGATCCCAAAATTCAACAAGCCTGAAAAGAATGGAAAGTTTTAGGGTTCTTTTCAAACGGTAAATCTATCACTTCAGCAGGAGCCCTTCCTTGCTCTATTCATGTTTTTGTTTTGAGAGCTCATGGGAATGTCTGTTTTGGTTTGCGTCTGTACACAATATTTAGTTTCAAATAAGCTTTAAAAGTTGCAGTACATAAAGCTACAATTCTAAGCACTCTTCCTAGGAGAAAAGCGCCACTGCCTAGAGGGAGGATTACTTCTGAGTAAACATGCACAGGATCACGCTTGCGGAGTGCAAGCAAAGAAATGTGCGTCCACTGCGTGTTTTTGCCAGACTTTTAAAAATGGGATGTTTTCAGGCTGGGGAATGGGATGGGGTGCGGTGGGAAAGGCTCCCCTGAGCCGCGGTGATCCGCCTTCCCTCAGGATGCCCCGAATCCACTGGGTGCTCCTGCCTGTGGGTGTTGTGAGCACGGCCGGTCATGTAGACGTCTGCAGAGGAGTCCAAGACTGGCCTTCGCTCTTCTCAGGCCCCGGGAAGCACGAGGCTTAACTCACACCCTAGACGTTCTTAGTGTGATCCTTTAACACTGTTTAGAGAGGTGCGTGTGTGGTGTGCATTGGTGCAGTCTGTTCGTCCGTCCGTCTCTGTGCAGTTTCACTGCCATGTCTAATCTGGTAAGGCTTTTGCACTCTGCAGGCTGCCCAGAGAGCTCTGGCTATTGGGCCTCGGGGAGGAGTTAGCCCCGCAAAACCCAATGCCGGAATCGGCCCCTTGTCACAGATAAATCAGAAGCCCCCCCCCCCCGCTCCCCTTGCATTTGCATCCAAATCGCAATTCCGTGATTTGACCGTAATGAGCATCTTTCTCCATAAGGAGACACTCGCCTTTAGGGCTATAGGGTACAGCCAGGCATTAATAATGGAAGAGGCTTGCATTATTGATGCCTCGTTACGCAACCGGTGTTTGCCGCTCATCCCCTCCGCCTCATTAAGGGGCTGCTCGTTCAGCAAGAGTGCAGCATCACCCAGCCGAGCCCAGCGCCAGCCTGCGGCTCGGCCCGGCTGGGCTGGGCGCGACCGTCGTCCCGCTGACCAGCACCGCGGCCGGGCAGAGCCCTTCATCTTCAGGGAAGGGCCCGAAGCGGCGCTATGCCTGGTGTGGGGAAACGTGTGGGCGGAGGAAGTGTGGGGGGAGGCTCGGTGTGGGCTGCCCCACGGAGCTCCTGCTCGGGGTCCGTGCAGCCAGGAACCGGAGGCTCCTGCAGGAGGGCTCGTGACCCCATCTCTGCCCGGACGTGCCGAGAGCTCGGATCCGGAGCACCGGAGTGTGGGGCTGGCCTCCTGCTCCCGAGCAGCCCAGCAACCCGAGCTCTTCCCCGCTTTGGCACCAGCTGCCGGATCACCAACTCACTCGGCTCTTCCTGCCCACAGATGAGGCGGCTCCCTGGTGCTGCCATGGCAACCGGAGGGACGGACCACCTTCTCCATCCCAGGATGCAGGGAGGTGGGAGGCTTCCCCAACCCCTTTTCTAGCCCC
>NW_025335445.1:205895-270427 GCF_004798865.1 Varanus komodoensis
TGTGGAGGCGGGAGGGGCAGGGGCCCCGCGGGCCGCCGTCGCGCTGCCCCCCGCGGCGTGGGCTCCGTCGCGCCCCGGCGGCGATAGCTGCGGTCGGCGGGCCGGGGGTTGGCGGCGTCAGCTCGGGGGCTGACTGGCCCCACTCGGGCCCCCTCTCGCCTGTGCGGATGGGCAGGGGAGGGCGGCCGCTGCGTGGCCGCCGCGACGGGGCTGTCGAGGGGCACCGGCGCCGGGGAAGCTCTGGGCTCGGTCGCCTGAGCAGAAGGGCAGGCGGGGGGCTGCTGCCGGGGGCTTGGGAGTTGACCTGCCTCCTGCCGTGTGAACGGAGCCGAGGGAGTGAGCCGGCAGGTGTGTTCCATGGGCACCGCCAGGCGTGCAGGAAGTGTTTCGGCCAGTGATGATGGCTGCATGCTGCTGTGGAGCAAGAAGCGGGAGTCCGGGCTTGGTCCGCTGCTCCCGTTTGGGTGAGACCTGGCTCAGCAAGCCCTCCTCACAGCGGCTTGGCGCTTGCTCTGGGGGGCGATCCAGCGGGGGCGAAAGGACCCGTGCGCCAGCCTGTGGCTCTTCCTGGCATACCCTTCTGTGCGAGAAGCAGCGCCCACAAATGCTTGGGGTGGTGGGGCCTTTGGCGTGTGGCTTTTCTCCATGTGGCTCTCACATCTGTTGGTGCAGCTTCTCCGTACTGGCAGCGAATGCGTCAGGCCCGTTTCGCGACGTAGGTCCCACCGGGCAGTGGCTGGGCCTGCAAATAAAGGCAGCCCGGAAACCCGCCTTTCTGCTTCACTCCCATTTCGACGTGCCGCTCGAGAGGTGTGAGAATGCTGTGCTGGCCCTCTCAGGTGGGACCGGATTTTTATTCCTGTGCACTGAGCAGGTGCACCTGTGGAGCGCGCATGTGCTGGCCGATGTGGGATGTTCTCCCTTCACAATTTGTCTGCTACTTACTGAGAAGTATCTTCAGGCGGAGATCAGCGAAGGTGACGTGGCCTTTGGAACGGAGCGCCACGGGGAGGCTGCGTGGTGACTCGTGGGATGGTCCCCCTGGACGAGGGGGATGGAGGCCCCACTGTGGCACCTGCTGGGAGGGTGGCGTGTCGGCCCATGCGCGGAGGAGGTGGAGTGAGGTGTCTTACAGCAGCGGTGCTTCCCCTCTTGGAAAGGGGGGTGCAAAAGGGCCGCTCATTTGGTCACAGGCGGATCAGGCGGCTCGCCGGGCCCTGGCCTGGGCTCCCGGGTGGCGGAGACGGGAGCGGGGCATTGGCCTGCACTAGGACGCGGAGCCGCTCTGCCCGCCGAGCGCTGGCGTGCTGGGCGCCTTTGGCCCATTGGCGGCACTCCTCAGGCCTGCGGGCGCTCCGGGAACGCAGCCGCTCCCCACGCGGGTCCCCGAATGGAGCTGGGGCCCCCTGAAGGCGGGACCGGAAGCGTCCCGGCTGCCTGGCAAGAGGCAGCGGCAGGCCGGCTCAGCTCGGACGCCGCGCCTGTGCTCAGAGTGGGCACGTGCAAAGAGTTAAGACGTGCTGCAGCTTCCGGGGAATACCGGCACACGCGGCGTGACACGCATTCTCCCTTCCCACGTGGCTCCATTGGATGTGTGGATGGCTCGTAGGGGAATTTGGCCTGTTGTCGACCTGCTTCGTGATCGCGCCAGCCCACTTCTAAGGAAAACAAAACTGGACTGCGCGTGGGAGGGTCCTGTTTGGCTTAAAGGTATGCAGATGACTCTCCGGGCAGGTGTCCTTAAATAAACAGCCACTCCTTGCAGTGTTTGCCTCCCAAACATTCCCGCTGGAGGCACCTGAAAGTGGGGCGGGCACACGGTGCAGGGGAGCGTGGTGCGGCATTTTCTGGGCTCTGCAGCCTGCGTTAAGTGTCGGGGCCCTGCCTTGACCTGCCGCAGCTGCCCGGGGACACCCTGGTCAGACTGATGGCGGCGAAGGTGCGAAGTGAGCGCTTCCCCAGGCACTGTGCTTTGCACACCATAATGTGCATAACCTGGACTGGCTGAAAGATGGCATGCCCGCTCCTTTTTCCTGACTGGATTTTTATAACATTTTTTCAGTAGAATGAATATGGGCCAAACACGACCTGAAAAAGTCAAAGAAAGCAATCAAACGCAGTCTAATTCCGCTCGGATACACGTGCAGAACCGCAGCTCCTTCAAGCAGGCCTAGTTTCTATGAGGGGGCTGTCAAATTCTTTTAGGGTTCTGAGCTGGATGTGCGATCAGCACAACACGACATTATGTGTTGTGATTATGTATCCTCACCATCACACAAATTTTTTATTTTGCATCATGTTTTCAGGATTTCCATGATTTTGGACATATCTGGTGTGGTAGGAAAGTTTGTTAAGAAATTATGTCAAAGGTTCTGAGGCTGAGATTTGCTTTGATGGTCCTCACTGCCGCTAAAAGGTGTCTGGTGCCGTTTGGGCACAAAGAGATAGGGCAGCAGAGCCTTGGAAAGAAATCCGGAATGGCAAGTGGAGTGGGGTTCGTTTGGGCCTCTTCGTGGCTGCGAGGACTTTGTCTCGGGCTTCCTCTGCCAGAGGACGTGGCTCGCTCCCACTGGTCCTGTGACATCCGGCCCAAAGTGTATCCGAAGCGGCTTTGATGACTCTCTGAGCCTCGCTGAGGCTCAGCACCACTCGGAAATGGACTTGAAAGGCAGCTGCCTGTCCTTGCCCTTACTGCCTTCAGGGAGCCAGGAAACGTTTGTTTCAAAGGCACTTATATATTGTTAGACCAAATCCACTTGCCCATATGTTTTAATGCTTCAGGTGACCTGCAAAATAAACAAGTCAACAATTTGTGTAGTTTGGATCGTGTGTGCCTTTAATGCTAGAGATTTGGACTTCAGGGACATTGAAATGAGCCGCTGGGCATGTCCCTCGCTCTTGTACCCCAGGCCTGTGCCCCAGATGGTGGGTTTGAATAGCTGGGAAGCAGGAAAACGTGCCCCTTCCAGTTTTTCCCTCCGATCACCAGCAGATAGAAGTGTTTTGCAAACCCGACCCACCGTCTTCTGCTTTCAGCTTTCTTTTTACCTCATTTTGGAGCAGTTGCCCCTTTTGGACCTCTTTGGTGATTATCCACTTATGTATGAATAGGAATTCGATAGCGCGGTGGAACTAGATTGTACTGGGTTCAATACCACTTGCATTTTATCCTGGATTGTGAGTGCAGTGCAGGAGTATGTCTAGGGTTGCGTCCCCTCCCTTCACCGTGGAGAAGGGGAGTCATTTTGGTCCCTGGGCTGGACCGCTGTCTGGGCCTGGTCTGGCCGGCTGAATGACCTCAGCGGCGTGGACTTGACCCAAGGCTCCCCGCCGCTGTTGGCCTCCCCTGGGGAGGGAGGCCTGGAGGAAAGGACCAGCACCAGGCCCTCAGCCCGCCAGTGGGAGTGGAGCCACAGCCTCCCGTGGCAGCAGCGGAAGGCCGCCCCGGTTGCATCCTCCACCTCCAGATCATGCCGAGCATTTTGGTCAGGGAACCGTTAACGCGTTCCCAATCACTTTTGGGGCCTGGTATTCTTGGATCCCATGCAGCACGCCAGCCCCTGGCCCCGTTTCCCTCTCCGTGTGGGTTTTCCTTGAGAACCAGCCTCTCCATTCCCCAGCTTGGCCTGGAGCCCCTGGCAGTGGCTCAGGAGCACCTGGGCAGGGCGCTCTTCTCCAGATGCCTCCGCCTGCCTCCCTCACGGCCCTTCTGCCCGCTTGCTCCGCTCATCTCCCCTTTGCCAGGTGCCCGCCTGCTTTCCCTGTGCTGGGGTGCTCAGAGCCACACGGCCGGCTCCACCGAGCCAGGAGCCCGGCCCAGCCAGCTCTTCCTTGGGGCAGATGGCCGCTTGGCGCTCAGGATGTCGGCCGTCCCTGCACCCTGCTTGGCTTCTTCGGTTTGGGCTTTTCTTTGGCCAGCGCTCTACCCCCGTGCAGGGCGAGAAGGGCCGGCTGGCCCAGGCAGTGAGCTCACCTGCCTGCTCGGCCGCTTCCGGCCGCGATGCTTGGCCGTGGGGCTGTGGCACCGGCAGCCGAGCTCCCTTTCGCCCGCGTGGGCTGAGCAGTGCAGGCCTGGTGTGTGTCCGCTGCGGCGGAAGCCGTCAGATTAGGGGGTCGCCGTCCGGGGGGTGTGGCTGATCTGCCGGCCTGCGCCTGTTTCCAGTGAGGAGAAATCTAGGTCAGCGGAGCCCTCTGGGAACGAGGATTGCTCCAAAAACCATGGGGTGGAGAATGAGCGAGAATGAGGGAGAGGAAGTAATTAGAGCCCCCTGACTCACGGAGCTTGGCTCGGTGTCCACTCTCCCAGATTTGCACACTCTTTGTAAAATGGAGCTGAAAGCAGACCTGCTCGATCCGCGCCTGCCCCAAATGTCCGGGCACGAGCCTCACGCGGAGGCCTCGCAGCCAGCCTGCGACGAGGAGCAATGGAAGGCCGTCCCACACTGGGTGGCCTGGCCGGGCCTGCGCCGACCCCCACGCGGGCTTTGCGCCGGTGTTGCCTTCCTGCTTTCTGACCGTGGCTTTGTCCAGGAGGTCTGCCTGCTGAGGTTTGCTGTGGCCACGCGGCATTGCGTGGGACGCCCTCCCCTGGGATGTGGCCCCTAGCTGCAGCGTGGCCTTCCCAGGCCTGGGCCCCTCGCCCACAGTGCCGTTGCCACAGCCCGCTTTCAGCCCAATAATGGAGATCACATGAATCCATTCGGTTCATCTGATCAGGGCTGGGTTCCCCTCCGCAGGGCAGGGCTCGACCTGCGTGTCTGCTCAGCTTCCCGCTCGGGCGCCTGCTCTCCGGAGCTGGCAGGCCTCGTCGCCCGGTCCCCCCGCTCGCAGGCAGGCTGTGGCGCTGCTTCCTCCCGCTCGCCCCTCTGGGCCGAGAGGCCCCGCGTGCTGGGTGGGCGCGTGTGGCCGGGCCGGGGCCTCAGCCACGCCCTCCGGGGCTGTGCAGGCTCTGGCACTGGGGTCCCCTGAGAACGCCCTCTGGGCTGGAAGTGGTCGGAGGGGCACTGGCAGATTTCGTTTCTCCAGTGGCCCCACAGAGCTGCTGCACCGGGAGGGACTGAGACGCAGCTCCCTGGGCCGAGGCAGCCCTTCTGCACAAGGGGCCCTGCCGGCGGCCGCCTGTGAAGCTGAGCTCCAAGCAGCCGCAGAGGCGGCCATGAGTCGGTCTGGAGGCAGTGGTAGCTGCAGGAGCTAGGTCGGCCACGGAGACAACCTCGGCAGCCTCCTTCTGGAACAGCCACGGCTGTGAGACGGGAGCCGCGTGATTTCTCACAAACGGAGCCCTCCTCTCACCAGGAAGCCAGTCGTGCTTGGAAACTGGTCCTGGTGGAGATCTGGGCTTTTGACTGAGACTCCCAGCTTCCTGCATCTCCCAAGCTCCTTTCCACAGATTATAAAAGGAAGTTCAAAGGCAGCGCTTGCTTGTCGTTTCTGGGGGTGCCAGCCAGCTCCCCCGATGCAGCAGGCGGCCTCTCCTTTCCTCCCTGCCTCCCTGGCCCCCGTGCTCGGAGTGGGTGGGGGTGGCGGGGGACGCCCAGTTCCCCTCTTGTGCCGCACAGGCTCCCCTCTGGCTCTCCAGCCCCGGCGTTCGACTGGGAGCAGAGCGTGCGGCAGGCGGCCTCGCGGCACCGCTGCCTCTCCCGGGTGGGCGTGCTGGGGACGCGGCGCCTCGCTCTGCCTTGTGGCTCCGGCGCTCGCCATCTGTTCCTCGCTCTCGCCTCGAACGAGAAGGGAGCGAATGACAGAATCCTTGCTTGTCCGTGGGGATTGTTTGGCTTCCGCTCTCCCAGATGAAGTCCCACTCTGCAGGCGGCTTCTTGCTGACTGCTTCAGCGGAGGCGGTGGCTCCTCGGCCCTTCGGCTGGGTCTGCCTTGCACGAAACCTGCCAGCGGGCCGGTTTGATGCTTGCCTGCGGCCACGGGAAGCGGTTTTCCCGTTGCTTTGAAAAAGCTGCACAAGGTGCAGCTCACAGGTGGCTTATGACAGGAAGGGACCCAGGAACCTCCGGATGGAGTGGCGGTTCTGGGAGTAGACAGGGAGCGCATGGACGGGCGTCCCAGGCTGTGGGCTCCGCCTGCCGACGGGTTGGCCAGAGGAGAGGCCTTGCCCTTGACGGACAGTTTGCTGCCTGCCTGACAATTCCCGGCAATCTTGTAGGCTGCAAGGTCTGTTGCTCAGGGCTTTGGAGCGCTGAGATGAACATGAGTTTGTGCAAGAATCAGCCGATAAGGCCCGGTCTCTGTCTGAGGTTCCTGGCGGGGCACCGGTTGAGCCTCTTGGCCGCAAACGAAGTGGCTGCATTTATGGGCCCAACGGCTCCTTCGCCTCCAAGTAGGGCTTCTTCAGGCTGAGCCAGATCGATGGATCCTGTTGTTGTGTTGCAACTGCCTCTCCAGTCAGCAGCTGACCTGCTGCCCGGAGGGAAGAGGCGCCGCTTGGCAGCCCCGGAGGTGTCTCGGCCGGAAGGGCTCGTGATGGGTGGCAAATCGCTCTGTGATGAACTCGCATCCTGGCCGAGGTCCGGGAGGTGGCAAACCACGCGGTCTCTTCACACGCTTCCGCAGGTTGATCCTCCACGGCGAGGAGGCCGAATCAGGTCTCCCGTTGATCGGCTCACGATCCACAAGGGCCAGAAATGCTCTGCCCACATCGGTGAGTGTGTTCGGAGCTTCCCGGGAGCTGCCCCGTCCCGGACCCCGGGCTGTCCCTGGCTGTTGGCTCTGGACGGGGCCCAGCCGGGGCGGGATCGGGCAGGTGCCCTCCGGGGACTGGCGCGTCACGTGTTGCTGCATTTTGGGGGGGCCTTGTCTGGAAGGGCAAGTGTGTTTCAGGCTTGCGGCTCGCCTGTTTGCTCATTCGGCGAGAGCTTTGCCTCTGCTGCGGGAACGGGGTGGGGGCTGCTTTCCGTGCCCGCTGGGGCACCCCAGGCCGGACCACAGCTGCGGTGCAGGCAGAGGTTTGCAGCGGAGCGAAGGGGGCAGCTCGCCTCTGTCTGCAGGGCGGCTCGGCATGGCGCCCGTTGTTCCCTTCAGGCCGGGTGTAATTGTGTGGGCGTGCTTCCTGCACGCCGCCTCCTCCTCCTCCTCCTCCTCCTCCTCCTCCTCCGGCGCAGTGCCTGCTGGGTAGGAGCACTGCAGCCAGTTACTGGGAGCCTCTGTGGGCCCCTCAGCCGCTCCGGACTCTCGGGGCCCTGCTGCACCCATCTTCCTCCAGGCAGGCAGGGGCTCAAGACGCCCGGCTGATCTGCGCAGGCTGCGCAGTCGCAGGGGGAGCAGCACAGATTCCGTGCACAGCGCCACCGCCAGGGCCTCTTGGTCCACGGCTGCCGCTGCCGCCCACCATCCCTGCCGCCCGACTCTGCCACCAGCGCTTCCTGCTTGCCGGGGTTGGTCTCAGAAGTTTGGGCTGGGAAGGGGCCCCTCTGCCTCCTGGCACGATGCCACCGGTTTCGCCTGTGGCTCCAGAAGAAGCTCGGGCTTAATCTGTGCCCGGCTCAGCCCCGCTTTCCAGGCAGCAGAGCGCTCTTGGCGGGGTCTGCGCAGCCCGGAGCTGTTCCAGAAAGTTCTGCCAAACTTTCCCCCATCCCACGCCTGGAGCAGGTGCACCCCGTTCGGCCCGGGGTGCACGTGCTCCAGGCGTGGGATGGGGGCGGGGTGCATCAGCCGGCCCTGGACGGAGGCGCAGACGCCGCTTCGCACCAGCGCTTTGAACGACGGGCGGCTTGTGCCACGCTTTACTTTGATGGTGCGTTGCTGCAATCTTTAAAAGTACGGCAATATCCTATAGGAAGAAATGTTGTTTGCGTTCCGGCACTTTGTGAGCCGGTTGTGACTCAGCGCGGTCGGTGGAGAAGCGGTGCAGAGACAGTGGAGCAGTGGCGCGGGCTGCTCTGTGCCAGGGCAGAGGGCAGCTGCAGCGGGACGGGCCCCGTGGCACGGCTCGGTGCGTGCCCTGCTGCGGCCAGCGCTGCACGCTCTTCTTGCTCCGGAGGAGGCGGCAAGCGACAGTGTCCAGCTTGAATTGGAGCAGCAGAGAGTTCCCCGGGCCCCGAATGCTTGTAGGTGGGAAAAGGTCGGCTGATGGTGTCTTGCGTGAACAAGCAGACCAGCGCTCAGACGTACTAAGGCGCTTTCGCGCAGAGGCCGCGTGTGCATGGATCCAGTGCCCCGCGAGCGCCACTCTGCTCCTGAAGCCTCCCAGGCAGGCCTCCCTTGAGTCACTGTCTCCTTAGGCGCTCCAGGTTCCTCGGACCGGGGGGCGCAGGTGGATGCAGCTTTTCTGAGGGGAGGACGACGTTCCATGCTCCAGCTCTGTGCCCAGAATTCCCCCTTGCCCCTTGGCAGCTTGCAAACCTGGGGTGGCCAGGCACTGCTTACGGACACTGGCACTCTCTGGAAGGCCAGCAGGGTGATGGAGAGGCCGGGGAAGGCTGAGCGAAGTGTCTGTGCGGTGTATGGTTGCAGCGCGAGGGTGCGGCAGGGCGGAGCGCTCGGGACTCCGTGTGGCGGCAGGCTCTGGTTAAATGCGCCGAGGCCCCGTCTCACCTCCTGCTGCCGCGGTGACCAAGGGGGGCATGGGTGCAAGAGCCCCCTCCCAGTTGTGTTTCTCAGCCGCCAGGGTAGCAGGCAGGCTGCCCCACTCTTGGGGGTCCTGCCGAGCTGCCCTGGCAGGGTTCCTCCGCGAGACGCCATGAGCTTCTTCGGCACACAGCCTGCCTTTCCACAGAGCTCGAGCGATGATGGAGCCAGGGGAGGCCTCTGCCTGCAGCAGAATCGGCTTAAAGGGCAAGGCTGGCGGGCTTCCTCAGCTGACGTGTGCAGGCGTTAAGCTTGGCTGGCAGGTCCCGGCAGTCGCTTTCGATCTCCAGCCGTTGCTCGATAGATCCGTGCTTCTCTCACCTCCAGTTGGATGCATCGACTTAGCTCTTTGGCTTCTATGCCCCGAAACCGTGAAGCGTTTTCTGTTTGTGCATAGCAGGCACACGGATACCAGCTCATTGCCAAGTAATGAAAGATTCATGTCCCATATATCTTTGATGCTGCTCCGGTGTGCGTAGGGGAGCCTCTGGCAGCGGTGGGTGCGTGTTTCCCACCGCGCTTCATTAGCGTGCCCCTCGTTCTCCCTTCCCTCCAGCCATAAATCTGCTAAATTGCCTCCCTCATGAACTACTTCTAGCTCACAGGCTGCTCGCAAGAGGGAGGGCTAGCAGGGAAGGGCCAAAGCCCCAGAGGTTGCAGCGAGCCAGGAGGCGAGCCCTGGGCGTGTGTTATGGACAGTGTTTGGCCTGCCCGGATCCTTGTTTCTGGCGCACGGAGGGCGGCAGAGGCAGCGTGGACGCGCCAGCGCTCCTGTGCATCCTCGGCGCGCTCAGGGGAGAGAGAGAAGTCTGCTTAGGGAATGCCTGACTGCTCATTATAGACCCGTGATGGCAAACGTTTTCGAGACCGAGTGCCCAAACTGCAACCCAAAATCTACTTATTTATCACAAAGGGCCAACACTGCAATAAAACCTGAAAACTGGGGTTTTAGTTTAGAACAAACAACTCACAGCCAGTCCAAGCAAATACATATCTATCCTTGGCAGCGCACTGACCAGTCATGTGAAAGCTTGGATGAGTCGTGGCTAATGTGTCACAGCATGTGATGTCATTGCCTGGCGCCGCTACTCCTTTCCGAGCATGCGCATGGCCCCAGTGTGCGCTGTTATCCGATGCTCGGCTGCTGGGGCGACTTGGCTCACATGCTGACAGAGAAGGCTCTGCGTGCCCCTGTGGCATGCGTGGCATCGGTTCGCCATCACTGCCCTGACCCTACCCTGGCGCACACCCCTAACCCTAATATAGGGGTAGAGTTCCATTGAAAAGAGGGCGGTTTTGAAAAAGCCCTCCTTGAGCAGCTTGTTCGGCACAGCTCATCATTTCTCCCCATTCCGAACACATTCCAACCATCAGAATCACACCAGGACACCTCATTTTACTAACGAGGTGGGAACATAAGGAAAGTGCTGCCCTTGAGCAGGATGAGCGTGAGGCCCAAGCCCCGCAGTGAAGCAGCCAAGGGGAGGCCAAGGGAGGAGGTGCTTCACGGGCAGCAACCTGCTGAAGCTCCGACCTGGCAGGAAATGGCTGCTTCCGGAGTCCTCGGCAGGTGAGGGGAGCTGAGCGGCATTCTGCCAGCAGGCCGCCCAGAGCGCCCTGGCACCAGGTCTGCGCTGGGCCCGGCACGGTGCCCCCTGGCACGAGGGCTGCCTGCGCCCGGTGCTGCGAGGCTCCCACGGCGCACCTGGGCAGGTGCGTGTGCGGGAGGGGTGTTCCCGCTGCAGCCAGAGCCAGCCTTCCTTGGCTCCTGGCGTGTTGCCCTTCCAGGGGCCGTGCAGCACTTGGCACTGCAGCCGTCAGAGGGCAGGACGGTGCGTGCGCCCCGAGCATGGCCTGCTTTCTCAGCACAGTGAAAGTGAACTTTGTCCCCCTTTCCCGCTGGAGCTCCCGGCTCACGTGACTGAGCTGGAGGGGGGTCCCTGGGAAACGGGGAAGCCCGTGGTCGGGAGAAAGCTCGAAGCCGCTCCGTGGGAACTCCCAGGACCCTGCAAGCGCCGATCTCCCCCTTCCCGGTTGTGGAAGCAAATTCGTCAGTCGGGGGCGCTGGAGGGCTCGGTGAGGACGGCCTCCTTCCTGAACTGGCTTCCTTGAAATGACTGGGCCAGCCGCCGAGGCAAAGGAAATCCTCCTCCGTGCCGCCTCCAGTGGTCTTGGGACCCTGGTTGCGGGTTCGAAGCTAGACGGATGCTGGTTTCGTGGCAAGAGGGTCTCTTGGCCTTTCGGGGAGGACAGGGAAGGACTGGTCTAAGAAGTCAGCCAGGAAGCTCTGGGGGCGGCTGGCAGTGTGGGAATGTGGGGCGCTGTGAGTGCCGCCTGGGGAGGCTCCCTGTCCGCAGCCGGGGGGGCAGCCCCTCCGCCGAGGACCCGTCTGCCTCGGGGGAGTGAATTGTGGCATGGTCCTGGCCCACTGAGGAGGGGGATGGGTGGGGGGCAGAGGGCCGGGGGAGTCCCCCGCAGGGGTGCAGCGCCAGCCTGGCCACTTCCGAGCCCCGGCCCTCCCTCGGCACAGCCCGCCGTCTCGGGGATGGGGCTTCTCGCGCGGCTGCACCCCCGTGCGGCACGTGGAGGCCGGCACGTCACTGGCCGGCCCCGGCCAGGCATTGCCTCCCTCTTGCCAGCTGCAGCTCAGCGCCTGGTGTGGAGCGTGGGAATCGCGGGGCTGGCCGTTCCCTGGGCACAGAGGCCCCTCGCGTGGAGGGGGGGCCGGGCAGCGGGTGGGCGAGGGAGCCCGCTCTGGGCCACTCCGCAAGTCCTGCCGGCGCTGCTCGTGGCAGTGGGGCCTCCTCCGAGGCCCAGAGGAGGCGCGCACCCGGCCCCACCGGCACGCTCCCGGGGACCCCGCACAGGTGCCCCATTCCCGCAGTGGGGTAGAGGTAGGCTCTGAGGGGCACCTCGTCCCGCCAGGGCAGGGATGGGCCTGTGGGCGGGCAAAGGCGCCTCAACCAGTGCCACCGTCTAGCGGGGTTTTGGCGCCCCGTGCTGCTCCTGGACTTGCAGGTGGCGCCGCAGCTGAGGTGGGGAAGGAGGAGGCCCAGGAGGGCCAGCCGGGTCGGTTCCGCCTCAGGAAGGCCCTCCGG
The DNA here is from genome assembly GCF_004798865.1 of Varanus komodoensis. NCBI lineage: Eukaryota > Metazoa > Chordata > Lepidosauria > Squamata > Varanidae > Varanus > Varanus komodoensis. The sequence goes on from NW_025335445.1 coordinate 217,571, forward strand.
GGCAGAGGTGCTGTGCTCTGTGCCGGTCGGTTTTTGGACAGTGCTCTGGCATTGCAGGTGGCACATGAGGCCACGGCCACGTTGCCGATGGGGCCGCTGCTGGGGAGAGCTCAGCTCCCCGTGTCTTCGCTTTGCAGCAGCCGCTCTGTTTCCAGGCGCAGGCCTCGAAAGCCCCGGAAGGGCTGGCCCCGAACCCCTCCTCCGGTGGCGCCGACTACGGCAGGCGGGGGCCGGCAGGGGAGGCGGTGCTGGGGGTGCCGAGAGGGTGGGCGAGTCCCGCAGGAGCCGTGCATGGAGGGTCGCGCCATCCCACTCAGATGACTGTCCAGGTTCTTTCCAAAGGTCTCCAGTGAGACGTTGCGGGAGTTCTTCCTCCCGTTCTTCTGCTCTGCCCGTGAGTCACTGCATTGCTCACGGCGACCAAGTTGTCCCCGCGGAAGGCCGTGGCCGCTCTTCCTTCAGCATCGCAGGGCAGGCGGGCCGGAAGGGGCACCCTCTGACCCTCGGGGGCTCCAGAAGGCGCCTCGTTCCCAAGTGCTGGGACACTTCGCCCGGCCATCTGCGCAGCTGGTGTGCTTCCACTCGCAGGCATTCCAACTGTTTCTCATTTCCTGGAGGAAATGTCACGGAAGCGAGATGTGCGTAATTGGGGTGATATGCGGTGCGCTTCCTCCCCGTTGCCAGTGCGGTGCAGGGAAGACGTGCCCAGAGAGGAGCGCAGCTCGGGAGGAGCTGTCCCGGGCGGGCGGGCGGGCTGGCCTGGTCACGGTGCAGAGGCCGGGCTCAGTCTAGTTCCGACGGCACATGCTGCCGGCAGAGCGTCTCTGGGGATGCCCGGCCAGATCGGGCTTCCCCCGGCTGCAGGCATGTGCCGGCGATCCCGCTCTGGCTACCGGAACAGTGCCTGCGTGTGCCTCAGACTCCTCGCTTTCCTAGGAATCGATGCCTTTCGTGGAGACGGAGGCTGTTTCAAGCATCCCTTCGATCCTTCGGTTTCGGGGCTCCTCTGCCCACTGGGCGAGCTTCTTGCTAAAGGAGAATTGCGAGCTGGGCTCTTGACGCACGGAGCTCTTGGGAGGCGCGGCTTCTGCTCGCAAGTGAGAGCGAGCTTGGGAAGGAGTGGGCTTGCATCAGAATGCCAAAGAGCTGGGCTGCGCGACCCAGGGGCCCTTCCAGGCCAGCGTTTGGTTGCCGCGGGGCCAGCCGGGGACCTCCGTGGGAGGCCGCGGGAGCCCCGTGCACTTCCGGCAGGTGGCCGTCGGATCATGACGCAGAGGCGACTTCCAGCGTTTGACACCACTGTGTGAAGAAGTCCCCCCTTCCGCCATCAAGAGGCGGGGAACGTTTCTCAGGTCGCTTTCTCCGTGGCTTTGCACGCACCCGCTCGGCACGCCCTCGCCCCCCATCGTGACCTCCGCTTGGCTTGTGGGGCCTGGAGCGGTGGGCCACGGGATCCAAGAGCCATCTCCTGTGCCTTGCAGCCCTCTGGGCTCGGCCCGGCCCAGGCTCGGGTGTTGCTGGCCGTGTCTGTGGAGGCCCCCCTGTGGCGCTGCCCCCATTAATCTCTGCATGGCAGTTGGATGTGGGGGCCTTTGACGGCGGCCACCTCCTTGTCCTGCAGGCGCCAAAGGCGGCTTTTTGGCAGAGGAGGCTAGAAAAACTGGTATTTTTTATCATGCTGGAACATTTCGGATGTGCTGTGTATCTCGGGGAATGGGGCATGGAGTGAGTTTCACATGGATGTGTAAGATATGAGGGGAGGAACCGATGGCTGCCTGCCTCCTGCTGCGAGCCCCGTGAGGGAAGCTGGCTCAGGTGGTTGCTGTGCCCCAAGACCATTGCGATGCCGGCGCGGCCCAAGCGCCGGAGTGGCTGCCTGTTAAGTCGTTCGCCAGCTGGGCTCTGAGTAAGATGATTAGACATTCTGCCGGGCGTATGCGCAGCCGGGCAGTCGTGGAGCTTCTGTTCCTTCGCTCAGACTTGCGTGGGGTGCGCCTCTCCGAAGCGCGGCGCCCTTCAGCGGAGAGGCTGTGGCCCACCTGCTTCCCGGGGTCCCGCAGCCCAGCCATTTCCTGGACACAAGCAGGCCTTGGTGAACGCGGCCCGTTGGGAGCAGGGCCGTCTGAGGGAGGCTGCCAGGCAGCCCCCCAGCCCTCCCTGACTCGCTTTGTGCTGAATCCATGGCCCAGCCCGGACGTCTGTTGCGCTCTTCTCGCTTGGCCATGGGAGGGCGCTGCGTGGTGCCCCCTGGTTGGGACACCGTTTCTATGCGGCAGAGCTCAAGGGGGCCCCGTGCCCCCGGGAGTTCTCGCTGCAAAGTCAGCCCCCCGTTAGGCCGAGCTGTTTTGCGACCCCGGGGTTGGGGAGACGAACTTTTTCCGGCTGCGCTTTGCTCCCTCTTCGCCACAGATTGCAACAGAGCGGCTGCATTTGCCGAGCCGACTCATTGCTGACGCCCTCGCCTCACCCCACGGCTTTCCTGGTGCCCAATTGCCACGTGAAATTCCTTGGCAGGCTTCCGTGCTGTTGGGGGGAGAGCCGCGCATGGCAAATCGGCGGATTCCTGCCTCCGTGTGCTTTGGCACAACTTCTCTGTGGGGTCCGGCTTTTGCCCAGGAGAGGCAGATGTGCGCACGCAGCATCCACGGCAGGGCAGCGCTTCCCTTCCCAGCATGTGGGGCTTGGGCTTGAGCCCAGAGTGCGCCCGCGTTGGCCGCCCTCGGCCGGACAGGCCTTGCCGCTGCACATTTCACGCTCCACCACTTGCCATTCGGTATTGAACTGCTGCCTGCAATCTCGGGCCAGGGAGCTTCCCGTGGGCTGACGGGAAGACGGTTCTGGCGGGGGGACATGGCTGCGCCTCCCCCTCGAGGGAGGAGGCCGTGCCGGGATTCCAACCTCAGTGACCACTCTGCCCCACAGGCCTGCCACAATCGGACATCATTGCCCAGGGGAGAGTCAAGAAACCCACCCTCCAGGCCTCGGCGTGGGAGCCACAGAAGAGCGCTGCCGAGGGACTGGGCCTCCGAAGGCGAGGAAGAGGCGCGCTCCGGCCGCGGGGAGCTCTCGCCGGTCCGTGGCGGCAGCAGGTATGTGGCGCTGATGCCGTGGACCGGGTGGCGCCCTCCTGGCCTGCAGGGGGATGGTAGCAGAGCAACCCCCTGGATTTCGTGCTGGGGCAGCCGGGTGGCCAGCCGGGCTCCAGCTGGCGGTCCTGTGCCGCCCTCCCCCACCTGTGGCCTTGCGGACCCCGTCCCGCCCTTCAGATCTTCCCTGCCGGAGGACGGCTGCGGTCAGTGTGCCAGAGAGGCCCTTCAGCTCAAAGCTTTTGCCACGGGCAGCCTTTGGGGCGGGGGAGGGCAGCCGCCTTCTGCCCGAGGAGTCTGGCTTGAAGATTGACGCTCCCCGCACGAGGGGATTTGGGCCGTCTGCAGATGGGCTCAGCTGTCTGCGCCCTCCCTAAGCCGTGGGGAGCGTCTGCCGTCAGCCTGGCACCACGTGGGAAGCGGCCCGGATTGCCGAGGCTTGGCCAGCACAGGCCCCAACCCGGGCGACCCGGTCCGCTCCCACCCCTGTCCCATCGGGTGCCCCTGCCTCTCGTGCTGCGGGCTGATCCCACGCCCCGGCTGCCCCCCCGGGGTGGCGGGGAGCAGGCCCGGCAGCCCTCCCTGGTGCTTGGGAAGGGTTGAGTGCCGGCCTCCCCGCAGGGAGCGAACGTGAGCCGAGCGAGGTCCCCCTGCTCTCCCCGCATGCAGACCCAGCCGTGGCGTGGCGTGGCGTGGCAGGAAGGCAGCAGCCTCCGCCTGTTCGACAGGGGCAGGAGTCCTGGGGAGGCCCAAGCGATTGCCTCGTGTGTGTCGCTTTGTGGGGGGCCTCCCGCCCCCTCCCCGCTCCTTGCAGGACTGAACCCCCAGGCGTGCCGCTTCGTCCCCGGGGGGACGGCCCTTCTCCTCCAGGGATGCCGCTTGTTCACTGCTTTTGGAGAAGGCTCCGCCAGCGGCGTGGCCAACGGAGCTGGCGCTTGCGTCGCTCGTGCTGTGCGGGCTCCTGGCCGTGGGACGCATGCGCTTCCCCGTGCGAGGGCGGAGGGGGCGGCACCGGCTCTCCTTCCCTCGCACGGGACGCTCTGTGAAGAATCGCTTCGCCCCGGTGCCGCCCCGCCACCTGGGAAGTCCCTGCGGGCCCTTTGTTCTGCCCGCAGAGCCCGCCCAGGCGGTCAGTTCCAGGGCACAGTCCATGCCTGGCCTCGGGGAGGGGCTGCTGGAGACCCCCGTGGGGGCCTGCCCGGCCCCCCAGCCCCCCCAGGCCCAGTGGGCCGCCTCGGCACCAGGGTGGCTGCTCTCCGTGGAGGGCCGCTCGGAGGGCTCTGCTCCTCTGCGGCTCGCGGGGCCCCCTTCGGCGCGTCCTCGTGGTCGGAGCGGGCGGTGCTGTGGCCCCGAGCGCCTGCCGAGGCCCTGCGCGCACCCGTGTCCGCCACGCCTGTCCTCGGGAGGCAGCCGTGGTGACAGGAGCGGCGCCGGGCCTGCTGGGCACGGGCCTTTGAGAGCCGGAGCGGCGAGCCCTGGGGGCACGCGCAGCAGCGTGTCGGCGGATGGTGGCCCATGCGCGAAGCCCGGCGGGCCGGCTCCCCCTCTCCCGGCAGGCCATCCCTTGCACGCCTCCGCTGCAGCGTGCGCGTGCGTGCGGGGCCCTCGCCCGTCCTGCCCAGCCGCAGTGAGCAGGATTAGCCCCATCCGCATGAAGCGCCGCAGCGAAGATCCGTGGCGCTTGGAGTGCAGGAGGGCAGCGAGCCCAAGGAGGCCAGTGGCCCGCCCGGCACCTGCCTGCCACGGCCCTCTGCCCCTGCCGCGCCGGCACCCCCTTTTCCCCACACCCACCAGGCTCAGCCTGCCGACTGAGTCAGTGCTCCTCCGCCTGACCCAGAGGGAGGCATATGGGGAGAGGGGGAGGTCGCTGGGCTGCCGGTCCGGCGTGGGAGAGCGGCAGCGGCAGGCGCCTCGGCTCGCAGCTCCCGTGCCCGAGCTGCGCCCTCCAGAGCCGCCCACGCCGTCGCGCCTCCTGGTTCTGCTTCTGGATCCGGGGATTGTGCGGCGGCTGTGATGGGTTTCGTGTGCTGCTCAGGCGGAGCCCCTTGGAGCTTTGCTTCCGTCCCGCTTGGGCTGCCCTCGCGAGATCGGCTGGCCTGGTCGGGCCAGCACGGCAGCTGTCGGGTTCAGGGTACGTGAATGGCTGCAGCACTCGCTGCATGCTCGGAGGACAAGGCGACCGGCAAAGCCAGCCTCTGAGTCAGGCCGGGGCTGCCTGCCAGAGCGGGCGGTGGCCGCTTGCTCCACACCGGAGGGCGACCCGAGGAGCAGGGCTGGGGTGGGCTGGGGGGCAAGTGGGAACGGGCGGGTGAGCGAGCGGGGGGGGCCACCGAGGCCTCCCAGCGCATGGGATCGGCAGGAAGGTGGCGCTGGCCAGTCTGCGCTTCCCAAATGGAACCAGACCCGTGGCCTTCCCAGCAGGGCGGGAGCAGGGGGACCAGCCGCCTGGGAGGACCCTGCAGGAAGGATGTCGTCTTCAACTCTCTTGCCCACCGGTCTGTGCTGTGGGGTTACCCCTGTGGATGCTCCAGAGGAGGGGGCTGAGCTCCCCCTCCTTGCCCCCTTCTTAGGCCCAGGGGTCATCGTCTGGGGGGCCCTGGAGCCGGGGCTGACGGGTGCCCTTTCCTTCCCTCCTCAGGATGGCCCGGAGAGCTCGGCCGCCGTTCGTCTTCCCCAAGTAGCCCGGTGTGCAGCGCAGTGCTCGGATCCCAGCCACCTCCTCCAGATGCGGGTTCCTGGGGGCCACCAGCCTCTGCGATGGCCATGCGGCGTCCCTCGCCCGGGAGCCCGGAGGCAGCCTCGGACGGGCCAGCACCCCGCAGCTCCACCCCGCACCGTGCCGGCTGAGGCCCGGGTGCCCCAATGGAGATGAGCAGCGCCTTCCCGCAGGGAGTCCGAGTCAGCGCTGCTGTTGGACTATGTCATCGCACCGACCGGCTCAGGAGAGCAGCGACGTGGGGGGGCCTGCCCTGAAGGGGGGTGACTTCTACTCTCCGGGCTTCTGGGCGCAGAATGGCTGCGGCACCCAGTCCGAGGGCGCCACTGCCTCGCGGCCGGCCACGACCCCGGCCGTGCCAAAAATGGGTGTGCGGGCCCGGATTGCCGACTGGCCCCCCAAGAGAGAAGGGCTGAAGGACCCCACTGCCCCCAGCACCAGCAGGGACCTGGAGACCCCCGCCTCCCTGCCACAGGGCTTCCAGAATGGGCAGCTCCCGAGTGGGGCGGCCCTCCCCGGGCACAGGGGCTCCCAGCGGCTGCCCCGGGGCAGGTCCACGGACGCCGAGTTCCAGGGCGGCTGGCCGCGCTCCCCGGGCAGGGGGTTCCCGCTGCTGCGGAACAGAAGCAGCAGTGAGACCACCCTCGGGGAAGGGGACTGGGACGAGGTGCCCGAGCCCCGGGGGAGCAGGCTGGCGGGGGGCCTGCCCCTCTTCCGCGAGTACGGCAGCACCTCCTCCATCGACGTCCAGGGCATCTCCGAGCAGAGCTTCTGCGACATGCTGAACGAGTTCCGCAGCGGGAAGCCGGTGGCACTGCCTCCGCCGCAGGACTCCTTCCGGGCCTCCCGGGCCCCCAAGGCTGAGGGCAGGGGCGAGCTCGGGGCGCCCCTCCTGGGGGAGGACCTCCCCTTCCCGCACAAGGAGAAGTCCCGCAAGAAGGGCCCCCGCGTCGAGGCGGGCGGCGGGGAGTCCATCTTCAGGAAGCTGCGGAGCGGCAGGGGCGACCACGACACGGGCAGGGCCCCGGCGGAGGCCGAGGACGGGGCACGGGCCTGGGTCTGCCAGAAGAGCTTTGCCCACTACGACGTCCAGAGCATGCTCTTCGACCTGAACGAGGCGGCCGCCCGGCGCGTGTCTATGGCGCAGCGGAGGAACACCACCACCGGGGCCTCCGCGGCCTCTGCGGCCATCTCGTCCCGGGCCTGCGGCCTGGGGGGGCTGGAGGCCCCCGCCTCCTTCATGGGCACGGAGGACCCCAACCACAAGGAGGACCTGGAGCACGATCCCGGGGACAACAACAGCAACGCCCTGCTGCTCAGCTGCCCGCACTTCCGCAACGAGATCGGCGGCGAGCCGGAGCACCACGTCAGCTTCCTGCAGGCCTCCGCGGGCTCCCCGGGGGTGGGCAGCTGTGGGGAGGGGGGTGTCGCCGGGGCCCCCCCCGCCCCCCGTTGCACCAACGCCAGCATCTCCGTGCTGGAGGTCCCCAGGGAGCTGCAGCGCAACGTCGCCCGGCTGAAGCAGTACAGCATCGAGCATGTGGACCTGGGCGCCCGCTACTACCAGGACTACTTCTGCGGCAAAGGTAGCCCCCGTGCCCATCGGTGGCTGGGAGGGGGGTCCGGCGGGGGGGTCTCGCTCTGCGCTGCCTTTGCGTCCGCCGTCATGCCTCACCCGGCAGCTTCTTGAAGAACAAGCAAAGAACCGGCGTGGAAGAGGCCCGACCACACGGGCTGATTCTTCCCCACACACGGTGCCCCTTTGGGGGCTCAGCTGCCCCCGGGAGGGGGCCTCTCTGGGTGCCGGTTCTCCCCCCGACACGGTGGTCCACATCGCGTTCAGGGGAGGGGTGTTCTGACCCCGGGGGCCACACGGGATCCAAGGTGCGGGGTCTGGTCCTGAGCGGTGGAGGGCACGGTGCCAAGGGCCCCCACTCCCTTCCTCCCCGCTTTCCTTCCAGAGCATTCCAACTACTTTGGGGTGGACGAGAAACTGGGTCCGGTGGCTGTCAGCATCAGGCGTGAGAAACTGGAGGACCACCGGGAGCACGGGCCTCAGTACCAGTACAGGATTATCTTCCGCACCAGCGAGGTACGTCTGAAGGCTCATCCAGCGCCGAGGAGCTGACCGGGGCGGCTTCCCCGTCGGTGAAGAGCGCGCCACGGGGGACGGAGCCGGAGAGCGTGTGCCGCCGGTCCGTGGCCCAGTCCCGCCGGGTTGCCCCGTGAGCGCCCTTCTGCGGGGAGCTCCTGGCCCCACGCTGTAGCCATGGCCCGGTTCGGCAGGTGGGGCTGGAGTGTCCTGGTGGGCTGCCCGAGCCGAGGCTGAATCCGCGGCTGTGGGGCCGGATCCACCACCCCTCCAGCCTCCTCCTCTTCCATTTTTCTTCACGTCCGTACCATCCCAGGGTCGCACTCTCTGGACAGTGTTCAGCAGCGCATAGAAACAGCGCAATGACAAAATCGGCGTGTTAAAATAAATCGTGGAAAGTGAAGCGATGCAGTAAAACGGACCTGCAAAGGGGCCGTTGAAGCAGCTGGCACACGCAGCCCTTCCGGCCGGAGGGAGGCCGAGCGCTTGGGCAGCCTCTGCGTAAAGGGCTTCCTTGACGGGGTGCCAAAAAGATGCCGAACTTGGGATTAGGCAGGCCTCAGTGGGGAAGTATTCCAGAGCCGTGGAGCCACCCCAGGGAAGGCCCCCCTTGGTGCCAGCCTCGGAGGAGCTCGGCACTCAGAGAAAGGCCCCAGAGGCCGGGCGTGCGGGGAGGCATTCGCAGGCCTCGGGGCGCTCCGGGGCAGCAGGGCCCCCCCAGGGAAAGCCAAGCCCGGAAACCTCCTTTCTCCCTGCAGGCTGCAGGGCTCCCTGTGCCCAGCAGGGGGCGGCGCCCGAGCGGGCTGTGCTGCTCCCTGGCCTGGCCGGGCGCGGGTGCTGGGGCCCCCGGGGCCAGCGCTGGCCTGGCGTGGCCCCTTTTCCCCTTCCCCCTCGCCGGCGGGCCAAATGCTCTTCCTCGCGCTTCCGGCCTTTCCAGGAGCGGCGCTGGGCCTGCCCTGCCGGAAGCAGAAGTGGCCGCAGGGGGAGGCACGCCAAGCCGCGGGCGGCCCCCCCCATGCTCCCCCCACCAGAGCGGAGCAAGGCCCCCACCCACCCTTCCTCCCTGTGCCCTGCAGCTGACGACGCTCCGGGGGGCCATCTTGGAGGACGCCACCCCCACGGCCACGAAGCATGGCACGGTCCGGGGGCTCCCGTTCAAGGACGCGCTGGAGTACGTGGTCCCCGAGCTGAACAGCCCCTGCCTGCGCCTGGCCCTGAGCGTCCCCAAAGTGACTGAGCAGCTGCGCAAGCTGGATGAGCAGGGGGTGAGCACGCGGCGGGGGCCAGGGTGTGGGGGGAGGCCTTCCAGGGCCCCAGCCCGACTTCAGCCCCCCACCCCTGCAGCAGTTAGCCGTGCCGCAGCAGGAAGCGCGGACCCACCGCCTGCCGAGACGGGGAGCGCAAGGAAATGGGGGCCCGCCTATGTGTCTGTGCCACCTCCCCTCCCCGCCCAGGTGACCCCCCGCTGAGACATGCCCCCTCGGAGGGGCGGCGAGGGCTCCTCTCCCGTCGGGAGCTTCCCTTGGGCTGTGCTCAGCCCGGCACTCGGGGAGGCAGCCGAAAGGTCCGAGGCTGGGCGGTTTCTGGACAGGGCGAGGGCTCCGCGTCGAGCGCAGCACGGCATGGCCGGAGCAGCAGCCCCGGTGGGCCCTCCCGGGTCGGTGGCAGTCTGCCCCCGAAGCGGGCCGAGACTCTGGCCCCTGTGGGGTGCGGCCGCCGCGCCGGCCACGTCCAGCGCGGCACGGCGGTGCGCCCCGTGGCCGATGGGCCGGCGTCTCTCACGTGGGACGCCCCTTCCGCCGCCCCCTACAGCTCTGCTCGAAGCACAAGGTGGGCGTCCTGTACTGCAAGGCCGGGCAGAGCTCCGAGGAGGAGATGTACAACAACGAGGAGGCCGGGCCCGCCCTGGAGGAGTTCCTGGCGCTGCTGGGCGAGAAGGTGCGCCTGCGCGGGTTCAGCAAGTACTCCGCCCAGCTCGACACCAAAAGTAGGTCCCGCCCCGCGGGCGCGCGGCCCTTTGCGCGGCGCCCCCCCCCCGCCCCATGCGCCCCTCGCCTGCCCGCCCGCCCGGGGCTGAGCGGTGCCTGGCTCCTCTCCCCGCAGCCGACTCCACCGGGACGCACTCGCTGTACACCACGTGCCAGGGCTACGAGATCATGTTCCACGTGGCGACGATGCTCCCCTACACCCCCAACAACAGGCAGCAGGTAACGGGCTCTGCCGCCCGCCGGCCCCGCTCGCACCCGCGTCCGGCCCCGTGCTCTGGCGACAGAGTGGGTTCCTCGGGATCCGTGGCCGGCATTTTGCTGGGCCCCTCGCGAGTGGAGGCGAAAGGCAGCTGTTGCGCTGGTGGGCTTTGGAAACGGGTGCAGCGCGCACGCCCGGCCCCCGTCTCTCGGGGCCTGCCTCCTTGCCTGCCCACAGGGATTAATCCCGCCTCCCTTCCCCGCAGCTGCTCCGGAAGAGGCACATCGGGAACGACATCGTCACCATCATCTTCCAGGAGCCGGGCGCCCTGCCCTTCACCCCCCAGAACATCCGCTCGCACTTCCAGCACGTCTTCATCATCGTCCGGGCCCAGAATCCGTGCACGGAGAACGTCTGCTACAGGTACGCCCCTTCCCCCCAGGCACGTGGGGCAGGACGTGGCCGAGCCGTGTTGCCCGCGGCAGGGCCCCACGGCAGCGATGCCCCCTGGGTCGGGAAGCAGTGGGCACTGAGCGGGGGAGCGGCGGCCAGCCGGTGGGGCTGCGCTGGGCTGGGCAGGGCAGGGCAGGGCAGGGGGGTGGCCGCGCATCTCCCTCAGCCTCTTCCTGTTTCCCAGGCGGCTTTGCTCCCCTTTTGCCTCTCTCCTCGCACCCCGAGGGTTGCAGCTCAAAGCCCCCGGAAGGAAAAGCTCTTTCACCAATCGGTTTAGGATTGGGGGGCCTCCTGGGAGAGGGGCTTGCCCTGCTGCGGGTGGCCCTTCCCAGAGCGCCTCTCATCTCCTGCTTGACTGGGGGCCGCCTGACGGGCCGTGCCCGGCCGAGCCGCCCGCAGAGCCTGAACAGCGACCCTGGCTGTTTCTTACCGTGCTCCCAGTGTGGCAGTGACCCGCTCCAAGGATGTCCCGCCGTTTGGGCCGGCGATCCCGAGCAGAGCCGTTTTCCGCAAATCAGACGCTTTCCGAGACTTCCTGCTGGCCAAGGTGATCAACGCCGAGAACGCCGCGCACAAATCGGAGAAGTTCCACACCATGGCCACCCGCACGCGGCAGGAGTACCTGAGGGACCTGGCGGAGAACTGTGTCACCAGCACCCCCATCGACTCCACGGGCAAGTTCAACCTGATCTCGCTGGCTTCCAAGAAGAAGGAGAAGACGAAGGCCCGGACCGGGGCCGAGCAGCACAGCGCCGGGGCCGTGGCGTGGCGCACCCTGGCCCAGGACTACTCGCGGGGGGCGGAGCTCGCCTGCATCCTGGCCATCTCCAACGAGTTCGTGCTGCTGCTGGACGTGGCCGCCAAGGAGGTGGTCTTCAACTGCTTCTGCGCGGACGTGATCGGCTGGACGCCGGACGCCCACAGCATCAAGATCTTCCACGGCCGGGGGGACCACATCTTCGTCCGGGCTCTGGAGGACAACCCCGAGGACATCAGGGAGATCGTGCAGCGGCTGAAGGTGGGCATCGGCCACGCGCCCTTCCCCGAAAGGGCCGGGGGGCTGCTGGCCTCGGGTCCGTGCCCCTGACCCGCTCGCACGACGCTTCGGGCGCCCTTGTGCTCCCTTCTGCAGGTCATGACCTCGGGGTGCGAGACGGTCGAGATGACGCTCCGCAGGAACGGGCTGGGGCAGCTGGGCTTCCACGTGAAGTTCGACGGGACGGTGGCGGAGGTGGAAGACTACGGCTTTGCGTGGCAGGCGGGCCTCCGGCAGGGCAGCCGGCTGGTGGAGATCTGCAAGGTGGCCGTGGTCACGCTCAGCCACGACCAGATGATCGACTGGCTGCGCACCTCCGTGACCGTGAAGGTGGTGGTCGTGCCCCCTCACGAGGACGGCCTTCCGCGCAGGTGAGCCGCTCCTGCCCGAGGCGAGGGCTCGCGGGCCCCTTTCCTGCCCCTCCTCCTCCCCGAGCCCATGGTCCCCGGGGATGGCGTTCCGAGGTGGAGGGCTGCGCTCTCGTTCTCGGAGGAGCCTTCTTCTTGGGGCGTGCGGACAGGAGGGCATCGGGGCGAGCGAGCCCCACGGTGCAGCTCCCGCTCCTGCCCGGGCCAGGCGCGGGCTCAGGCTCGCTTCCCCACCTCTTCTGCCCGGACGTGTTGGCAGGAAATGCTTCCCGCTACTGATAGTTCTGCGCATGAGCTCCTGCCGTGCTTCGAACCGAGAAGTGTGGCCTGCAAAGGTGGCCCTGATGGCCAGCGGGTGCCGGCCGAGCGCTTGGTTTGGGCCCCGCCGATGGCTGGGCTGCCCCTTGAGAAGTTAGGAGGCGCTCTGCTCCCCCGGGCCCCCCGGGGCTGCCCGACAGTCCCCGACGGGCCCATGAGAGCACGGCCTCTCCTCTCCTCTCCCCTCCCCTCCCAGGGGCTGGACCGAGTCCTTCAGAATGAGCACCGCGGAGCCCAAGATGGAGCCCGAGAGCCTGCCGGTGGGCTACCGGCCTCCGTACCGCAGCGGCTCCCTCTGGCAGTGGGGCGGCGCTCCCCCCCACGGCTCCTCCCACGCCCCCAAGTGGGCGGAGCAGCCGGGCGCGGGGCAGGGCCAGTCGCAGTCCCTCACCCGGGCCCCGAGGCAGGGCGCCCCCTCCGCCTCCTACCGCGAGTCGCAGCTGCCGCAGGGCAAGAGGTGAGCAGGCGCCGGCGCTGGGGCCCCGTGGGGAGGGGTCTGGGGCAGGCTCGGCCCCCAGCCCCGGGCTGCCCCGGGCTGCCCCGGCCTCGCTTTGCCCCCGTCGAGGGAGAGGCCCCGCTGCAACCTGCCCGGCACGCGCCGCGGGTGTGGGGAGCCCCCGGAGCCTCTTGTGGCCGGCGGGCCTGCCCCCCGGCCCGGGTTGGGGGTGCCTTCGGCACAGCTCCTCCGCTCGCCTCGCCAGCTGCCCCATGTTGTCTCCACCGCCGGGCTGCAGGTGGGAGACTTGTGGGCCGGCTCGGCCCCGTGAGCGCGCGCAGAGCGCTTCCCTCCCTCGCATGGCCTCTTCTCCCCCACACCAGGCCAGTGAGCTTCCCGGAGACCCCCCACGCCGCCTCGGCCTCCCAAACTGGCGCGGAGAGGATCCCTTCCTACCGGCAGCCCTCGGGCAGCTTCTCCACGCCGGGCTCCTCAGGAGCAGCCTACGCCCCCCGGTACAAGTCGTCTTCGGAAAGGTAGGCGGCCAGGGCGCGGGGCCCGTTTCCCGTCGGCCGCACACAGGCGGCCGGTCTCCTGGGCGGGAGGCAGCGCCAGAGGCGTGTGCCGGGCCTGGGCCATGCGCCCCGGGGGCTGCGGGGGGCCGGCGCACGGCCAGGGGCCTTCCTTCGGCCCTCGTGGCGTGGAGGCCGATGCCGTGCCGACGCATCCCGCTGCCTGGGCGGGGGGCGGGCTGCGGGAGGAGCCGGCTCGCTCGGCCCCTTCTTCGCACTCGCCTCCCCCCTCGCCTGGTATTTTTAAAACCTGTGAGCGCACGGAGGCTGTGCCGCTTTCCGCCCCGTTGATCCGACACCAGCTCTCGGCTCTCCTCGCAGGTGCGCAGCCCCCCTGCGGCACCTGGTGCCCTTCAGCCCGCCCTGCGCCCCCGAGGCGGCCTCCAACGGGGACTCCTCCTCCGGGGGGCTGGCCAGCCAGGGGAGCACCATGGAGCGGTCCAAGGCCGGTGAGCGGGGCGTGGGGCTGGGGCCGGGGCCGGGCAGGGGCAGCAGCGGGGCGGGCCGCCCCCCGGAGATCCCCGCAGGGGGACCGTTGCCACCCCGCGGCCAGACCAGGTGGATGGGGTGGGGGCGTCCAGTGAGAGGCCCGCAGCAACACCCAGCCGTGGGGCGGAGGGCACCCTGTTCTGGTGGCCCGGTGGCCCTCGCTTTGGTGGGATCACTGGGGGGGGAGCGGGGGCGGGGGGTTCCGGCCTGGAGAAGCCGCTTGGGAGCAAGGCGCTGAGAGGAGAAATCCAGGCCGGGAGGCACTTTTCCTGGTCCCTGCCTGCCCGCCGGCGGAGGGGATGTGGCCGGGGCGCGTCAGCCGCGCTGTCTGGGGGCTCTTTTCTCCAGGGGCTCGGTGAGCAGAGGACGGGGGGGGGGCGGACTGTCCCATGGGGCTGCCTTGGCACCTCCCCACGTGGCTTCTCTCGCGTGGCTGCCAGCCCGGCCCGGCGACTCATCTGCCTGCGGCTGGTGGGGCCGCTTGGGGGCCCTGGACACTGGGAGGCGGGCACTTGGGGGGACTGGTCAGAGGGGCCCCCTGCGGAGGGCAAGGCCCCGCAGTGACCCCCCCCCGCCTTCGTGCTCTTGCAGAGCCCCTCTGGCACGTGCCGGCACAGGGCAGACTCTCCGCGAATTCGGGGGGCAAGCGGCCGAACAGGCACGAGCCGGCAGGCAAGGACTCCCCCGGCCGCCCCTCCAAGGTGAGTTGCTGGGAGTTGGGTGCGTGAGGCCCAGCCGGCGGCCCCCACGCTGATGCTGACGCTGATGCTGCCTCCCCTCCCTCCCCACCCCACCCCACGCAGGGGGAAGGCCAGTATTCCAGCAGCAATACCCTCTCCAGCACCGCCTCCAGCGGCCACAGCGACGAGCGCTGGTTCGACGCAGCCGAGCCCGCCGAGCCCGACCCAGACCCCCTGGCCAAGGGTGGCTCCAGCGACAGCGGCATCGACGCCTCCGGCGCCCAGTCCGCCTGGCGGGACCGGCTGCCCAGGGCCTCTCCCCCCTTCGGCGCCGGCAAGAGGAGGGACGCCCTGCCCGCTGCCGGCTCCAGCGGGCAGGGCTGGATCTACCGCCCCGTGGCCTTTGGCTTGGGGGGCGGCGTGTCCCCGAGAGCCACCGGCGGCGGCGGCAGCCACTTCAAGCAATCCAGGTGGGTGGAGCCGCCTGAGCCCACAGGCAGCTCTGGCGAAAGGAGCCAAGTGCGAATCGGGCCCCTGGAGCCAGCACGCCCCTTTGGCCCCCGGGGTGCTCAGCACCCCCGTTGGTCTCCTGGGCATGGCTAGAGAGTGCCGTGGGAGCAGGGTGGGCCGCCCTACGGTCCAGGCCGCCTGTGGGGAAAGGGGAAGCAGCACAGCAGCACGGGAACAAGGAAACCAGCAGTGCAGAAAGCAGCTCGGAGGAGTCTCGTCCGCCCCAGAGCCTCTCCGGGAAGCGTCCCTCGCGAGGAGCACGCACAGGACGTGTCCTCTTCCCTCTCTTTCGGCAGCCACGGCAACTCCAGGGCCACCTGCCCAGCCCACGTCTACAAGACGCCCCCAGCAGACGCGCCCCGAGGCCTGCACATGCCCCAGTCCGGCTCCTTCCCACTCTCGGCTTCTGTGCCCAAGTCCTTCTTCTCCAAGCAGAGCCGGAACAAGCACTTGCCGGCCGGCTGGAGGAAGAGCGAGGACCGCCCCTCCCGCCCCGCCACCTTCACGGACCCAAAGAAGTGAGTGGCCGTGTCGGGCGCGCCGTTCCCAGCTGGCCTCTTCCGTAGCCTCGGGCTTCCGCAGAGCCCCGGGGCAGCTGGCAGGGCAGTCCCGGTCAGGGTGCCCAGAACGCGTGAGCCGGGCCAGATGTTTCCGGAGTTGAACCATCCCTGAAAACGGACCCACTCAGCGAGGGGGGAGAGACGTGCCCCTCGCGCCAGATGGCGTCCGCGTTGGGGGTGACATCTGGCCGAGCCCGGCCCGGCTGCTCCCACTCTGCCCCGGCTGGCGTGCCGGCAGGTCTGGCCCCATCCGTGAGCAACTGGCCGCCCTGCCAGGCAGGCAAGGAGTGGCGGGCTGGCCGGCGGCTCCCGGGGCTTTCCACGACAGGTTTGGGGGCTCAGGAGCATGGCTGCCCTTTGGGCGTTCGGGCAGTCAGTGAAACCGGGCCGGTGAAGCCCCTGGAGTGGGAGGCGGAGGCGGAGGCGGGGGGGTGCTGAGCTGCCCCTCGCTTTGGCCAGGCAAGTGGACCTGAGCACCAAGAACGTCTTCGGGCAGCCGCGGCTGCGGGCGTCTCTGCGTGACCTCCGCTCCCCACGCAAGACCTACAAGTCCACCATCGAGGACGACCTGAAGAAGCTGATCATCATGGAGCCCGACCGGGAGCTGGTGAGCGCTCCGGCCGCCGTCCCGCCTCTGCCAGCCGCCCAGGGAGGTGGCCGGGCCGTTGGTAGAGGGCTCCCCGTGCACGTTCACGTCCGGGCGGGGCCGGGATTGCCAGCCCCCCGCAGGCCTCTGTTTCCGGGCGGCCCCTGTGCAGTCCGCCACAGGCCCCAGGTGCTCCTTGCCCCGTGCGGGGTCCAGCACAAAGCCACTCGGCCCCGGTGCCCCGCGAAGGGCGCGGCAGTGTGGGGGGTGCCCCCGGGCCGTGGCAAGAGTGGCCAAAGCGTGCGGCTGCCCGAGGCGGAGCGGGAGCCCGTCCGACCTGCAAGGGCGCCTTTGGGCGCAGCCAGGTGGCCTCCCTGCGCAAGCCCTGGGGGCCTCCGAGGGACGGGGCGTGGGGCCCGGGCTGCGCAGCCACGCTGACGCTCCCGCTCCTCCCGCCCAGTCGCCACAGAAGACGCTCCAGCGGACACTCTCGGACGAGAGCCTGTGCAGCGCCCGGCGCGCCCCCGCCTACGCCAGCACCCGCTGCCCGGAGCAGCCCCTGCCCGGCGATGTCCTCTTCACCAGCACCCTCCCCGTGCGGAAGCAGAACCCGCCCTCCAGCAGCGGCAGCCTCTCGGAGAAGAGCTGTGAGTGCCACCCGCTCCGGAGAAGCAGCGCTCTGTCTTTGGAGCTGGCGGGGGGTGGCGCTTCCAGAGGTTCGGGGGCCCAGGCGGCCCAGCCTCTTGGGGCACAGTCCCCAGGGCCCCCTGCGCTGCCTGTCCGCAAGGCACCCGCCGTGCCTGCAGCTGGCCGAAGGGCGCTTGTGGGAGGGTCCGATCCAGCTCAGAGGGGGCCGCTCCGGGGAGGGAGAAACCCACGTCCGAGTCGCCGGGCAGGTGGCCCCCGGGCACCGCGGCCCCCGAGGCCAAGGCTGCAGCGAGACGTGGCCCCACAGCCCTCGGCCATGCGGCCCACCTCACGGAGCCGCGGGCGTGTTTCCTCCGCAGCCGCCATCTCGGCCTCGGAGCTCTCCCTGAGTGACGCGCGGGACAAGCCCCTCCGGCGCATCGACCCCGGCCTCATGCCGCTGCCCGACGCCGCCGCCGGCCTGGAGTGGTCCAGCCTGGTCAGTGCAGCCAAGGCCTATGAAGGTAGGCCCCCCCGCCCCGCGTGGTGCCCCCCCACGGCCCCCTGCCATTCACCCGGCCCGGCCCCGAGGGGCCCCCCCCCGCCCCATGGGGCTCGTGCTTCTGCCGGGCTGGGGTGGGGGCTGCTGCCCTGGCTGCCCCTCCCTGCCTCTGCACCGTTTTCTCTGGGGGAGGGGGAAGTGCTGCCCGTCCCGTGGGGCAAAGGGCGCGGCACCTCAGCAGCCCCTGGCGCTCGTGGCTGCCTTTCGGGGCCTTCTCTAGGGGAGCCAGGCTGCTTGCCCATGCGTGCATCCCCCAGCATGGTGGTGCTCGGAGGTGGGCCCCCCTGAAAGGGGGGGCAAGGCGTGCGCACGTCCCCTGCGCTCAGGCATCCGCATGACACGGAGGACGGGGGGCGTGATGGGCAGCCCCTGCCCCGGCGGCAGCCCCGTCGTCCCTCTGCGGGCCCACGGGGAGCTTCTCCGTGAGCAGCAGCCGCCACGGGGTTCCCCTGCCCAGCAGGGGTGAGCCAGCCGCGGCCTCCCCCCCCCAGGCAGCGGCTGTGGCTGCGACCTGCTTTCTGTGGAGCCGTCCTGCCCCTCCCGGCCGGAACCGCCCCTCCCAGGCCGCCTGTCAGCAGCCGGAGCAGCAGCAGCAGGAGCGCCTCCCGCAGCACGCCTGCGCTCTGCTCCGAGGGCCGCGCAAAGTAGGCCAGGGAGGGGCGTGCGTGTCGGGGCAGGCTCTCCCGCGCGGATTAGCCGCTTCCCTTCCCGGCGGGCAGGCAGGCAGGCAGGCTGGTTCGCTCGCTTGCTCGTCAGCCTGTCCGGCCAGCCGGGCCGCCTGCCTGCCTGCCGCGTCACGCGGGCCCCGCCTTCCCGCACAAGGGACTCGCTGCCCCTTCGCCGAGGGGAGGAGGCGGCGGAGGAGGCAGCCCTGCCGAGCGCAGCCCCCGCGCCCGGCTCCGCTCGGCCCCCCAGCTCCAGGATCCGGGAAAGGTAGGAGGGTCTCTGCAGGAGGCCGTGGGCAGAGCGGCTTCCGGGGCTGGTGGAGCCCCCGAGCGCGCAGGCTCTCCGGCACAAGGCCCCCGTGTGGTGGGGGGGCCCCGCTTCCCGGCGGCTGCTCCTCGCCGGCCCGTGGAGCACTGCCTGTCTGGCCGTCTCCCTGCAGGAGGCCGTGAGGGGCGCACTCAAATGCCCGGGGCCCTTGGCCCAGGAGGGGCAGGATCTCGCCGGGTGGACTGTGGGGGCCCCACCTCCAGCTGGGTGGGCGCTCCCCGCCTCGGGGGTGCAGGGCTGTGGCCTGGGACTGACCCGGCACGCCTGGGCCTTCCTGGGTCGAGGCCGCGAAGGCTGGCCAGGAGCCCGGGGGGAAGCAGGCGCTTCGCAGGGAAGGCGGCCGGCCTGCACCTGGCTGCCCGCGGCTCCGAGACGGCCCCACCTGCTGGGGCCTCCTGCCGCTGAAGGCTGAGGCTTCCTGGGGTGGCGCTTGGGGCTCTGTACACGTGTCTTTGGGATCACTTGCCTGCAGTGCACCCCGACCAGCTCCGGACACCCGCGGGGGAGGGGGTGGAGTGGCCCCAGGGGAGATGCAGCGCCCGCTCACTCCGGCGCACGGGTCCGGGCTTGGCTCACCCGCCGCCTCGCTCTGCCTCCTCCAGTGCAACGGGCGGTCTCGCTCTTCTCCCTCAACGATGCCGTGCTGAGCCCCGATGCGCCGCCTGCGCACAGCCCCGTCCTCGGGCACCTGAGCCTGGAGAGGCCACCAGCGCCCCGCACGACGCCCACCATGAGGTGAGGGGCCCTCCCTTCCCCTCCGCCGCCCTCCCACGCCGGCCGCATGGGGGCACCTCTGCCAAGCACGTGCCCTCAGGCCCCTGACCCGTCGTGCCGCTGGGGCCCTCCGGCACACCCCAGCGCGGGCCGCCCGCGGCTCCCCACGGCTGCCCTCTGGCGGGGGCTGTATTGGCCGGGACTGGGGCCGCCCGTGCCAACCCTGCGCCTCCCTCCCTCCCTCTGCAGCGAGGAGCCGCCCGGGGACCTGACCGGCAAGGTCTACCAGCTGGAGGCCATGCTCAAGCAGCTTCACAGCGACTTGCAGAAGGTAAGCGGCCGGGCGCCCTGGCCGGGTGCCGACGGGCCTCCTCCCCGCAGGACAGTGCTGGGGCGAGCCGAGCCGAGGCAAGGCAGCCCCATCAGCCAGGGGAGCCAGGCTGGGGCATGCCCCCCGGGGAGAAGGCCCGGCTCCCCACCCGCCCGCTGCTGCAGCCCCGCTTCTCCCCCGGTGTCTGCAGGAGAAGGAGGACAAGGTGGTGCTGCAGGCCGAGGTGGCCAGCTTGCGGCAGAACAACCAGCGGCTGCAGGAGGAGTCGCAGGCGGCCAATGAGCGGCTGCGCGAGTTCGCGGAGATCTTCTCCAGCGCCGTGGAGAAGAAGGAGCTGTGAGCGCCGGCGGGCAGGGCGGGCCGGGGCTGCGGCGCCTGCGAATGGCCCCGGCGGGGCGGGCTCACACCCGGGCCCCTCTGCTCCGCCAGAAGTGCACCCTGCTCCGCCTGGCGCGCCGCTTGGAGCGGCTCGGCCCCCCGTGCTCCTGCTCCGCTTCCGCAGCTCATGCCCCCAATCTCTGTGCCACCCTGGCGGGCGGGGGGAGGACGCCCTCCCGCCCGCCAGTCGGAAGCCGGATGCGGTGCTCGGGGCACACGGCCCATGCCCACTCCCCGCGGCCCGGGCATCCGTGCAGGAGGCGGCATGCGCCCGGAAGAGCACTTTCTCAGAACTAAATTATTTTCTGGAGAATGCAAGGTGGGGAGTGGCTCAGGAAGTTAAAACAAAACTTTAAATGTATATGTTCTTTATAAAACACTATATTTGTATAAATGGTACTGTTTGTAATTTTTTTTCTATGAGATTTCTGTGCATGCATCCAGAGTTAAGCACACCAGGTTTTGTTCTGAGCTGCAGCGATTCGGACCAAGGCAGGGAGAGCTCAGGGCCGGGGAAGAGGATGCCCCGGCTCGCCCAGGGGGCCCCCCCTAGCTGGCACCCGTGGCCCTTGGGGGCAGAGGAGGCCCGCGCCCGTCAGCCGGGCCCTGGCCGGAAGGCCACGCGACTGCCCGCCTGCTCGCCCCCCCCACCTCTGCCGACGGCTCCGCCAGGGCCGGAATCACCTCAGGGCCTATGCAGCACGTGGGGTCGGTATGTGGCGCCCCGTGGCCGCTCGGCCGGCCTGTCCTGCATGACGGCGGGGGCAGAGCATGCGGCCCTTGCCCGAAGGTGCGGACTCTGCCCTGCGGCCGTGAGGGGGCCTCCCAGGCAGCATGCAGGCCAGGCTGGGCATCGCGTGCCGGGGGCTCGGACCCCTGGCCCGGGGTGGCCTGGCGCAGCCTCGGGTCGCCACCGTCCGGCCAGCTGCCGAACTATGCAAACCCCGGACCCAGGCTCAGGCCCCGGCCGTGGCCGTCTTCCTTCCCCGTGCCACGCGCCCTCCGCAGCGCAGGGGGATGCCCGGGGCAGCCCCGAGGCCGGGCGCCCGGACCCCTCCGCTGACGCACAGCACCCGAGGCTTGCGGCCGGCCGCACCACGATTGTCTTAACGGCGGGGTGCTGCCTGCTCTCCCGCGCCTTCCCACGGATCTGGGCCGAGGCAGCCAGGCCCGGCGGCAGGGGCTCCTGTTCAGAAGCTGCTTCGCCCCCTGCCGCCCGGGCCCTCAGGAAGCCCCCGCAAGCAGCGGCTCTTGCCTCCCCCAGGGGGCTCCCCGTCTTCCCCAGGACAGCCCTCGGGGCAGCTGCACAGCCCGGCCCGGTGGGCGGGCGCGACCCACGGCCAGTTCACCCCCGGCTTTCCCCCGCACCGCCACCGGTCACCCTTTCCAACACGGTTTCTTAATTTTGTACCAGGTTCCGACACTACAATTTGTACGGATTGTTCCTCCTCCCCCCGCTTTTTTACAAAAATCCCTTTAAGTACCTTTTCTGTGAGGTGGGAGCACAACCCCCATGTTACTGGATCCTGAGGGGGGGCAGCTGGGTCTCCGTTTTTGTCAGTTGTGTTGTGTGAATTGTTTCTTGTTTTTAATTTTCTAAGAATCTTTACAGATCAAATCTGTCTTATTTAATTTTTGTCTTAAAATTGCTGATAGGAAAGAACCGGCTTTTGTAAAATAAATTATCCAGCATAATTCTCTGGAATCCACAACCATTTCTGCACGTCTCTGGGTGGAAGGAAGGGCAGGGGAGCGAAATAAATGGTTTCCTAGAAAAACCTGCGTCCTTCTCTTTGTTTGACTGCGGCTGGGGATGCCCGGGGGGTGGGGGGGGCGCCCAGCCTGCGCCACTTTGCCCCTCCTCCGTCCGTGGCACACGCACGCACACAGCCTGTGCAGCACGGGAAGCCGCTGTGGTACCCAGAGACCCCGCGTGCCGGCTCTCTCCCGTTGTCATGGCAACCACTTTCTGGTGGAAATCGCTGCTTCTGCAGGTGCCAAGACGGTGCACAGGTGTGGGAAGGGTGCCTGGCGAATGTGTTCTCCTGCCAGTCTAGACACACCTGGAATCGAGCCCCCCCCCCCAGCGAGACCCCAGCGAGAGCGGCGGACCGAGGCTAAGGAGGCAGCATCACAGGCCGCGGCTGTAACTCAGACCACATTTAATGCACAGAACAATCCAAGCACAGTAACGAGGCAGGCAACAGCACAACACCAGGTACACACGGTGGGACTGGACGGAAGTGCTCCCTGCGAGCCCTCGGCACCCAGGGGGCGGCCCCCAGCCCCTGCCACGCTTTTCTGGGGGGCAGGCCATTCGCGACCCTTCCCCACCGGTCTGACTTTTCGTTCGTTCGTTTTTTCCAAGCCTTCCTTCCTTCCATCTCCCTACAGTTTAAACTCCAGCAACACTGAAACAAATCCTGCTTTGTATAGCAGCCAAGCAGCCTTGGCCCCTTCCGCCATGCCCAATGCTCTCCCCCACCCCCCCCACCCCGGGCGGACCAGGCTGCGGCCGCGGCTGCTCCCCCTCCAGCAGCCCTCCTCGTCCCCCCACCACAGCACTGGCCCCCTCCCGGCTCAGTCCGGCATCCTCCAGGCCTCGTGCATGGCCCCTGCCAGCCCGGAGGAGAGCGGGGCCCCGCGTCCGTCGTGCCGGGGCACCCACAAGGAGCCGGGATGCGGGCGGAGAAGAAACACCGAACACACACGCGATCCAGGCGGGGAGGGGAGCTGCTCGACCCCTCTCCAGCCTTATGGCTTTGAGTTGAGAGTTGCCTCCTCGGGGGCAGGCGGCTGGTGGCAGTGGGCCGGGGCCCCGTGGCCATGGGGCGAGGGCGAAGGGAAGGGGTCCGGGCAAAGGTGTGGGGCAGAAGGTCTGGTCCTCTTGCTGGGAGGAGGGGTCCTGCGGACCCAACGGGCTGCGACGTGGTGCTGCTCCCGAGCCAGGCGGAGCCCCCGGACCGGCCACCGGCCCCCCGCTGCCCCGGCCGAGCGCGGCGCCTGGGCCAGCCGAGCGGGAGGGCGGGGGACGCGGCCCTAGGTCAGGGTGATGTAGGCGGAGGCCTTCTCCTTCAGCTGTCGCAGGCACAGGCCGCAGCTCCAGCTTCCTGTGGGGGAGAGGCGGCGTCAGGGTCTGCCCGGGCCGGGGGCCTCCCCCTCCCCCCGTCGGGCTCCTCACCTTCGGGGGGCTCGGCCATGGGGGGGCTCAGGCAGTACATGTGGTAGCCCCGGTCACAGTCATCGCAGAAGAGCAGCTGGTCCTGGGGAGAGACGGCGCAGAGGCTGTTCGGGGCGGCCGGGCTGCCCCGACCTCCGAGCGGCCTGGGCCTGCCCACCCGCCGGCCCGCAGGGGCTCCCACAGCCCGGGGCAGCTCGGGGCCAGGGGCACGGGCGCCTCGTGGCTCGTGGAGCGTGGGGAAGGGCCGCGGCCCGCAGGCAGCACCCCGGCCCCGGGGTCGAGAGGCTGAGAGGCTCGGGAGCGGGCTGGAGGCTGTGGGGGCCGGGCCCGTGCGCCCCCCAGGCCAGGCCGGCTCACGTACGTCGTTCTCGGAGGTTCCGCAGAGGCTGCAGCTCTTGCACTCGATGCACTGCCACCGGTATGTCCGCACGGCCGCCGTCATGTTCACAGTGAACTGCAGGCACGAGGGGTGCCCTGGCGGAGGGAAAGCCGGCCGGCGTGAGCCCGGGGGGGCCCTCCTGGCTCCCCACCCGCGGGTCCTCGGGGTCCCCCCGGAGGCTGGAGGCGGCTGTGGGCTGCCTTCACGGGGGCAAACGGGCCACGGGGCGGCAGCGCAGCTGGGGCGGAGCCAAGGCTCCCGTGAGCGGCCCTTGGCCTGGGTCCTGGGGAGCAGTGCCGGGGGGAGGGCAGCACCCCGACAAGGCCCGAGCAGCACCCGGCGGGCGAGGGTGGGGCAGCCTCGCTTCTCCCACGGCGCACGGGGCCCCTTCCCTTCATGCTGCGGGGGCTTCTCCGGGAGGCACGGCGGTGCCCTGGCGGCCCGTCTCCAGGCCGCCACAGCCTCGCCTGCGGCCCACCCCACTCACCGGAGCGCCCACAGTCTGCGCAGGAGATGAGATCCTCCGGGCAGCCGGTCTTCTTGGAGCCGCCTAGACAGAAATCACAATAACCGTTTGGTATGACTGTGCCGTCCGGAGCTTTCTTAGCTGCAAAACAGCAAGGAGAGGCCAAAATCAAGGGTGGGCTGCGCAGACCCCTTTGCGCCCGACACACGCCTCCCCGCCTGGGGTGACCCCACACCCAGCCACCCCCGCCCGCCCGTGTGCCCGCCCAGTCCCAGAATGCGCTTCCGCCGCCGCGTGAGAGCGGCGCCATGCCCGGACCGCGTGCTGCGGCGCAGTGGCCAGAGCCCCCGCGCAGGACAGAGCCCCCGGCCACTCTCGCTCCCTCCTGCAGGAGCGCGAGCGGCCAGGCCGCGGTCCCGCCGAGGCCCGGTGCGCCGTGCATACGTGCCGAAGCCACGCCCGACTGTGCAGGTGTGCAGGTGCCTGTGTGGCTTCGCACGAGGCCACCGGCTTCACCGGCGAAAAGGCTCCGTGTCTCTAGCCCTCAGGACCGAGGAGACACTGCCCTCGGCAGTCTTCCTGCTCACCCTAGCCGCCCATTTCTATTCCTCCATCAACTGCCAACATGCTCCAAATGGTTTGAAAGACGCGAGGATAGCATCACGAGCGGAACCGCATCATGCAAAGGAACAGCCGCACATTTTGCATCGTTCTCCTGAGGGAATCTGCCCTTCCTGGAAGCGGAGCGCAGGCCGGCTCCTTGCTGGACTTGGGGGCCTCTCTAAGCACACCCGGGGCCGCCTTCCTCTCCACCCACCCAATGCCGCAGCACAACCCTGCAGAAGCCCCTCTGAAGGCAGGAAAGGGGGGACCGAAGCAAGGAAGACGAGGCCGTGCCGGCTGGGCAGCCTCTCCCGGCAGGTGGGGACAGACGGGCTGGGCTGCCCAGGCGGGGGCCGGCAGGGCCACCTCTTCCTTCGCCTCAAACCTCGCAGGGCTGCTGTGGGATTTACCTGTGTGCCTGCGCTGGTTCTCTGGGACCCAGTTCAGCTCTTTGTAAAACTCTGGGGAGAGCCAGAAATGCAAAACATGGAAATAAGCACAGAGGGAAAATGGAAGATACCTAGATTTTTGAATGGCAAACTAGTGTGGATGTGGAAGGGCTTGTGTGAAAAATATCTCTGCGGACCTGGATGAACCGATGAGCAGGCAAAGACACGAATGCATGAGGAGAGCGCAGGAAGGCATGCGGGGCGGCGGGAGCGCGAAGAGTGGAGAGGCGGGATCCCGCGTCCTAAGGGCAACGGAGCTGCTGGCACAGGAAGGCAACGCTCTCCCAGGGCGGAAACCTCCGGAGCGGAGAACGGAGCTGTTCTGCTCTGCGGAAAGCCCGGGGATCCGCGAGAGACAGGCCCCGCTCCAGGCGGGGGCGGCGGGCGCCTCTGGGGCGGGGGACCCAGGCGTCTGGGCCCTCTTCCCCAGGGACAGTCTCCGATGCGGCCCTTCCCCCACGCCCGCTCCTTTGTGCAGATTCGACTACATCAGCAGGCACCGGTCTCCATGGCAACTGGCTAGAAGAACGGATGGGATGTGGGAGCTGGGGAGGGGCGGAGGGGGGGCTCGCCTGGCCGCCTCGCCTTCCCGCTCTCCCCCACCCCGCCGGCCTGGGAGCCCAGGAGGCGCTGCGGGGCGGGGACCCTCTCGCGGGCCCTTGCGCCAGATCCTCTCCTCGACACAAAAACCGGGAGGCCACCTGCGCACAGCACCCCCCTCCGGCGCTTTTTGCGCCGCAGCCACACACAAGCGCGCACAGAGGCGGCCGGGAGGAGGCGGGCGCGCAAGGGGCCCCTGCGAGAGGCGCGGCTCCGTCAAGCGGCGGGGCGTTCTGCGCGCGCCCGCCCGCCCGCAGAGCCCCCGCGGATCCGTGGCTCTCCGGCGCCGGGGGCCGCGCAGCCCCCGCCCCGCACATGGGCCGGCGGGATGATCTCCCCACTCCGCTGCGCCGGGGCCTCCGCCTCGCCCGCGCCCCCTCGACGGCAGGCGACGGGCTCCTCGCCGGCCAGCGGGGGGCGCCGCGCGGTGGGGAGGCGCCGGACGGCCCCTCTCCGCACGGGCGACCGACGCGCGCCCGTGCCCCCCAGCCCGCGCCCGGTCCGCAGGCCCTGAGACGCGCTTGCCCGTGCGGCGGGAAGGCGGACCCTCTGAGGCCGGCGCCGGAGCCGATGCGTCCGCCGAGCTCGGCAGGGCCTAGCGCAGGTCCCGGGCACGGAGCCGCCCCTCTACGCGCAAGGCAGGTGCCGACACGCCGGCCGCCCCTCGATTCGCGAGGCCCTCCCCGCCCGCAGGCCCATTAGCCTCCTGCAGCCTCCGCAGAGCCTTGGAGGGTGGCCCGGCCGGCAGCCTCTGTCGCTTCCCTGGCACGGCTTGCTATTTCTGCGCCTCTTCACGGAACCGCGACACCCCACCGGAGTCCTCGGCTGGCTCCAGGCTCTTCTGTCGCTGGAAGCAGCCTGGCCGGAGCGAGCTCAGCCGCTTCGGCCCCATCCCATCCGTCTCAGCCAGACGGACGCCCGAGCAGCGCCCTGCCTGGAGGCAAGCCTGGACGGCGGCTGCGCCTGCCGAGGGGGAGCCGGGGCCGCCCCACCGCAGCTCCAGTGCGAGGCCGGCCAGGGGCCCGTGCGCGAGCCTTGGCAAGCGGCCGGGGCACTCACGTTTGTGGTTGTTCTTGCGGTGGAAGGGCAGGGTGTGGCGTTCGGGTCCCTCCTCGCCCTCCTCCTCAGCCAGGTGTGTGTGTGTGTAGTGATAGCTCAGCCCTGGGCGGTTCTTGTAGCGCTTCCCACAAACTGAAAGGAGAAAGAAGCTCCAGATGTACGCGGCGATGGCTGGCAGCCCTCCTGGAGTGGGAGCCGGGCCCCCAAAGAGAGAAAGGAGCCGGGGGCCCGCAGTGGAAAGCCCCCTCCACGAGGGACCTTCTTCCCCTTGCACAGTCGTCTGGCGGTCTCCCCCCCCCCCCCGCTTCTGCCGCAGAGCACACGGTCCCCTTGGGCGTGGCCACGCTCCCCCCGACTCACGTGCTGCTGTGTCTTCCCCCACTGAGCACCGCTTCCACCCCATCCCTTCCGGGACCTGAGGCAAAGTGCCACCCCATGGGACCCCCCACCCCCGCCCCGGGTGCTTTGGCCATGATGAGCGATCAGCAGAGCACCGCTTTCGGCATGGTTAGGGAATGGTGGCTAGAAGTGACAAAATACGGATTAAAACCAACACCTCGGCACAACGTAGAGACACAGAGTTAAAAGCTCAGCAATAGACAGAGCAAACCGCACTCGGGCCATCAGAAAACCTCCGGTGGCAGGCAGCTTCCACACCAAAGGCCTGGCCGCACTGGGCCACCTGGCCGATGGAGGGGGAAATGGGGGGCACCCACACCTTGCCCGGCCTGCAGCACCGCCTCCGCCTGGAGAGCACTGCCGCCCGCCTGGACTGGGAGGAGGGGCAGCCAGGCCAGGCCTCCACAGGTGGTGGGACGGACCCCCGCAGGGCGAAGGCTGCCCTGCCGCTTGCACATCCCGGCCTGCCCAGCTGAGGCCGCCGAAGACCACTCACTGTCGCAGACGTAGGGCTTGTCCCGGTCCTCCAGCAACACCCCGTCCTGCCTCTTCCGCAGTCCACCAATCCCATACGCCTGCAGGGAGGAGAAGGGCGGTGAGAGGCTGCTTCCCAGGCCCCACGGAGGAAGCATGAGGGCACGCTGGGCTGGCAGTGGACCTCTGGCCTTTGCCCCCGGCCGGCCTTTTGGCAGGCTCCCCGTGCCCCACGGGCACGGCAGCCGCCCACCCGCCCTCCAGTGGCCCAGCCTCATCTCTCCGCTCTCAGCCGCAAGGCGGCCACCCCATCCTGCAGACTTTCAGGATGGTACGGATCCGCTTGAGCGCAGCGCCTTCCCCTGCCCTCACTGCTCAGGGTGCCCTCTGGGCTGCAGCTTTTGCCCCGGAGCGCTTGGAGATGGCGCAGCAGCTCTGCCGGCTGCAGCCGGGATGGCAGCTGTGCCGGAAAGCTCTCAGGAAGGGGGGCCATGCCTCTGGAGGGGAGACCTCCCAGCCCCCAGATGGCTGTTAGTGTTAGATCACATTTATCTCTCTCCTTTTCTCCTCTTGCGAGGAACCCGTGCAGCTTACAGAGTTCTTCTCCACTCCATTGTATTCTTACAGCGACTATGCGAGCTGAGCTGGGCTGAGGGGCAGCGGCTGCCCAGCGGGACCAGAACCAGCCCTCCTGCGTGCCAGGCCATGCTCCCGCTGCTGCCGCTGCTCCGCACGGCGGCTGCCTCCCCGTCTTTCACCCTTTCTACACTCCCATAGTATCCGTCGGAGAAAATGGCTTCTGTTCTGATTCACTTCTCTTGCAAAGAGCGACTGTGTTTTTGCATGAAGACTCCCAGTTAATATTTCCAGTAATGACCCACATTAATCCGGTGTGCTGCACAACAGCTGAGCTGCAAAGTGGTCCTGAGCCCGGTGCAAGAGCCCAGCTCCTCTTCATTCTAACGAAGACGAATCGCCTCAGCTTTGCAAGAGCAGAATTGCCAGCCAGCTAAGGCTGAAACACCCAAGCAGAGTGAGAAGAAAGGCAAGGGCAAACTCGGAGCACGTGTTGCAACCTGAAGCGCCCCTTCCTGTTTTCAGTTCATCGTGTAGATTAAGGCTTGTGATTCGGACAGATGCCAGCCCTAAAGGAGCTGACCTCTTCTGAGTCCTTCCTTTAGCCTCAGAGGTGGAGGGCTGGATGGGGGGAGGTGAAGCGTGTGGCCTGGGGCACGGAGGCCTGGGGTGCCTGAGGCTGGGCAGCCAGACAGGCGGCGGCTTGCCTCTGTGCTCCCGGCACGGCTGGGGCTGGCTGTGGCTCTTGCGCTGGTTTCCAGGCCCAGGGCTGGCCCCTCAAGCAGCCGTTGTAAGGTGCCACATCCCAGGGAGCAGAGGGAGGTGCGTGGCGAATGGAGGAATTTGCTGCCGTTCCTGCTTGTGCTCCGGCACCGAGAAGCTCTGGGCAGGGGCTGAGCCCTGCAGCGAGGTCTCGCCTTGAGGGTCGAGAACGTGGCCCCTTGCCCTCCGCGAAGGGAGCAGCAGGCGGTTGCCGGCGGGGAGAGACCAGCCGCACAGTCGCAGCTCCGGCCAGGGCAGCTCACAGCCCCTTCCCAGCCCCGCACAGCCTCCCGGGCGTGCCAGCACCGCCGGGGCCTCCACGCCCAGCCGGCCTCGCTGGGGAAGGCTGCTGGCCGCGCCGGCTGCAGGCAGGTCCCTCGTCCCGGCACTGCACTGTGTTGGAGACCGCTTCCCCGCCCCTGCCCGGAGTGCCTGCGACCCACGGGCGGCACGAGCAGCCCGGCAGACGGCTCCGGAGGGAGCAGGGCCCCACGCTGGGGCTGGCAGAGGTCCCACAAGTGCCTCCTGGCGAAGGGCGGGTGCTTGCTGGGGGGGGTGCTTTGCGAGCGGAAAGTTTCCCAACATTCAGGGAAGCTTTGACAGCCACGCTTTTTCGTTCGCTTGCTTGCATGGATTCCAGTAGCAGATCATGAAATGCTTTTGCTACATCTCTTAAGTGTTTGTTAGAGGTGTTTATTGACAATTTAGTTGCTGTTCTTGCAAGTGGCTCTGAACACAGTTTGGAAAGTAGCCAGGAAGCGGGACGCGTGTGCCAGAGCTGCAGCACCTCCGCCCTCCTCGGTCATGGGCCTGCCCCCCCACCCGCCGGGCGCACCTTGCTCTTGGCCTTGTTCTTCCGGCGCGGCGCGTCCTCCTCCAGGTCATCTGTGTCCAAGTCATGCAGGAATTCCCCAATCGGCGCCTTCTGCAACAGACCCCACGAGAGGGCCCAGCAGGGGTGAGAGGGGCGGCTGTGCCCGCTCAGTGCGGCCCCAGGCCTGTGCCATTCCCCATGGTGGCGGGGGGAGGGCCGTGCCCCAGGAGGGCTGGCCAAGGCTCTGAGCAGCTTAGGGGGAAGGCAGCCGCACACGGAGCCCCCCAGGCACCCCCAACACTGTGCCCCAGCCTGCGAGGGCCTCCCCACGCGCAGCAGGAAGGGGGCAGGGCCCCTGGTGCCGGGGGCTGACAATCCTCCCAGCAGCCCCGGGGCCGCAACGGGGCTCACCGGGCAGTCCAGGACCAGCTCCTCCTCCTTCAGCTCCGGCTTCTTGTCCCCGGCTTCGGCACAGAGCAAGGCCTCCAGCACCGGGCCCTCGGGCAGCCCCCCCTCCTTTTTTAGGGGGGGCTCACAGTCTGTCGTGGGGGAGGAGAAGGGCCAGCTCAGGCAAGGGCGCCCGTCCCCAAGTGCCTCCCTGGCAGCTTCCCCACTGGCGGCCGCTGGCCAGGCTGAACTGCTGCCCAGCTGGCCAGATGCTGCTCCCAGTTGCCAGCCCACGGGCAGCAAAGGGCTCTGGAGGCCCCGGGGCTCTCTTAAGCCCCGAGGACTGTGGGCAGCACCACCTGGGCCGGCAGAGGTGGCGTTCAGCACACTCAGTGAATCAGACATCCTTGCAGGGCGGGGGGGCTGCTTTGTGTCCGTCCCAGGGGTCTCCCACGGGCAGCAGCACCCACACCCAGGCGCTGAGGATGCGTGTCAAAGCCACCTCCCACCCAGACACGCTTCTGGGGCCGGCATGTCACCCGGGTCTGGTGAGAGCAGCAGCTGCAGCTGGGCCCGCGAGCCCTGAGGGGCAGGGCACGGAGCCACCGGCCCGAGGGCCAAGCCCAGTCTTCCTGGAATCCCATGCTGGATCTCTGGCATTCCCCAGGCACCCTGCTTTCCGCCAGCTCTGGCACAGCTTTCCCCCGTTCCAGAAGCTGAAAAGCTTCTCCAAAGACGGGAGTGAAGGCAGGATGCTGAAGTGCGACAGCGGTTGGGGCACTTGCGGCCTTGCACCGTTTGCATCCCCCCCCCCCCCCGCACTGGCAACCCCAGTCCACCCAGTGAAAACCACCGAAGGGTGGCAGCAGCCCTCCGAGGTTACGGAGACACGGAAGGCCTCGCATGCTTGGCAGCCGGGGAAGCGCCCCTTCCGTTCCCCTTAAAAGCACACCTTGGCAAGATCACGCCTCTCCTGGGCTCCTCTGCCTGCATCGCTCAGCTTAGCCAAGCTCCTCTGCCTTGCTCTGCCTGGCACCCAGGGCCTGAAGCCGCCTGCAGGCAGAGCCTCATGCAGCGGCGGCTGCTTCTCCGGGCTGCCCAGCTCCCCTGGGAGGGCGAGGGCAGGGGAGGCTGCTCTCGGGGTGCCACTGCACTTCCCACTCGCCCCACTTCTGTTCCTGAGCTGGAGCTGAAGCACACGCACCTCACGCCCAGGAGCCGCCACAGGGAAGGCAGCTCGAGCCCGGTTGATGGGCAGCAGGGTCTTGGCCTGGCCTACCCCCCTCGTCTCACGGCCTGCGCTTGACCCTCCCCCCCCGGGTACCACCCCTGCCCTCCCACGCCGATCTTCCACCTGCCACCTCTTACCGATCTTGAACTCACACGGCCGCAGCCGTGGATCCTCCAGGATGTTCAGCCGCCGCTTCTTGCGCCAACAGCGGGCTGGGTAGGTGTAGATCTGGCCTGGGGCGAGCCCTGGAAGAGAGGCAGGGGCGTCAGTGCGCCCAGGAAGTCGGGAGGGCCTGATGCCCTCATCCACCAGCACCAGGCCAGCCCGCGTGCTGGCTGTTCCCCTCCAGGCCCGCGGTGATCCCACTGGGGCCCCGGGGAGAAGAACGGCGAGGCCGCGGTCGAGGAGGCCCACGTCCCGCACATCCGCCTCCGGCTCCTCGCCTCCTCAGGCCCCCGGCTCTGCCTCTCCACCCGACTGCTGCTGGCATCCTTCTCGCTGCCTCCTCTCCATGTAGCCCCTTTTCCGTCTCCCTCCTCCACACCCTCCTCTGGGCACACGCACAGACCGCAAGGCCTCTGGAGAAGGGTCAGCACTACGTACAGCGCCTAGCACAGGGGGCATGCCTCATAGAGCAGCAGCAGCCCCACCTGGGCCCCGGTGGGTCTTCTCCATCCAGATGTAGCAGTTGTTCTGCGCGACTCCCGTCTGCGAGTCCAGGAAGGGCAGGCGCATGCTCCGCTCCGCGCACAGCCGGGCATTGTAGCTGCGGCAGTGCTCGATGGCCTCCCGGTAGAAATCCTCGCCCAGGCTGCAAGGGCAAGGCCACGGCGCTGAGCCCCCTCGCACGCCCCGGCCGGCCCCGAGGCCCCCTCGCACGCCCGCAGATCCCTGAGCCGCGACCCACGTCTTTGCCCTCCCGTGACGTGCGCCTTGGTGGACCTGCAGCTGCACTCTAGCAGCGCTGCTGCTGCTTAGCTCAAGCTGGCGGTGAGCTCCTGCAGGCCGCTCTGGAGGGGCTCCTGTGGGGTTTTCTCTCTTAGGGCCCAGTCCCATCGCTCAGGAGACGCCCTCAAACACCAGCACGGAGGCAATGCGCTCACTTCGGGGGGGCTGTGTCCATTTCTGCAGCACTCCCTCTTGCTAAGGGTTTCAGGACTGCAGGCTGCATTTCAAAGTGATTTAGCAGGGAGGGGAAGTCCTCTCAGTTCCAAAAAGCGGCGTGAAGCTGGTTGGCCAAGGAGACAGGGCCAGAGTCCCCACCCACAGCGGCAACAGAGAAGAGCAGAAACTGGCTGCCCATCGCCAAAGGGCCACAGGGTTCTGCCTTGACCTGCTGCAGCGAGAAGAGCGGAGCTGAACGGCGCCAGCAGAGAAAGGGGCTCCGATGCCAGGGAGAAGCCGGTCTGTGGGCAGGAGGCGCAGCGCCTGCCCTGCCCCACAGCAAGGAGCCGCTGCTGGCCAGAGGGAGGGCCTTGGCCTCGGAGGAGCCCGCTCCAAGGGCGAGACTGGGGGAAGGGGGCGAGGCTGGGAGGGGGGCATCAAGCCGCCAACTGAGCCAGGAGGACCCCAGTCCCCACTCCTGCGTTGGATCTCTTGGCCAGCAAAGCACCTCAGCCAGTGCCCAGGGCGTCATTTATTCCAGCGGCCCTGACGTGGAGGCCATGCCTCAGGCTCGGCGTGACAGTAATAAAGAAAGAGTGCCTCTGTCCATAGGCAAAGGGCCTTTGCTCCCTTTGCCACTGAGCAACGGCCTGAGGTGAGTGGCTGGGCCTTCCTCTGAGGGGTGTCGTGGAGCATGTGTGTGAGTGGCTTTTTCGAAACCAGAATTTCAAAAGGTAAACCCTGAAAAGGGCCCACCCGGTGGGGGCAGCTTTCCTGGCCTGGAGGATGGGCAGCAGCTCCAGCGCATGGGGGACCTGGGAGGGGAGGAAATGGAGCCCCACCCCAGAGATCCCACCCCGCAGCCCCGGAGAGGACCCCGCTCTGGCCTGCTTCCCTGGGACTTTCCGGTCCATTGGCAAAACCCGGCTCGGTGGCTGCGGGAGGAAAGCGCGCACACGCCCAGGCAGGGCGCTCTGCACATGCCTCCGCATGCAAACATGGGGCCGCCCGCGGCCGTGGTCTCTCCCAAGGCACGCGTCCGTGCGACCGCCCGGCCACCACACATGCGTGCGCACGCACACCCTGGCACCCCGATGTCCACCAGCCACGAGCCTCGGCAGGGCCCCCGCTCGCGCATCTGTGCTGGCCGCGAGAGGAGGCGAGCCGAGCCGAGCCGAGCCAGCCTCTCCCAGCCCGGCCCCTCACCGCCGCCTCTCCCCCCGCGCCCCCCCCAGCCAGATGGCAGGCTGTCTGAACCCGTCCCTGGCCATGCGAGCCCATCCGCGCTGGGAGGGAGGGAGGGAGGGAGGGCGCGAGCATCCAGGCATCCCCTGCCGCCCCCCTCGCCCCCACGCCTGCCGGGGGGATCACGCCGCCCCCAGATGTGGGGTGCCCACTCACCATTTGATAGGCTTGTGCACAGCTGTGGCCATTTTGGTGCGGCACGAGGATCGCTCAGCCTGCCCGGGCTGGCGGAGAGGCAGAGAATTCCCCCCTTTTCTTTCTTTCTTTCTTTCTTTTCGTTCCTTTTTTTTTAACCTCTCACATCAGAATATACTGTACAATTTTATTCATTCTCCAGCAGCCTGCAGGGTGGGGGGGGCCAATCACAGTCCGGTTCCTTTGAGCCCCGGTGCACCATGGGGAATGTAGTCTCTGGGCTTCACAGGAGCCTCCCCCCACTTTTTCTTTTTCTCTCTCTTTTTTGCATTATTTCCCCTCCTTCCTTCGCAGGCTCTTTAAGAGCCAGGGTGGATGCCAGGCAGCTGTCACAAGGGAACTACAGCTCCCGGCGGGCCTTGCGTTTGACAGCTGTGAGGCCCACCTCCCTCCACAGGGACGGAGGCTGGGCGCGGGATACCGAGGAAATGGGAGGGGGCGCCCGGCCCCGCCGTGGACGCCCGTCTCGGCGAAGCGCAACGCCCCGCTTTGCGCAGCTGCCTTCCCGGCGCGGAGGCAGGCGAGGGGGCCCCCCGCTCCGCGGCAGGTGCGGGGGGGCCAGGAGGGGGCGCTCCACCGCGGCCTCGGGTACGGCTGCTGGGCGGGGAGGGCGAAGGCTCCGGATCGGCCCCTCCAACTGCCCCCGAGGGGGCAATTCGCGCCCCTGGCCGGCAGCGCCTCCCGGGGCGTGTCGAGATGTCGAGACCCGGACAAGGGACCCTCGGGAGGGCCAGTCACGCGTAACGGCGGCGGCGAAGGTGCTCCTGGCCTCGTGCAGAGTGCCTTTGCCTCCCAGTGGGTTGCGGGACGACCCGAGCCCTGCGCCTTTCCTGCTTCTGGGCGAGCCTGGAGCAACCCCAGGTCCGTGAGCCCCTTACCAGGGGCGGGACATTCCCTTCGGGCTCCTGGGCGCCCGGATGCCGTGCGACCCCGCGGCCACTCCCCTACACCCTCCCCCCGGCAGCAGGGGCCCCGCGTGCAGGGGGGGGGAGGGAGGGAGCGTCTTCTGGCGGGACACCCAGCCCCTCCTGGTCCACGCCGCCGCCGCCCCCGCAGGCAGGCCGGCCGGCCGCGCAGCCTCCCGGTGGGGCTCGCCCACCTGCGCTCCAGCACTCGCACGGGTCGGAAAGCGAACTGGCACAGGGATACTCTGCACAGGCTCAGAGTCCCTGTCGACATCCTTCGTTCGCTGGTCCGGGGCCTCCCGAACCGCCGCCGGACTTCGGCCCCGCCGCCATTAACCCGCGCGGATCTGGGGCCGCACAGCCGCAGCCTCCCCACGCCTGAAACGAGGCCCCAGCGCGGCGGCCCCTTTGCGAGGAGAAGCGGCGAGGCTCCCGCGACACGCTCCGGCCGGCCCGACTTTGCTCGCGAGCTTTTCTGCACGTGCTCAGAGGCTCCAGCGCGGGTCGCCAAAGGCCGGCCGCGAGCCGAGCCGAGCCGAGCCGAGCGGGGCGGCGCTGACCCTGCGCTCGCCCCGCCGCAGCAGGTGGGGCCTGGGAGGCGCGCCCCGCCCGCCCGCCCGCCCGCCCGCGAGCCACCCGGGAGCGCCGCTGGCGCGCTCCCAGAGGCGTGCGAGTCGTCCTTCCTCGCGACGGCCCGACAAGGTAGGCCAGCAGCTTCGTCGTCTTCCGGATGGAAGGCGGGCAGGGGATGCGGGGCGCGGCAGGGCGGACTCCAGCAGCCCCCATGTCGGGAGCAGGAATGGTTTTGTGGTAACCTGCCTAGAACTGCTCCTGTGCGCTTACCTGGGAGTAAGACCCATTGACGCCAGTGGGGTTTACTTCTGAGTAGATACCCCCACCCTGCGCTGCTCCGTCCCCGGCCGCGGCGGGGCATGTCTCGGGACGGAGCGTCCTCGCACTTTGGAACGGGGCTCCCTGCCCGCCCGCGGCCGGGCGTCGGTCCGGGGCTGCCCCCAGATGCCTGCCCGGGAAGGGGCGGGTGAGGGGTGGCGAACGGATGGCGGCGCCCGCTGGCTCGGGTGCGCAGGGCCGCGGGTGGGGCTGCGCGCCCCGGATTACCGTCGCTGCAAGCGGGCATTGTTTCCTGCACAAACGGGACCACCGGCACCGAGGGCGCCCCGGCAGGAGGCGGCTCCCTCTGCTCCGCCGGCCCGCGGGCGGCCGGCTGCACGGGCGCGCAGGGGGAGGCCCTGCACGGCCGAGGGCCGCGGGCCGAGCCTGCGCCTTCTCGGGGACGCGAACGCGGGGCCGCGAGGTCGTCCTGGCGGGCAGCTCCCCCGCCGCGCAACGCGGCCATCCGGGGCTGGGGCGAGGGGTGCTGCGCGGCTCTGCGGGAACAGCCGCTCAGCCCAGGTCTGCCTCCTGCTCCTCCAGCCCGGCGCTTCGTGTCCGAGGCCTGGGAGCCCAGCAATCTGGCTGCGCCCTTGGGTGCCACGGCCCTTGGAAGGGGAGCTCGGCCACCCATCTGTGGCCTCCTTCAGGCTCACTTGGGATCGCTTGCCCACCCCGTGCTTGCAGGACCTGGTTGGAATCCTCTTCCGAGGCAGTCTAGCCGTGATCTGCAATTGTGCTTCTCTGCGAGTGTAAGGCTGTTTTATGAGAGACCAAGGCTAAGATCACCCAAGCGTGCGCTCCCAATCCTCCATGTATGGCTGTGAAGGCCAGACGTGGAGAAAGCTGACATGATGAAAACGGATGCATCCAAAAGATGGTGCGGGAGGAGTGCTTGCGGGCGAAGCGGCCTGGACCAGGAGAATCCCGGCACACGAGCAGGTCCCGGATCGAACAAGGCAGAGCTTTCCTTGACGCAGAAGTGACCCAAGTGAGGCTGTCGTACTTTGGACGCATCATGAGAAGGAAACTCCCTGGAGAAGATGACCATGCCAGGCCAAGTCGCAGGCAAGAGACAAACGGGAAAGGAACCCACGCATGAGAGGGACTGAATCTGGAAAGGAAGCCAGAGCCTTGCGCTTGAAGAGCTGAGCCCCCCCCCACCCCATTTTGGAGGCCTTTCCTTTCTGGGGCTCCCGTAAGTGGAAGAGGGCTTGATGGCACGACCCACACGTCTACCCAGTCAGCTTCTGCTCCGCAACAAGCCCCAAACCTTCTGCGCGCAGGATTGCTGAAGTATCTTCTTGCCCGAGCGTGTCGTTGCTTTTTCCTGAAGAACTCGGCGGTCGGGCTGTTCAGTGGCACTGCTCTTTTCCGCCTGGTCTCTGCTCTGTCACAGCCATTTTGCATCTTGCTTCTGCGGCACTGGTTCTCCTGCACTGGATAAGCACCCCTTTTCCCGGTGGCCTTTCCTGGTGATCCGTGCTCGGGATTCATTAGCCACAACCTGGCGGAAGCCCGAGGGAGTCTGCAGAGACGCCGTGGCCAGCAGGTGCCTCCTCCGCTGAAGCGCTGCTGGAACCAGGCCCGCCGGCGGTGCTTCTGCCTGCTCCAGAGCCGTCTGTGCACTTCCACGCTGGCCTGGCGCGCTTCCCCTATGCTCGTCCGGCGGTTTTCAGGCATCTCCGCAACACTTAGCCTGGCCCCAGTGTGTCTCGCTTGGGAAGCTTGCGCTGAGGAAGGGAAAAGCCCTCCCTGCGCTGCCCCAGCGTGAGGTTCAGTGCAGTCCTTGGGCGGCTCTCAAGGGCCGGAGGGGCTCCAGCGACAAGCACCGGCCACCCCCCCCCCCCCCGGGAGAGTCTCCGGGCTGGTGGAGCTGCCAGGCTTAGCACCAGCAGGAGGCCTCTCTTGCCATGGGGGCGGGACGTGAGGGGGAGCGCAGTGGAGTCCCAAAGCCAGGGCTGGGGGCAGAGGGCTGCCTCCAATGCCACGGCCTCTGGCCACGCCAGAGGGCGCCCTCTGAGCTTCCTGACCCTCCCGGCTGAGGCTCTGTAAGGCACCGGTCCTTGCTGGGAGGAGCAGGCCACACGGCTGGCGCACCCTGCGTCCGGTGGCCTTTTGATCTGCCACAGCACATCCTCCCGGCTCCCAGAAACTCATGCCAGAGAAGAGCCGGTTGCCATGGTGCCCCAGAGTCTAGCCCAGGCGGGTCCTGGCGGCTCCCTCGGAGGCTTGGAAAACACCCGAGCGAGAAGCCTCCGAGGGGCCGTCCTGGCTCAGGACTCATTTCACAGTGCAGGAGAAATGAGACCTGCGCACAGCGGCGGCCGGGGAGCCGGGCCCCTCCAGCTTCCTGAGGAGAGCTGGGATCCCACAGCTCACTTCTGGGGCCAGTGGGGTCACAAGCGGGAGCACCCAGAGGCAGCTTCGGTGCCTCAGGCGGTGGGCCCCGCGCAACTGCCCAGTGCAAGGCCTCCCAGCGTCCCCAGCCACCCGCCACCCATCCTGGCTGTAAAAAGCTTGTAAAAGGTAGCAGAAAATAATGCTGTCAACAAAGGAGGGCACCTCCCGTCGAGCCCACAGACTCCCAGGGAACGTCTTGCAATCACGGAAAGCCACAGGCCCATGCGCCCCGGCTCTTCCTCCGGCCCTGCGCCCCAGGGTCTTGCCCGGAAACAAGGCGGCGTGAGCGGCAGGACAAGGCCCACGGGGAGACACCCGCCAGACGCATGCCGCCTGGGGGAGCCCACGCAGCACCCAGATCTGGTTATTATATTACTGGCTTTATTTGTTCTCATATAATACAAATATGTGGGATTCTTTGATACAAAACATTTGGAAATAAGATAGAAAATACTTCCCCAACGTCCCGCCTTCTTTTCTGTGTCCAGGAGGCATGGGAAGGAGCGTGGTACGCCCCCCCGTGGCCCCCCATCCATCCCCCTCCGCTGCACCACCCCGGTGCCCACTCAGCCCGGGAAGGGGGGCGCAGGGAGAAGAGCGGAGGGCAGCTCAGCTCGGGGGCGCCTGCCCATCTCCCCAGTCAAGCCCGCCGGGCGTCCACCCGGCTGCCCACGCTCCTGCGGCTGCTCCTTCCCTGCCGTGGCAGCCGGGCTGCCCGTGCCAAACCGAGCCGGCAGTCCCCATGCGCCCTGGGCGGGAGGGCCGGCTCCGCCGCGTGCAGAGCGCCACCCAGCCGCAGTCCCGTGCGTCCGCCCCCCCGCCCACCCCCAC
Source organism: Varanus komodoensis (assembly GCF_004798865.1). Classification (NCBI taxonomy): domain Eukaryota; kingdom Metazoa; phylum Chordata; class Lepidosauria; order Squamata; family Varanidae; genus Varanus; species Varanus komodoensis. The sequence goes on from NW_025335445.1 coordinate 256,219, forward strand.
AGCTCCCGTGCTCCCGCGCCAGAAGCGCGGTGCCACCTCCCGCTGAAGGTTTCCACTTCAGTTCTGAAATAGGACTTCGAGACGCAGGTCTAAAAAAAGTGTAAACTCAATTCATGTGCCAGATTCATTTCCCCTCCTGCAGGGAAAGCCAGAGCAGAGACGACAGTGCCCGGGGGCGGGGGGGGGGGCGCAGGACCGCAGGAAAAGCCGCACGCCCCCACCTTCCGTCTCACTCGAGTGGCCAGCCACGCCGCGGCCGCCACGAGCAGCTCCCCCCCGAGGCCCCTAACCTGAGCAATGGCCTCCAGCACCCAGTGGAGCCGAGAACACTGTAAAGCGCCGACTGCAGAACATGCCCCCCAGCACGGACCCCCCGGCTCTGCATCCGCTCCTGCCCCGCTGACCGCTGCGCTGCAGCCCCTGGCAGAGCCCGGGGGTGAGCCCAAGCGCGCGGGCCCATCCGGCTGTCCCTCGATCACCGGCAGTGGGGCCACGGCAGCCGCCAGGTGCCGGTGCAGGCGTCAGTGGTGCCGCGCGGCAGAGGGGAATGCCGGACGGTGTCTCTCGCGCGGCCGTTCAGAGGCACCCTGGCCTCGTCCTCAAACCGGGGACCGAGCTGCACACTCCGTGCTGAGCAGGCCTGCGGGCCGGGGGGGACCAGACCGGCACAGCACCGCCCCGCGGGGGCCGGCCACGCACTGCTCCGGCTGCGGGGGCCCTGGGCCCACACAGGGAGGCCGGGAGCAGGCCCAAGCCCCCCCACCCCGGCCGGGGCTCGACCCGTTCCCAGAGCAAGATCCAGACTCTGTTCTCGCTCAGGGGTCCCGGTGGGCCCTTGCGGGGTGGGGCAAGCACTCGGGGTGCCCTTCCCTTTGGCCAGGGGCCGCATTGGGGGAGCTGCAGGCAGAGATGAGCTCAGTGGGGGGGCGGCTTTGGCTACTGAAAGGGAAGGGGAAGCCCAGGTGGGGAGGGGAGGCCAGGAAGGGTGGCACCAGGCCAGCTGGAACCCGCAGCACCCCATGTCAGGATTTGGGGGGCTGTGGCAAGGAAACGGCCGCTTGCCTGCTCTGCCCCCTCCCCTCCCCTCCCATGCAGACCAGTTGAAGTGGGAGAGGCGGAGTCGGGGGGGGAGCGCAGAGCCTCTGCATCGCCGCCATCGGGACCAGGCGAGGCAGGAGTGCCCCCCGAAGCCCTCCAGAAATGGCCCCCACCGCTCCCTGTCACCCCCCCCCCACATAGCCTGGGGGTCGCCTGGGCCGGGAACGCAGCTTTGCGCGCTGGGGTACAGTGGGTTCAAAGCCAGGAGCCCAGGAATTCAGGGCAGGGTCTCTTTCTGGGGGGTCCGGAAAGCAGTCCAAATATGGGGGGGGGGCGCGTTGGAGCAGACGAGCCACACACAGCAGACTCTAATAAGGGGGCTGCAGGGGGAGCCTGAATTGTCCAGCCACTGAACGTGGGGGTCACAGTTCGATTTCGAAGGACTTCTGCCGGTCGCTGGAGAAAGGGTTGGGCATGGTGGGGGGGGGCTTGGTCTCCAGGGCAGCCCACTGCGCTTCAAAGGGGTCGGGGGGCTCCTGGCGCGGGGCGGGGGGCGCCGGCTGGCTCTGCCCAGGAGGCCAGGCGGACCCGTTGGCCTTGGGCCGGCAGGGGCCCAGCAGGCTCGGGGGGAAGGGCCCCCCCTTGCCCCCCAGGGCGGCGGCGGGGGCCTGTGCGGCCGAGCAGAAAGCGTTGGCCACCATCTGGGAGGGGGTGATGCCCACCACGGGGACGGCCGTGCAGGGGACCAGGGCAGGGTAGGCCGCCCCCAGCGGCACGAAGGCGGGGGGCAGGGGGGGGGGGCGCGAACATGCCCAGGGGGGGGGGGGCTGCGTCGTAGCCCAGCGGGAAGGGGGGCCGGGGGCCGGGGGCCGGTGCCGCCACGGCGGGCTGCTGCTGCTGGTGCTGCAGCTGGGCCTTGGCGGCCTGGGCCACCTCCTCCAGCCAGCGCTCGGCCTCCGACGGCGTCCGCTTGTGCCCGGGCTGGAAGGGCGCGCTCACGGGGGCTCCCACGGCGGGGTCCATCCATGCGGCGGGGCCTGGGGGGCAAGGGGGCACCGTCAGCTCCTGCAGCGGGGCCCCGGGCGGGCGGGCCAGGGAGGGTGGTGGGTGGGCGGCGTACCTGTGCTGCCCCCTTCCGTGGGCGCTGCCGCCGGGACGTGCCCCAGGGCGCCGCTGGGAGGGGCTCCGCCGGAGGACTCCCCCCCCGCCGGCTGGGTGAGCGAGGCATCGATCTGGCTGCAGAGGGCGGTGATGCCGTCCGAGTCCCCGCCAGATGCCGGGGCGAGTTCTGCAACCAGAGAAGGGCAGGCGTGTTGGGGGGGCACAGAGGGCCCCATGGGCCGCGCTGGGGGGTGGCCCCACGGCGGCCGCCCAGCAGTCTCCCCAGCCCCCCGGCCGCCTGCGTCCCGCCGCGGAGGGCCCCACGGAAGGCCCCCCCCCCCGCTCACCTGCGCCCCCCCCATGGCCCCGGCGCTGCAGGGTGGAGGGCAGCTCGTTCAGGCGCAGGGAGAGCTGCCGCTTGAAGGGCGAGTTCTTCTGGCTCAGGGTGGGGAAGCCGCGGAAGGAGCCCTGCCGCACCAGCTGCTCCAGGGGGGCGTGGCGGCGCGGAATGGCACGGGCCCCCCCCGGCTCCCCCTTCTCCTCCGGCGACACGGCCCCCTGGGGCGGGGAGGCGCTGCCGGGCTGCGCGGGGCCCGGCGGGGGAGCCGAAGGGGCTGCCGCTGCTTCCGCTGCAGGGAGGAGAGGAGAGGAGAGGGCCCGGAGGTCACCAGGCTGCCCCCGGCGGGGCTCCTGGCATGCATCGGTGGCCGGCCGCCAGCCCCCGCGCTCTCCTCGGGTCCCTGCCACAGCCTGGCATGGCCACCCATGCCCCCCCCCCCAGCGCTGCCTCGGCGCGCCCTTGCTTGGGCCGGTCCCCCTTCCAGCCGTGCCACGGCTGCGAGGACTCCAGCCGCCTCAGCGGCCGGCCAAGCGTGGCCCCCACCGGGGGGCTCTCGTGGGGCGGGAACCGGCTCTCGCCTGCCACGGGACCACGCCGTGCCCCCGCCCGGCCTCGACCTCGGCCCCCCCGCGGCACACGAGAGGAGCGTCGCAGGGGATCGTCGCCTGCCCAGCAAGGCCCGTTCCCGCGGCGGGACCCACGGCCCGGCCGGCCGGCCCTACCTTTCTTCCGCTCCGGTGGCAGCCGGGCCCCCGAGGGCCGCGTGGCGGAGGCGGGCGGGCCGGGCAGGCGGAAGGAGCCCTCGCGGGCGAAGCTGGTGCGGCTGGCATCGAAGGAGGCGGTGACGCCGCACTCCTTCTCGCGCTTCTGCTTGCGCTCCAGGCAGGCGGCGAAAGCACAGCCCACGGCGTGGCTCAGGCGCTCGCCCTGCGGCGGGGAGAGGGCAGAGAGCGCCGCTGAGCCGGCGGGGCGGGAAGGGGCAGGGGGCGTGCAGAGGGCCGGCCAAGTCCCGAGGGCCATGGGTCCCGCCCGGGCGGTGGGGGGCCTGCCCGGGCGCGGGGCACAGCTCGGGGCGCCCCTTGCCGGGCTGCGGCTGCCGCTGTGCCTCCCGGTGCCGGACGAAGCCCTGCAGCCCCGGCCCGGCCCGGCCCCGCGGCCCACCCACCGAGTCCTTGAGTGCCAGGAAGCAGTGGCAGATCCAGCGGCGCGTGGTGCCGTCCCGGCAGATGTAGGAAAAGGCCTTGTCAAAGTTGCGATCGGGGGCGCAGAAGGAAACCTTCTCGATCGTCTGGTCCACAATGAGGTCCTGGGGAGGGAGACGCAGAGGAGATGGGGGCACACGCTCCTCCCACCTCGTGAAGGAGCCACCGGCCTTGCCCTGCGACGCGCTCCGTGGGTGGGGGCGGTACTCTGCACATGCTCTGGGCGCCCTGCGTTGCTGCACTACGGCTGCTGGCGAAGCGGAGCTCCCTCAGAGAGGGAGGAGGCCCGCGGGCAGAGGGGCGGGTCTGGCACAGGCGGCGGCTTGGGCCGTGGGGCCGCCTGCCCGGTCCTCCCCCCACAGGCCGCTTCCGGCCGGGTCGGGCTTGCTGCCCCCCTCGGGCCGGGCTGCCAGGGACCTTTTGCGGGAGGCCGGGGTGCCCAGGCGGGCGCCCGAGGGCGGCTGCGCTCCCTGCGGGGTCGCCCGCGCTGGGATGCCGCACCTTGGTCTTGTCATCCACAACGCGCAGCCCGTCGGCCGAGACCCACAGCACAGACTTCACGGACTTGCGGCCGCTCTGTGGGGTGAAACAGAGCAGGCGCGGCCACATCAGGGGTGGCACGGAATCCCGCCCCCCGACCTGCAGAGCGGCTTTCACAGGATCGGGACAGCAGAGCTGGAAGCAGCCAGGGAGCGCCCCCTACTGGCGCAGGGCCCGTGCCCCCACCCCACCCAATCCACCCTCGCTTGGCCAGGGCTCCTGCTGGCCCCCCGCCCTCCATGCGCAGTGGAGGCTGGGCATGCACGCAGGGGCTCGGGGGGGCGCTTCCGGTGCCCGCGGGGGAGCAACCCTCAGGGCCCACCCCCGGGCATCCGGCCCCCCGGCCCCCCGAGGGCGAGGGCCTCCGCCGCCCCAGCTCACCGCTTTCAGCTTCTTCACCGCCTCCTCGCACACGTGCATGCCCCGCGACTCCTCCACCTCGGCATGGCCCAGGTACTGCAGCGGAGAAGCAGAGTTAGGGCGGGCTCCTTCCGCCTCGCCTTCCCCGGCTTGTCCACCGAGGAAAACGACTCGCGCAACTCCCGGGGCAGCGAATGACGGACCTTGCGGCTGAGGGAGAAAGCTGAGCCGGGCCTCGGCCGGGACGCTTCCGGGCCGGCAGAGTCCAGTGCTCCTCACTGGAGATGAAAACGGGCACCCTGCTGAAGCACGGAGGCACCCCTTCGTCTCCCACCCTGCGGATGCCACGTGCGTTCCCCCGCCAGAAAGGCAGGAGCAGGGAGGTGGGTGCTGCAGGGGAGGAAGCTGGCGCGCCGCGGAGCCCAGCTGGCCTGGGCTGAGCACGGGGTGGCCGGGGGCGAGAGGCCCGGCCCCTGCCCGCCGCGCAGCGGGGGGCTGCAGGTGCCCCCGCGTGGCCCACGACCCCGGCCGACGTCGCCGCCGCCGCCGCTGTGCAACCGGGGCCGTGGCGGGGCGGGGGCTGCTGCATGGCCACCCCCCTCCGGGGCCCTGGCCCGCGCCCCCCACTCACCCGCACGGGGAAGCTGCAGCGGCCCTTGCGCACGGCCTCCTCGTCCGCCTGCCACTGGTGGGGCCGGCTCGCCTCCGGGACGTACGCCGGCTGCTTGCGTCGCAGGCTCTGGCGCAGCTTGTTCATCGCGGACCCCTCTGTGCCTGGGGCAGAGGGAGGGGCTGACTCCTGCTGGCCGGGGGGCTGGGCCCCCACTGCCGGTGAGCCACGACCCGTGCTGTGGCGGCGGATCGTCCCCTGCCGCCCCTCGTGCACAGGCCGCGACAAAGCCAGCTCCCCGCAAAGGACCATCCCCACAGACGCTTGCAGGAGCACATGGAGCCGCCATCACGGCGGACTGAACACGGGGGCAAAAGCCCCCTCTGCTCCCTCCCGAGTAGCATTAAACCGCTGCGTTTGTTTCTTTTTTAAATTTGTAGCTGCTTTGGCTGGCCGCTTTTCCAGTCATTGCTCTCTTTAAAAACATCTGTTCATGCTGCTTGTTTGCTGGAGTGATGGGGGCTCTTAACACGGGTCTGCGCACACTTGCTGTGAAAAAGTGTGTTGGGGGGCAAACAGATACTCCTTGAAGTGAGCATCCCCCCTCAACTGTTTGGTACACAAAGATCAAAGACACTTGTCTTGTTTTCCTTCCCTGGACAGAACTCAGCTTGTTGCTGGGTCAAAAGACGTGGTTCCAAATGTTTGTTCCTGTGTGTCTGCTGCTCCTACCAGGTGAATGTGGATTTCTTGCCCCCCTCGGCCCCCACTTGCTCTCTCGGGGTCACTCTGTGCAGTGCAGGCTGACGGGCACGTGGCCCAGAGGAGCGTGCCAGGGGCTGCGGAGCTCCCGCTGTGTCGGATCCCGAGCTTAATGGACACGTGCCTCGGTTTCCCCTTTTGGCGGGGTGGGCTGCCGGGAACGCAAACGACGGTCTGTGCCCAGCCTCACCAGCCCCTGCGGCACCGCCACAGCCCCTCAGCCCACCCCCAGACCACGGGGCCAGAGGGACGCGGGGCGCCCCAGAGGCCTCCCCAACCTAAAGGAGCAGGGACGGAGGGCACCGCCCGGCTTCCGTGACGTGGTCCGCCTTAGCGCCCCTCGCGCAGCACAATCCTGCCGGCGCCCCGAATGCTGCCGTCTCATCCCAGGGACAATGACTCCCCCCCAGCGGCCCTGCGCGCCTGTTCCCCACACCCAAACGGCTCTCGACACTCCAGAAGCGCCAGGAGCACACGGCGGAAGCGGCTGTCGCCACGTCAGGCAGCTCCGCCGCGAGCGGATCTCTGCAAAAGGCAGTGCGGATCGCGCGGCGCCCCACGTGGCTGCCCCTCTGTGTAGAGCTCCCCACGGCCCGAGGGGTGGAGCGGCCCGAGGACGCCCCCCCAGATGGCCGCGGCTGTTGCACCGGCCCCAGGGAAGCGCCCGCGTGGACGGCAGCCGGGGCCCTCCCGAGAGGCACGTGCGGCCCGCAGGGGCCTCAAAGCCCCCCGCCCCCGCCCGCCACGGAGACACACCAAAGGGGTCCAGATGCCGGGCAAGGCGCGGCCCGCAGCGGCCCCGGCTCCTCCCGTGTCTGTGGGGAGGGGGGAGGCGGGGAAGAATGGAGACCCCCAGCGAGGATTCCTAAGGCGACGGAGGCTTGTTTAAAGGCCGCCTTTGAGCAAAGTCAAGCTTTCCTTTTGCAGCAGCTGCACCGGAGCTGATGGGAACAAAGGGGCGACGTGAAGGCCCCCCCACGCCGGGCGAGACAGCTGCCCCTGAATGGCCCGGGGGGAGCCCCCACAGCTGTGTGCGTCCACTCGCTCCCCCCCCCAGCCCTTCCCAAGCACACCAGCTGGACGGGGCTGAGCAAACATTTGGCCGAGGGGGGACTGTTGCCTCAGCTGCCACCGGGCTGGTGCCCCCCCATCCTGCCCAGGCCCGCACACAGGCGGCCGGGGCTGCGCAGAGTCTGGCTGGCAGATGGGAGCCCTTCCCAGACGGGGGGGGGGGGGGTCACGCTAAAAAGTGGGAGAGAGGGAAGACCAGGAATGCCTGCACCAGGCACGACCGAGAGGGACGGACGGGCACTGCCGGGAAAGGCTGCCCTGAGCACGAGGCCGGCCAGGCCCGGAGGTGCTGCGCGAGGGCCTCTTCCCAGGGCAGGGGGCCTGGCCGTGCCCCCCGCTCGGGCTCTGGCACCGGAAGCTCGCCAGCGGGCTGGGTGGCCTCTGGGACGGGCTGCAGCTGCAGATCCCCCAGGGTGCCCCCAGGGTCGGGAAGGCGGAAAGAAGCAGCCCGGATGGGGGCACGCGGTCACTGCAACGGACCCGGGGAGGGACCCCATGCCAGGGAGCGCTGGCCGGGCTCCACGGAGGCCGGGCCTGCTGCTTCCGTCTCCCATGCACACGGCCTGCTGCCCCAGATCTCCAGCCAAGCCACCTGGCACCGCCGGGTGGGTGGGCGGGCTGGCCGGGCGCCAGCCATGACCACGGGAGACGGTGGCGAGGCCGAACGTGGCATGCCACACGGCGTGCAGGGGGCCCTCGGAAGGCACACGGCGGGCCCTTGCGCGGGAAGGGGTGCCCAAGGAGCTGTGCCTCCACGGCCGTTTCGCAGACCCCTTCCTTACAGGCCCGCCAGTAAGAGCCAATTCCCTGCCCACGATGAGCAAAGATTGCGAGGGACGGAGGACGGGGGCTCTTGGGGGTGTCTGGCCCTCCGCCATCCGGCCACGGAGACCGACGCACGCACTGGAGGTGCGAGTGGCCGTGCCAGGCCCCCGAAGGAGCCATTTTCACCGCAGAAGGGGAAGCGGGAGGATGGCAGGAGCTGCTGCAGCTCCCCGTCCCCGGAAAGCGAGAACCGACTCCAGCCCGTGCCGACCCCATTCTGTCGTGGCCGGGATGACGCTGCCGCCGAGGCGCTGGCCCGGCCCTGGGGGGACCGGGCTCCAGTCGCCACTCAGCCACGAAGCGTGCCGGAGGACACTGGGCCAGCAAATCATTCTCAGCCTGGCCTACTTCACAGGGTTGTTGTGAGCCCACAAGTGCAGAGGGGGGCAGCCACGCAAGCCAGCTGGGACCCCTTGCAAGACGACAATCGGTGGATCCAAACGCAGTGAGGATCAAGCAGACCGGCCAACAGGCCACAGTCTCTGGGCGGTAAACATTCGATGACGCCGAATTGTTCTCAGCCGGCCGAGAAATAGTCTCTCCTCCCAGCTCCGGATGTCTAAATCAATTGCCCGAAGGCGGAGGGAGCGCGGAGGCTGCCACCACCCACAGAGTCCTGGAGCGCTGCCATTTCCTCCTCGTCACCCGCAGAACCAGCAGCGCCCGAGCGCGAGTGGAGAGGGGTGGGCGCCCCTCCAGCCCCGCTCAGGTGTGAGGATGGTGGGCCCAGACCCCCACAGCCAGAGCCGCCCCTTCCCAGCCGAGCATCCTCCTGCCGGAGCAGATCCCAGGCAGGCAGGGTGGGGGGGCCTCTCCTGCCCCCCCCGGGGCACCCCCTCTTCCGCCGGGAAGCAGCCTGGGGCATCTGCCGCAGCCGAGAGCACGGCCCTTTGTGCTTGTCCCCGGAAGCCGAAGGCAGCCAGCCCTGTCCCCAGCCCGTTGAAAGTGCCACCAACACAAACTCACCTGCACAGTGGGAACAAGCGGAGCTGAGGCAAGGAGGCAACACCACAACCGCACGGCGCTTCCCCAGACAGACCCGAATGCACACACAAGCCGCCCCGAAGCTGCCCAGGCTGAAACCCGGCCCCGCTGGCCGTCCTGCCACACCTCCTCCAGAGTGGAAACAGCAGGCACGCCAGCGGCTACCAGAACCCGGCCTCTCCCACCGCAGCCCCGTCCACTCCCGTTGCCCAGCCTGGGAGAAGCCCGGAGCTCCGTCCCTCCCCGGCTTCAAAACAGGGAGACCCCAGGGGTCCTTTGCTCCCGGGGCAGCGGCTGCAGCTGCGCCGCGCCTGCCTCGCTGCAGCTAATTGGGCCTCGTTAATGGGCAGCAAAGCCTGCGGCTTGTTTCCCAGCTTCCCGTCAGCTCCGCGAGTCTGGGAATCCATGAACTTGGCTGCCCTCCTTTCCCAGGCGCCTGAGGAGAGCAGCCGCCAAGCCCCATCCAGCTGGGACGGTGGCCTCAGCGCCCCTCCCCGGCTCGAGGGACGCCAGCACTGCAGGCCGAGCCTCATCGAGGCCCAGGCAGGCCCGGCCCTGGGAAGCAGTGGAGGTGCAGGACAGCATCCCTCCGGGCACGTGCAGAGTGTCATCTCCTCCTCCCATGAGGAGGGGAGCAGCACCTGGGCCTGCCCACTTTGCCGCTTTTCTGGCGGACATGATGGCGGAGCAGAGCGTGGGTCTTGTCCGTCTCCTCCCTGCCAGAGGCAGGGAAAGGGGCATCCCGGGAGGCGTGACAGGCAAGCCAAGGAGGGGCTCCTCCGTGCCGCGCACCGTCCGGCCGTGGCACCCGCTTGCGCAGGCAGCAGCGACGGCCACCCAGCCGGAGGGCTTCAAGGGTGGGACGTGCTGTGGGGAGGCGTCCCCGGACCGCCTGCCCCAGGGTATGCTGCCTCCCCGCCAGGCGCTCTGTGGCCGGAACAGCGGTGGGAAGGCCCGGTCCCCGGACTCTGCGTGGCAGCTTGGCGGCCCTTGGATCTGTCCAGCAGGGCTCTGTGGAGGGTGGCGGGGACCATGGCCAGCGCCACCGAGGCCAGAGGGTGCGGCCGCCCGCAGTGAGGCCTGCGGCTCTCCCAAGGCCCCGCTCCCCAGGCCGCCCATCGCTCCGCGGGGCTCAGAGGCCGCTGCGGCTGGGAAGCAGCAGGCGGGGCAGCGCTGGGCCCCCGAGGCTCCGCAGGGGGCACCAGGGCCCCGAGCGAGTCCGCAGCCCCGCAGGGCACCCGCAAGGTCGGGCTGGGGTGGCCACCGTGGCATGTGGCCTTCTTCCGCAGCGCCAGCTCAACGGGCGGCCAGGCGGCACCGGGTCTCTTGCCCCAGCCGTCGCCCATGCCCGGGTGCCCTTCACACCCCCAGCCCCTCCCAGCCCCTCCTTTTCTCCCCAAAGGGTGACCAAGAGGGATGGCTGCTTGGCAGGCAGGCAGGCAGGCAGGCAGCCCCCTCTGGGGATGTGCATATGCTGGGTGCCAGGGCCAGGCTGAGCCCCATGGCAAGCCAGGGGACAGCGGAGCACGTACAGAGTGCCTCTTCCTCCCGCAGGGTAGAGCACAGCTCTGTGCAGGCCCCTCCTCAGCTGCTGGATCCCGGAAGGGCTGTGCTGCTGCCCGCCCGTGTCCACGATGCTGGGCTAGCTGCACCCCGAGGCAGCGGGGCATAAATGCCCCCCAGGCCCCACCCTGGGGGAGGTGCCTGCCCACGACCACTTGCTCTGGCCTCGCACACCGGCTGGCTTTGCTTCCAGGGAAGGCCAGCCACACGGGCCGGCTCCCAGGCTGCCCGGCCCTGCCCTCAGCCAGTCCATGCCAACGATTCCAAGCTGTCTCCCTTTCTGGGGGGGTCTCTGGGGGCTGGCACGCCATCCCACTCGGAAAGGACTTCATGACCCCTATGCCGGCACAGGGCCGCAGCCTCACTCCCCGAGCATAAAGCCCTGGCGCTGATCTGTGCTCCTACCTGGATGCGAAGCACCCTGGGGGCTGGACTCCCACGGGAATTTGTCTCCAGGGGGGCGGGGGAGGGACAAGGGCAGGGGCCTCAGCAATTCCCCCCCCCCGGCAGTCTGAAAGGGGGCTCTGACACATCTAAATGTAAACTGGTTCCGGCTGCACCCCACTTCCCAGATGCACTGGAGCAAATGGATAGGAGAAATGCACTTTACACATGCCCAGAGGAATCCACCCTTCTCTCATCTGTTGCAAGGTTAATGAGGAGGCTCCGCACTCATCAGCCACAGGCTCAGTCATGGTCCTGCCCTCTTGGAGCCCCCCTGCTCCAAAAGCCCAAGTGAGCCGGAACTGTCGGCTCATTCTTAAAAGGGATCGACTGTCCACAGACCATCCTGGCAGCCCCCTCCGGGGAAAACCACGTCAGGGAGGGGGCGGGGAAAGCCACTGATCACACAGAGGCTTCCAACAGCAGAGGTGGGACCAGATGACTCGCCAGCTCCAGGAAAGCACCGGCCGGCCGGCGGCCCCTCGGCGGAGGGAGGGAGAGGAGAGGGTGGGGTGGGGTGGGGAGGGGAGAAGTACGGCTGCTTCTCTGTCCAGGAAATGCCGCAGGGCCCCCAGACCGCCTTGCCCACAGCAAGGGCTGGGCTCTTCTTGGCCTCCTGCTCCCAGACATCTGGAGGGGGCGGGCCTGGCGAGCCCCCACTTGCTTCAAATCACTCGCTAGCTAGTGCAGGGAGCCAGACCCGGGAAGCGGCGCTCCCCCCGCAGCCAGCTGCAACGCACCCAAAAGCACCCACCTTCCATCTGTGCCATCTGCAGCCCCCCAAGCGGGTCTTGGGGAGACCCTAGCACGTATTCCTCCAAAGATGCGAAGACTCTGGGGACCGCTCACTCGGAACGGGGGGCTTAAAAGGGGACCCTGAAGAGACAGGACAGCCGGGCTAGACTTCGTCACCAGGATGGGATATCTCAGGCCCCCTTCCTTATGCGACCATCTTTTCCGGGGATTGTGACCCCCCCTTGTTTTCACGCTTCAGCAAGGACAAGCCCTCCCCACCCTTAACTGAGCAGCGGCCTGGCCGAGTTTCTTTCTGGTGCTTCTCCCCCTGCCAAAGCCTGGAAGCAAGCTGTGGGGAGAGCTGAATGCACCCGTGAAGGACCCCCAGTGCCCCCCCTTTTCCAGTGCATCCCAGGGAAGCGCCTCTCCCACTCTCTGGAACAGAGGGAGGGAGGAAAAGTTTCCAGAAGATGCTCCCCTCCCCTCCCCTCCCCTCCTCTCCTCAGATCGCGGCCCGGCGCTGTCCCTGCTAGCCAAGCGCATCACTTCGGGAGGGGGAGGGGGCAGTCCTCACGCCTCCTCAGCGCTGGGTGAGGCAGCCTGGAAAGGGGAGGGATGCTCCAGCCCCCTCCTTCGCGCTGGGGGCCATGCAGTGCGGGGCTGCTCCTCGCCCAGCCCAGCCCAGCCCAGCCCAGCCCAGCCCAGCCCGGAGAGGGGCAGCCCCAGCCCTTCCCGGGCGCCGCCGCCTCCCGCCGGAGCGAAGCCGGCGGAGACGAGGGGGCGGCCGGGCAGGGGGTGCGATTCCTGCCCGCGCCGCCTCCTTCGCCACCGCGATCCTCCTCCATCAACCCGGAAACGGTTGATCTTCGCTCAGGGGGGCAGCGGCGGCGTCGAGGGGGCGCCTTCGGCGGTGGCCTGCGCAGCGGGGTGGGGCGGAGGGGGATCCCTGGAAGCAGCGCGAGGGAGAGACGGGCAGCTCTTCCGCAGCGCGCGAGGGGGATGCCCGCCGCCCCACGCGCGGCCAGGGGCGAAGCGCGGCGGCGCTGGAAGGGCGCTTGGTCGGATGCCCGACCAAGAGCGGGATGGCAGCCCCCCCCGCCGCCCAGCAGGCGCGCGCCCAGCCCGCGCCACCCGCCCGGTCCTTACTGGGGCACGGCGGGGCTCCCGCACAGGCGACGCCTCCTCCCGGCTCGGCATCCACGGGCAGCGAAGGCCGCGCTGCGATCCGGCTCCCCGTCTTGCCCTCCTCCGCCTCCGTCCGCGGGGCCCCCGACTCGGTGCTGCCGCCGCCGCCGCCGCCGCACGCACGCGCCTTTTCCTCCCGGGGAAACATTCCAGCCACTCTGGCCACGCCCAGGTGCTTAATACGCAAATAAGGCCCCGCCCCGGCCCACCGCGCCCCGCCTCTTCCGCCCCGCCCCCGCCACCCGCTTTGGCCCGCCCTCTTCCTAACTCTTCCTTCCCATTGGCCACAAGCTTATAAATATGCGAAAATTGATTTCGCCCACGTTCTCTCCCCCTCTCCAACAGCGTTATTTACAAGGTTCTCTCGGCCCCGCCCTCGGCCTACCATTGGCCCGCCCTGTTCGCATATGCAAATACATCCATCGTTCACCCTCCTCGGCCTCGCCTGCCGTTCTGGAGCCTCCCGGGCAGCGGGCGCGCCCACGCGAGCGCAGCTGCTCCTCTGGGAGACCTCCGCCGGGCCGAGAAGGCCCTCTGTACATGCTCGCGGCTGCCCTTTCCCAACCCGGGAAAAAAGATGGCGCCAGGCTTCTTGAGCCCCGGCCCGCTGCCTTCTCGCTCCCGCGGAGGCCGGAGCGCCGCAGGGACTCGCCACGCTGGACTGCGCTGGGGCGAGGGGGACCGGCCGCTGCGCCCCGATGCGGCCCGGCCCGGCCCGGCGGCTCAGAGCCCAGAGAGCCAGCCAGCCCGCCCGCGGCCGGTCGCCTGCTTGCTGCCTCCGATGGCCGGCCGGCGAGGAGGCGACTCGGCCGGCCTGGCCAGAGCTTTGCCTGCGGGCCCTCCGGGGAGGCCGGCCGTCTCGCCTGCGGGAGAAAGGCAGCGCACGCCGCAGCAGGAGCCCCGCGCGCTCACCCGGCTCAGGCCGCCCCTCCCTGGGCCAGGCAGCGGGGCCCCCTCCAGCCGGACGGGGCTGCGAGGAGCATCCGCTGAGCTGCACCCGCTGGCCAGGAGGCAGCGCGGCACGGACGGCCGATCAGCGGGGCTCTTGAGGTCTCGGTCCGGCGCCCAGAGTGGTCGGGAGGGCCGGCAGCCTGCGGCGCCACAGCCTCCGCCGCGGGGGGCGGGGGGGCGTGAGCCAAGGCTCGCCATCCCTTGGCCGCTGGTCAGTGCCCTCGAGGCCCGGCTTCCTGGTTTGCAGGACCATCCCAGCCAGGATTGCAAGGGGGCACCCCCCCCCTGCTGTTCCCTTTGCATCCCCGTGTTTACGCCAGGCGGGGAGGGGCTGCGGGGGGCCCAGGCGCAAGAGGGGCAGGAGGAGAGCGACGCTCAGCCCGGCCTTCACCTATCCTTGTGGTGGAAGGATGTGCGTTCTTTCTGGGGCTGTGGTTCCATTGTCTGGAAAATAATACTTAGATCATGACCAGCTGCTGGAAGGGCGGGGGGGGGGGG
>NW_025335446.1:0-8544 GCF_004798865.1 Varanus komodoensis
TTCAAAATCACCCTCTTTTGAATGGAAATTTCAACATATTATAGAGTTAGGGGTGTGAACAATGGTAGGGATAGGGTTCGAAAATTGTGGTGTCCTGGCACGAATTTGATTGTTGGAATGTGTTCAGAGTGAGCCGAAATTATGAGCTCTGCAGAAAAAGGTACTTAACGAAGGCCTTTTCAGAATTACCACCTCTTGAATGGAAATTTCACCTTATATTAGGGTTAGGGATGTGCATCAGGGTAGGGTTGGGGTTAGAAAAACGAGGTGTCCTAGGACCGTTTTTGATGGTTAGAATGTGTTTTGATAGTTGTGTTACCAAACTGAGCCAGTCAACAGCTGGGCCGAACCCGGGTGGACCCCAGACCTGAGCCAAAAGGAACCTGAGACGAGACTTAGAGGCAAAATCAGCTTTATTCTAGTGCAGTATAGAATAAGGGGTGACCAAAGGGGACATTCAGCCCCAAGCAATGTCTCAAATTTTCACCCCTGTACATACGTTTTATACCCTAGGCAACCAATTAGGTCACCTATTACACATCTAATGCATCAATACAGCAACGGATGCACCCCCTCCCGTGCTGGAGAAAAAGTCCTTTCTTCTGTCAAGGACCAGACCTTTCCCATGTCTATTTCTTATCTGCTTGAGATTCACACAGGCTTTCCATGTTCTGACCCCCTGCACATTTGCACCTTTCATAGTGGCTAGAACCAGTTTCCACTGTTGTTTTATCACTGTACTCGAGGTCAGGCTAGCGTGTTAGCTGTGGGTTACACAAAGTTCATTTTGTTATATTGTGCCCTCCCTTCTGGGACAGGATAACTGTCGTGTTTTTCCTATGTGGCCTTCCCATGGCCAACTACATTTGGGGTGTTTTGGGGTGCTGCAATTGGCAAAAACCTGAATGTCTTGTGTGTCTTTTTTTTGGTCTCTGTTAAAAGAAATACCTGAAGTTCTGCAACTGCATCCAAGACCGACTTACCCAATAAAACAGTTCTCAATCCCCCACAAGTAGTTCATGGAGCTGCATAGGTGCATGGAACGACATGCAACCTAGAGAATTGATCTTGGTATTATAGAATACCAAGCATAAATGAAAACAAGGAAGACGAAGAAAGTCTCTGCTGTCAAAGAGGAAGCCAAGAGTAGAACGAAGCCAGGTGGAAGATGACCAAAAGGAAGGCCATCTTTTTGGTACAGAGATCAGGGTATCTGCGAGCCAAGCAGTTTGGCCTTCACTCTCCCTCCAAAGAGCTGTTCTGTCTGGTCCACTTGTTGCTAATTTTCTGATCAGAAGGCCAGGCGGCACTATGTGGAAAGCTTTGCTACAGTCTAGGTGGATCCTGACCACAGTGTTCCCTTCGTCCATTTGGAAAGTTCCCCTTTCAATAAATGATTTGCTCCAGAATTTTTCCAGGGATGAATGGAAGGCGAACTAGGCTATAGTTCCTAGATTCACTTCTCTCCACTCATTCAAGAAATTATTTTCTCCAGTTTCTTCAAAAGCACCTGCCTGAGATGCACCTTTGCGCTTGTGTGCGTGTCCCTGCAGCTAAACGGCCTGGCATTTCGGCCCAGGAAACCTGAGTGTAGGATCAGGGTTTTGAGAAGGGGGCTCCTTGCTTAGCAGCACCGGCCTGCACAGACGGGGAGCAGGCTAGCAAGCGGCGCACGCACAAAGACGGCAGAGCAGCACAGGGCAGTGCGCTTGGATGCATGGTGGATGTCTGTGTGCTCTGGATTTGGGGAAAGGTGCACAAAGGGGTATGCTCAGGAAGCCTCGCCTCCTGCACAGATGTAGGAGCCGAGAAACCGCTGGTCTGGGGCCTGGATGTTGCGCGGTCCAAAAGAAGGACTGTAGTTAAGTAGCTTTGCACTTGTGTGGCTGCACATGCAGAACAATGGCCTTGAACTGTTGCGAAGAACGTTTCAGCTTACGCTTAGGCTTAGGCCTAGGAGGAGACTCAGGCTTAGGAAAACTGGGCTTCGTGAAAATGCACAGGCAGTTCCACTGAGTTTCGTGTCAACCCTAGACCTCAGTCATTGCTTTGCTCCCAACTGGGCAGTGAGGGGTTTGAGTGATGCAATAAAGAACAAAGGAAAGGAAATAGAGGGGACCGGTCCATGATCTGCCCAACACGACCTACAGGATGTGCTGGAAATCCCTGTTTTCGGCTTACTGGTGGAATCCTCTGGGACTGAGCCTAGAGATTCGCATTTCTGCATCAACGACACGGGCAAACGAGTCCAGTAAAGAAAGCTTTTTAATTCTTGGAGTAGAAATGTTCCAGATACATGAATAAACAAGCAAGCAAGTATATAAATAGGGATTCAGGTGGGGCAGTGGTTTAAACTGCTCTCCTGCTGGGCTGGTTGATCAAAAGGTCGCCCGTTCGAATCTACACAAGGGGGTGAGTTCCCATTGCTCCGTCCCAGCTCTTGCCGACCTTGCAATTCAGAAGCATGCAAATGCAAGTAGATGAAAGGTACCACTGTGGCGGGAAGGGAACAGTGTTCCGTGCACCTCGTTTAGTCATTCCGGCCACATCACCTCGGAGACTGTCTGCAGGCAAATGCTGGCTCCCTTGGCTAGGAAACGGAGATGAGCACCGCCCCCTGGAGTCAGGCATGACTGGACCAACTGTCATGGGGAAACCTTTCCCTTTTAGTATACGGTTATTTTTACACACAATGTCTTCCTCGGTTAACTGGTGAGGAAGAAGTAGATATAGATAGGGAATAGAAGGATTGATAAGCAGATGGAGGATAGATAAATATGTTGGTGGGTGTGGGGAATAAATGTTTGGAAGTGAAAGGAGGGGAAGGAATGGGGCATGAGGCCCGCAGCTGAAATTGACACGCCCTCCATGTCCTCCGCCACCACCTCACCAGCGTGCAAGAGAAGAAAGACCAGATGAGAATGCGGCCCACACTTCTGCTCTTAGAGTCCAGGGCGAGCCGAGAGCTGCCCAGAGCTGGAGTGTGGCTCAGCATCTGGTCCATGCTCACGTGCCACAAGGGCCACTGCGGGAGCAAGCCCTGCACTCTCGCACACAAACCATCCCATGTTGCTGCTGGCTTCCTGCTGGAACTGGGCTGCCCAAAGGCCTGGCAGGGGCCTTGTTGGCACACTCCTTATGGCTTGGAAAGGAGTGGGTGCCATGGGCTGAATCTTCCCCCTCCCCAGGGGCAGCCGATGCCCCTCCCAGCCCCGGCAGCTTGGCTTCTTTGAGGAGGACTCGGCCTCAGGATTTCTAAGGGCTCTGGCAGGAACCATCCTGCCCGAGGCCAATGCCAGGGAGACCACGGTCCAAAGGCCTTTTCTCTTAGATACCTGCTGCCTCTCCATCAGTCATTCTGCTCTGAGAGGTCCATCTAGTGAGAGGAAGAAGCTGCCTCGCCCTCACTGGAGTCCAGGTCACTAGACTCTGAGGTTGACAGGTCCAACCGGCTGGAGGACTTTGATGCTGCAGGGGAGGGAAGCAGCCTCCACGTCACGACAGGAACATGACCTTCCTTCCATGGAGACCGAGGCGCATCAGAGGAAGCCCTCCTGGCCCACCTTCTGCGCTTGCCCAGGAAGTGCTTGAAGAGGCACGTGGGGCCTTGCGGGGGCTGGTGCCAGCCTTGGAAGCCTTGAAGAGCTCAAGGGCAGGACTCCAGGAGCACCTCCTCCCCCGACCAGCCCATGTGGACTCAAGTTGAGAGCCTCCTTGGCTGGCCTCCTGCAGAACCTCGCACCAAGCACGGGACCTTGGCAGGCAGAGAAATCCCGCCCTATACCCTCCCTCCACCCGCTGCTGCCTTTCTGCTTGCCCCTGCAGGCTGGGCTGACGCTGGCAACTGTGGGGACCCCCGGCCTGCCGGACTTCCCCTTGGGATCAGGCACGGTGTGCCCCCTTGATCGCGAGGCCATGGCACCCCTTCATCGAGCAGAGGGACTTCCGTGAGGAAGAGCCCCCTCCCGAAGCCTCTCCGAGAATGATCCAGCAGTGACTAACCTAATGAAGGACATCTCACAGACGGCTCTGCACTGCCCTCCGGGGAGAGAGCAGGTGAACCTGCCGGGGACACCAACTCGGCACCTCCAGAGGCAGCTCNGGGACATCGGCCATGGGCACCCTGAAGCACGGCACAGTCGCAAGAGATACGGGCAGTTGTGCAGACCTTGCTGGATGCGCTGTTCAGAGGCAGCTAAAGCGCAGGCCCATACCGGGTGCGGCAGACAACTCCCAGGCAGAGGAAGGAAGAGGGCTGGCCCTTCCCAGGCCTGTGGACAGGAGCTGGGCTTGTGCCTCTTTGTCACTCTGGCTCCGTCCCATTGCCAGATCACCTCTGTCCGTTAGTGGGAGGGATGCCGGGAATGTGTTTTCTTCGCTTTAGTCTGGCATTTGACCTGATCTCACACTGAGTGCAATTGCTGTGGCTCTACTGCTGTAAGGAATGAAATTCCAAGCAGTGATGATACAGGAGGCAAACTACTAAGCAGTACTAGTTTAATACGTTCTTGCAAGAGCGGGTGCCCACCACAAAGATAGCGCACCGTTTTCACAAAAGACATTGCCTTTTACTCCCTTTTCCCGGCTAGCAGGCCCTGCCTCTTTTCTCCCACTGGCTGGGTTACTAAGAGTTCACAATCCTCTCCGTCCGCCTACATCATTGTACTCCTTTATATGTTCCCCCACCCGCTCAGGCATCCCGTGTTCATGCTAATGAGCCCATTACCTATGAAAGGTGTGTCAGTTATTATTCAGAAGCCTATTAAGCGCGCACACTACTTTCTATGAGTTCAATGGGTTGTCCTGGCCGTGTAGCAGACTCGCTTGCTGACCACTTATCTCCCAAAACTTGTGGGAGGATGAGATAGGAAGTACAACCCTTCCTCCAAGCTCATGATCTCCTTCCCCCTTACACAGGATGGCCAGCTGTAAAAGATAATTACCTACTGTCTTCTGCAAAAGAAGAAATGCTAAAAGCAACACCCTGAAATGCTAAAAGCAACAGCACCACCAAATGGTTTCAGGGTTGTTTCCATGCTGTCTTGCTTTTCCTGTCCCCACCGGAGATCGCCCATCACCTCCCAAAGAGCCTCGGGTGGTTGGGCAATAGAAAAGGAAATGGATGGCAAAAGAATGAGCCAGTCGATAAGCCAGAGGTTCGACCTTGCTGGGGCCGTTTTTAGGACCTGACAGCCCCTGAGGGCGCCCCTAGAGGAGGCCCCGTGTGTCCTGGGAGGGGGGAGCTGCTGGGGGCACCAGGCCGAGGGGAGGCTGCCGCTGCCCCGGAGGCCGACTCACCTTGCCATGTGCGGCTCGCCCCTGCAGACGCACCAGATCGCTGCTCCGCCAGCGCGAGTGGGAAGCTGCCAGCGCGTCCTCCACCGAGAAGGCCTGGCTCTCTGGGGCCCTCCAGGTGCCTGGGTCGTGGGGAGCCGGTCACAATGGCCCAGGGGCGCCGGGCAACCACACACGGCAACTGGCCCGGCCCAGGCCCAGCCCTCTGTGGGCCGCAGGCAGAATCTGGTTTTTCAGTTGGTGAGGAGGAAATAGAAACTGGGGTATGTGGGAAAGATCAACTGTGGAATCCTCTGCTGCTTTATTTTCTGGCGCCCCAGGACCTGCAGGAACTGACGGTGATGCATACCGGGCAGATGGAATCTCAGCTCCAGATCTCGGCCCAGGTGCAGGCCTTGTATAACCTGCCGGGCAAGTACGCCATTGCAGAGTGTGGTGTGTGCAGATATTCTTAGTGCAAGAGCATTTTCAGGCATGACAGAATGTTCTAGAGTGATCGGAAGGACTGTAAACGATAGTATGGAGAACAGCTCTGATTGCTGGTCAATGGAGGAGGCACTGAGGAAGTCTGGTCTGAGAACTGCACTCGGCCTGCCTCGGAGGGACTTTGGTGGGCCCATTCAGAAGCAAATGGGTGCCCTCGTTCAGCTCTGCCAGGTGCTAGCCTTCGGCAGCTTCCCACTCCAGCTAATACTGCCATCTTCTTAAGGCAACAACAGTGAACTGATTGGAAAGCTGCGCCATGGGAGAAAGAGGTGCAGGTTTCGTTTTAACACAAAGGCACATGCAAGCAACTTTTCTCTGTCAGGATGTATCCAAATTTCCCAAAACCGTACACACTGGTGTGGGAGCCCCCCCAGGACCAGAGCCAGCCAAGCAATCCTGGAGTGACCTCCAATGCTCGGCATGCATTGGGAGCCCCAAAAACCAGCCTCAGCCATGCCCGGGTCGCCTCCCCGGCCCACGTGTGCAGCAGTTCCCCCAAAACATGCTTCTCGGGAGCTCGTTCCTTTATGTCACAGTGTGGAAGATGACCCAGGAAGCTGAAACGAACAAGGAAACAATTCCGGGTTGTCTTATGCGTGCAGAACATGAGGAACCGCAGGAAAAGTGCCCAAGCCTCGGCCTCATCTCAGACACCAAGATGTATGGCCCTTTCCCATATGTGTGGAAGGGCACACTGTCAATCCCATGCTGTGTTACAGGACAGACACGGGCCCTGTCCCTTGTGGGCAGGTACACATGCATGTAAGGCACCTTGATGACACTCAGTGTGGGGTCCCAGGGTTGCAAATCTGCCTGTGCTTGAGGGTGGAAGAGGCTGCCTCCACCCAAAATAAGGGTGCAGTGCCTCAAAGCCACCCCGTCTGCTGCAAGTGAATATTTCCAGCATCCCAGAGTCCAAGCCCCACTGCTGAGGTCTTTCCAGAAACTGCCATGGAGTTACGGGGCTGTTCCAGTATACAGAGAGCCTCCTTTTCCCAACCCTATCCCTAAGCTGAGATTTTCATGCAATTCTCCAGCCCATTCCCCTGAAGTTAGTGTCACGCAAATGCAGAACTGCAGCTCTTGGGCTGTTCCAGATCTGTAATATGGACTTCCTTGGACCTGCAAAGGAGGTCACGGTTTGTGGACCCCTTGCCTGCATGGAACATGTGACTAAAAGCTGTAGGCGGAGAGAAGCTCCAATGCAGCTTTCTCTGACTTCTCTGAGACTGCTCAGTGTAGTAGCATGGTCACGTTGTTTTCCAGCCCTACGCAGCTGTGAGTGCAGCCCCATCCTCCCAACCCGAACCCTCAGCTGAGACTTAAACTGCAATCCTTCCTGGCCAGTGTAATTCATGTGTTCTCATACAACTGCAGAACATGCAGGTCTCAGGTGGTCTGTTTGCACCAAATAGCTGGCGGGTCACTCCCTGGTACCCTCTAAAGCATTCCTCCCCTAGGATTATAAAGTGAAGCAAATTTCAAACCCCTACCATCCCACACACACACGCACACACACAAAAATGAACACAGTCAGATTTACGATTCCATTTGCTGAAGGCATTGGCGCCAGTTTAAGCTGAAATTGAAGAAAGCAGGAAGAAGCACTAGGCCACTCAGGTATGACCTGAATCAGTGGTGACAGACATATGTCACATGTGCCACAGTGGGGACTCAGAGCCCTCTCTGTCGGCACGCAAGCACAGTCGCCCCAGCATCGCCCCAGCTGCTGAACATCGGATAAGTGCAGACATACGGGCCATGTGCCTGCTTGGAAAGGAGTCGCGGCGCCAGGCGATGGCATCACAAGCCACCACTCATTACCCATGACTCGTCCGAGCGTCCGCGTGGCCAGTCAGTGCACTGCCCAGGATGTATATACGTGTATTTGCTTGTCCTTGCTGTGAGTTGTTTTTTTTTAAACTAAAACCTCAGCTTTCAGGTTTTATTGCAGTGTTGGCACTTTGCGATAAATAAGTGGGTTTTGGGTTTCAATTTGGACACTTGGTCTCTAAATGTTCACCATCACTGGGTTAGGGATAGAAAATCGAGGTGTCCTGGCACTATTTTGATGGTTGGAATGTGTTTTGAATGGGCAGAAATGTTGAGCTGTGCAGAAAAATTTACTCAAGGAAGGCTTTTTCAAACACATCCTCTTTTCTATGGTAGCTTACACATATATTAGGTTTAGGGGTGTGCTCCAGGGCTGGGTTAGTGTTCGAAAAATGAGGCTTCCTGGTATGATTTTGATGGTTGGATAGTATTTAGAATGGGTAGAAATGTGTTTTTTATAATAAGTTTTATTCAAAATTTTAGTCCAAAAAACAAAGCAAAACTCAAAGCAACTTCAATGTTCAGAAACATCGAGCCTGCTGGGGCAGCCCCCAGATTTTGTTTCCATTTCTGATAACAAAGAAACATATTTAAATCTATACAAAGTCCCATTTCTCTAGCCAATAATAAAAAGAGTCCCAAGTTTGATAGAAATCAGTATCTTCTTTCTCCTTCAATGACAAAGTCAATCTATCCATTTCTGCACAGTCCAAGATCTTTTTTAGGATCAGTTCGTCAGTGGGTGGTTCTTCACTTTTCCAGTGTTGAGCAAATGCAATCATCACCGCAGTAATTACATGTAAAATCAAGTGCATTTCTTGTTTACTAATATCAGCAGGAATAATGCCCGATAAGAAGATTTCAGGTTCAAAAGCTGAAGATGTTTGTAACATTTCCTCAAGCCATTCTTGTAATTTAATCCAATACTTT
>NW_025335446.1:8594-10016 GCF_004798865.1 Varanus komodoensis
TTAAATTTCCAACATCCATTTGACTTATTTGGAAACATCGTAGCTAATCTATTTGGTGACAGATACCATCTATATTTCCTTAACCTGTTCCTCTTCCATTCTCCTATCGATTAGGAAATTATATAGTCTTTTAATCCTTTTCTCGTCTGATTTAAGCATCACCTAATCAAATGCTGTTAAGTCCTTATAAAAACTCCACGTTTTATAGTCTTTAGCATATCTCAATTGTATCTGCACCTTATGCCACCAAGAGATATTAGATCCTTGTTCTTCTGTTTCTTGATTAAGTTTCAATCCTCCATCCTTAACCAAAATGTCATCATATCTTATGATCCCTTCAAAGTTCAGTGCATTTGGATATACCAAAGCTTCCATAGGTGAAAGCCATCTTGGTAATTCATTCTGCAGTTTTGTCCTTAACTTTTCCCCCACCAACATTAATGATTTTCTGATATAGTGACTTAAACAAGAGCCATGTAGCTTAGCCTTTTCATAGCACATATAAGCATGCCAGCCCATTTGCAAAGCACGCCCTTCCAGGTACAAGATTCTCTCATTTCTTAAAGTTATCCATTCTTTTAGCCTCGTTAGAACAGAAGCTTGATAGTACAACATCCAGTCAGGGGGACCAAAGCCCCCATTCTCTTTAGCCTCCTGAAGTATTTTTCATTTAATCTTTGGTGTTTTCTTTCTCCATATCAATCTTGAAATTTGAAAAATGTATATCATCAGAGAACTTTCTATCAATTTTTATTGGAATCCTTTGGAATAGAAACAAAAGCTTTGGAAATATATTCATTGTAAGTAGTGCTCTTCTTCCCAGCAAGGCTAATTGCAAATTGGCCCATTTTCCCAAATCACTCTTAACGTCCTTCAATAGTTTAGCATAATTGCCTTCTTTCAGAGTGGTACACTTAGCTGTACGATAAATTCCCAAATATTTAACCTTTTTACCAGTCTTCAAGTCTACCTGTTCCTGCAGAGTTTTTCTCTGGTCCTGTGCAAAATTTTTTACTGACAGGTTTGTCTCCTCTCTATTTATTTTCATCCCAGTAACCTCGCCATATTCTTCAATCCTTTGTAGGAGTTTAGGCATTGTTACAAAGGGTTCCTCCATGATAAAAACATAGAAACAGTGCGAGTCAGAAGGGGCCTCCCGGGCCATCTAGTCTGACCTCCGGCACCAGCCGGCTCCGCTCACGACATGCCCACCATGTGCATGTCCAGCCTATCCTTGAAAAGCCTCACCAGTGGGGCCTCCACGACCTCTCGTGGAAGCCCATTCCACACCCTCGGGGTCCTGACTGTCAGGAAATGCTTCCTGGCATCCAAATGGAACCTTGGTTCCCTGAACTTTGCTCCGTTGGAGTGCGTCCTGCCTTCCTCTGCAGGGGAGAACAGGTCTCTACCCTTCTCCATATG
>NW_025335446.1:10116-14428 GCF_004798865.1 Varanus komodoensis
CTGCCTTCCTCTGCAGGGGAGAACAGGTCTCTACCCTTCTCCATATGACATCCCCTCACATACCTGTATGTCGCCAACAGATCCCCTGTGAGTCTCCTCTTCTCCAGGCTGAAGAGACCCAGTTCCCTCAGTCTCGCCTCATACGGCATCCCCTGCAAACCAGCCACCAACCTTGTGGCCCTACGCTGCCCTGACTCTAACCTGACTATATCCTTTCGGTAATGAGGGGTCCAAAACTGAGCGCAATACTCCAGTTGCGGGCGAACCAGAGTTGTATAGAGAGGTAGTAATACCTCTCTTGATCTGGAAGCCACACTTCTGGCTATGCAACCAAGGGTGGCGTTCGCCCTCTTGACCACCGCATCACACTGCTGACTCATGTTTAGCCTGCAGTCAACCAGTACCCAGAGGTCCCTTTCACAAGTGCTGCTCTCCAGCCACTTGTCACCTAACCGGTACTTATGACACCTGTTCCTATGCCCCAGGTGCAAGAACTTGCACTTATCCACACTGAACACCGTCCTGCTGTCTTGTGCATGTTGTACAGTGCATGTTGTACAGGCCACTGGGACATCTACCATCCTTATCAAGGGGAGTGCTAACCTTCTCTCCTTTCATACAACACATATGTTATATGTGTTATGAAAACTAGATCATCTGCAAAGGCTTGCAATTTATAGCTTTCATAGAATGGGTAGAAATGTTGAGCCGCCCAGAAAAAGCTACTCAAGGAAGGCTTTTTCAAAACTGTCCTATTTTAATTGGAAATTTCACCCTATATTAGAAGTAGGGGTGTGCATGAGGGCAGGGTAAGGGTTGGGAAAAACAAGGTGTCCTGGCATGATATTGAAGGTTGGAACGTGTTTAGAATGGTCAGAAATGTTGAGCTGTGCAGAAAAAGCTACTCTAGGAAGGCTTTTCAAAAATCATCCCCTTTTCTTGTGCAATTCAGCCCTATATTAGGGTTTGGCTCGTGCACCAAGGTAGGGTTAGCATTGGCAAAACAAGATCTCCGGCTTTGATATGGATGGCAGGAATGTGCTTAGACTGGGGAGAAATGTTGAACTGTACAGAAAAAGTATCTCAAGGAACACTTTTTCAAAATCGCCCCCTTTTCCATGGGACCTTTGCCCTATTATAGGATTAGGGGTATGCACAAGGGCAGGGGCAGTGTTAGAAAAACGAGGTGTCCTGGTTTGATTTTAATTTTTGGATTGTGCTTAGAATGGGCAGAAATGTTGAGCTGTGCAGAAAAATTTACTCAAGGAAGGGTCTTTCAAAATTATCCTCTTTCCTATGGTATTTTAACCCTATATTAGGGCTAGGGGTGTGCACCTGGGTACGGGTTGGTTACAAAAACGAGGTGTCCTGGTATGATTTTGATGGTTGGAATGTGCTTACTATGAGCTGAAATGTTAACCTGTGCAGAAACAGCTATTCAAGGAAGGCTTTTTCAAAATTGCACCTTTCAATGGTATTTTACCCGTATATTAGGGTTAGGAGTGTGCACCAGGGTAGGGTTAGGCCAGTGGTGGCGAATTTATGGCATGCCTGCCACAGCGGGCACACAGAGCCCGCTCTCTCGGCATGTGAGCCAAGTCCCTCCAGCCTCGCGCCAGCGGCTGAGCATTGGATAACAGCGCACATAGGGGCCATGCGCACGCAAACGAGTAGCGGCGCCAGGTGATGACGTCACGAGCCGCGACTCATTGGCCACCACTCATTCCAGCTTTCGCTTGCCCGTTCTGTGTGCTGCCAAGGATAAAGGTAAAGGTTTCCCCTTGACATTAAAGTCCAGTCATGTCTGACTCTAGGGGCGGTGCTCATCTCCATTTCCTAGCTGAGGGAGCCAGCGCTTGTCCACAGAACATTTTCGTCGTCATGTTGGAAGCAAGACTAAACACCACAGTGCACAGAACGCTGCTACTTTCCCACGGAAGTGGCACCTGTCTATCTGCATGCATTAGCATGCTTTCGAAGT
Source organism: Varanus komodoensis (assembly GCF_004798865.1). Classification (NCBI taxonomy): domain Eukaryota; kingdom Metazoa; phylum Chordata; class Lepidosauria; order Squamata; family Varanidae; genus Varanus; species Varanus komodoensis. The sequence continues at coordinate 12,098 of NW_025335446.1, forward strand.
GCAAGGCTGGCAGGAGCTGGGTCGGAGGAACAAGAACTGAGTTAGTTGTGCTGATTTGAAGCGATCCACTAGCCCAGCAGCTCAGTGGATTAAACCTAATATATCTTTGCTTGGATTGGCTGTGAGTTGTTTTTTCTAAACCAAAATTGGCTCCAAGATCACCACCAACCGGGACTTTTCTTTGTGAGGAAAGAAATGGCAAATCTGTTGTTTTCCACTGTATCCCTAAAATCAGGCCGTATTCCCCACGCAACATTCCTACTGATAAGCGCCTCACTTTCTGGAGATTTTTCTGTCTGGCAGTGCAGGGGCTCCTGAGTGCAGGGTTTCTTGGAGCAGATCCCACAGTTGCAGGAGGCAGGCCCTGCCCTGAGGCTGGCGATGTAAAGGGACAGTTGCCCCAAGGGAGGGGTGGTGGGGAGAGGAAGAGGAAGAGAGCATGCGCAACAGAGGGGGGTGGGGGGCAGCATCCCTGTCCTGGGCGCAGGCACGCTCAGCCTGGCGCTGCATCCATTCTCCTCGGCGGGGGGCACGGCTTGCAGGGAGCGCGGCTGCCCTGTTCCCCTTTGCTGCTCCTCCTTTCAGGTCCAGCGGTGTCTCACTTCCCTCTGCTTTTCGGACCAGATGCTTCTTCCGCCATCTGTGGCAGCCCCCTGCCTGGCCCCAGCTGTTCCTCAAGGCAAGGCAGGCGTCAGGGAGGAAAGCTGAACAGGGGAAAACAACGGTGCCCACCTCGGTGCCACACGATGGGGCATCACGTGATCCCGTTTCTGTGCCGTGCAGGACCATAATTCAGCATAAGAGGGCTTAAATCGGCCAAGCCCAGTGAGGGGGCCTTCCAGGGGCCCCCCAGCAGCTGTTCCCGTGCCCACTTTGCTTTCATCTGCTGGCCGGAATGGCAGGGGGCGCTCGGCCAAACGCTGCCCTGAGGGTCCGCTTGAGGGTGGCCACAGCAACCCCAGTCCCAAAGGGAGGATATCTGATGAACGGGGTCAGAGTCCAGGGCTCCCTGCGGGCTCCTCTGGATCACTGCCTTGTCTCCCAGGGGCTCAGGGGCCACTTATGCAGGCTCTGCTGCAGGATGTTCGCAGGGGTGGCTGTTGGGTCTGCGGCTCCAGGTTGCTCCTTCCTAAGGCGGGGCTGCAGGCGCCCTCCGGCACTCATCTGGCACCTTGCCTGTTCCCATACTCTCTCCAGGGCAACAGCATTTCATGGGGATATTTCTCCCCTTCCTGCAAAGCTCTAGCGTGGGTTCCCCAGGCCTGGAGAGTGACATCTGTGCAACACAACGAGGTGCCTCTCGACCGAGTCGTCGTGGATCTCAAGCCTTGCGCCATCTCCTTAAGGGGCACTTCAGTTTGTGGAAGAGGGGCATGGGAGTCATACGCCACTTCCTCTTCCAGCTTTCCAGCAGCTTTCCATCCAACCGGGCCTGCATTCTCCCTTAGGCACACTTAGTCTTGTCACAAGACCTGACTGATGATTGCCTGAATTGACGGAAATCCATTTTCCCCAAGCCTGGAAAACGTGCATCTCCCACCAGTCTCTGCATCCTTGTAAAACAGGCCCTTGTTTGGGAATCACAACCCCTTTTGCCCGGAGCTCCTTGGCTTCCCCGGACGGCCACGCCATGCACAAAGCCATCCCCGTTCCTGAGGATTGAGTCCAGCGTGGCCAGTCCTCTGAGGGGCGTGTGGCTGGCATTGCTTGCCTGGTCAGGGTGATGCTGCTCTGCGGAGGGGGCGTGAGCCCGGCGTGTCCTCCGGCCTGCTTCCTCCGTGTCCCTTGGGGGCCGGGGTGGGTCTCTGTGCCGGCACTCTCAGCCCCTGCGCTGGGGGAAGAGCTTGGGACCGTGGGCCGAAGGTTGCGCCTCTTGCTCTTCCTGGGTTTCTTTGCTTCTTCCCGGCAGGCCTCTGCTCTGGACATTTCGCGGGGCGCTTGCCTGGTGCAGGGAACTTGGGGGACGGTTTTCAAGAAGGGGTCAGGGTTATAGTGAGGGTGAAGGAGCCATGGGGCGGGAGAGCTAGGGGGAGGACAAGGTAGGCGGGGAGGTAGGCGGGCAGGGGTGGTAGGTAGGTGGGGAGGTAGGAGGGCAGGGCGGGGAGGTAGGCAGGCAGGGTGGGAGGGCAGGTCAATGGGTCACTGAGTCTCAAGCTGTCAAGAGAGAAACATGAGAGGGATCAGTCCTTGTGATCTCGGGGGGCCACTCACCCTATTGCTCTTTTTGCCACTCCTCTCTGTGTTCTGGGAGTGTGGTGACCTGGCTGCTCGCCAGTGGCTGAAAGGGCTGGACAGGGAGTTTCTGCTCCTTTCCTTTCCTGTTCTCGCTCC
>NW_025335446.1:14488-15705 GCF_004798865.1 Varanus komodoensis
CGGATATGCGCTCCTCTGCCTCAGGAATCTGGCACCACGGAGGGCCCCGGGCCATGCCCCGAACCCCCTTCCACCTCCTTCCCAATACGCACCACATCCCTGTGAGGTGGGTCCAGCAGAGGGAAGAATCCTCCCTGGGCAGGGACCTGCCCGATCTCTGTACGTGGTCAGGTAACCGTCACGACTGACCCAGCCCTGCCCCAGACACTCTGCTCCCTGCCCCGGCATGGTGCTGAAGGGGAAGGACGCAGCAGAAAAGAATCCCACCGTTTCCTCTCTGGCCCGTCGTAAGGCTCATTGCTCTTTCGCTTGCGCTGAATCCTCCGCTGAGCTTCCTGGAATCACATCAGAGTACGAACTTTGTATCAGCAGATTACACAGTGGAGCTCTTTCCGCTCACCCTGCGGAGGGTCCCTTGAATTCCTGCCGATCTGGCGGGGGGCCTACCTTGAAGGGCTGACCCTGGGGAAGGGAGCCTGACCTGATGGGCCCAAGTGTCTGGCCCCTTTCAGGGAAGCAACTCGGCTGCTTCATAATGCAGCCCGCCAGGCAACCTGGAGCTCCAGCAAGATTGTATTTTACCATGAGAGAACCATGGACGCTGGTCAGGCAGCCGCAGGTGCAGAAGGGTCCCCGTTGCTGAGCAGGAAGCCTACAGAATCAAGACACCAGCCAACAGCACACCAAGGGCACCAAACACACCGCTCTTCAGCTCCCAGCCGAAGTCAGCTACTCCTGCTCAAATCTACTCTCAGGAGTTTCAGCTGGGACTAGTCTCTCTTGCTACTGTAAACCTTGCTATGGAGCTAACTAGCTGGGACCTCATCCTCGGAAGGGACACCAATCAGCACAACACCAAAGAACAAGGGCTCCCATTCAACCGGGAAGGCCACATCGCCTCGCAGCCACGCCGGAAGGGCCCTGACCTTCCTCTGCTCCTCCCGGCGCCATCCCTCCTCCATCTCCGTCCACTTCCTCTGTGGGTAAAGAGCAGGAAGAGCTGGTTACCAGGGGGATGGAGAACAGTTTTGCCCACGGCTGTCCAGAGGCACTTCCCCACTTTGAGGAACGGGATGTCTCTCTGGGACGCCAGTGCACCAGAATCCCATCCTGGATGCAGGTCGTTCACCCTGTCCCCACGCAGGATCCCTCCACCCTCCGGGGAGACGCTGGACGTTAAGCGAACTCACACGCAAGGCCTCCACGGCCGCAGAGAT
>NW_025335446.1:16194-18509 GCF_004798865.1 Varanus komodoensis
TTAGTCAGCAGCCAGAGTGGGGACCGTGGGGCTGAGCTGCCTGCAGGACAGGGGCTGTCCCTGCCCTGGTGGCTGTGCGGAGGTGCAGGTGGCAGAAGCAGCTTTCCCTGTGGCAGGACATTCCCGGGAGGGGCCTGCCGTGCCGCAGCTGGAGAGGCAGTGGATGGCCCGGAGGCCTGCAATCAGACGGGTGAATGACCTTGGTGTGGGCCTCGTGCTTGGCTGCCAATGTCGTGCGCTCACCAGGGAGGGTCCCCGCATCCCTGCCCATTCGGATGGGGGCTGCCCTGGAAAACCCAGCCTGATCCGAATCCCCATCGTGCCTGAGACCCTTCTGGGAAACTTCTCTGCATGCCATGCGCAATCCTCTGTGTTGCCTCCTGATCGGTGCAAGGCGCCATCGACCGCCTGTCTGCCCCTATCAATGCAGCAGCACCCCTGGCAGCAAGACACGCAGGAGCCACTCACCTTGGCTGTGGCTGGAGCAGCTCCCCTCCGTCCTCGGACTGGTTCCAGGGAAGCAAAGAAGGCAAGAACCCACGGTACAGCCTAAGAATGCAGGAGAAGTGAGGCGAGCTGCAGGGCCACAATGCAGTCATCTGGCATATTGCTTGAGAAGCCAGTCTAAGGAAAGGTCCCTCTCCACGTTCTTCTCAAGGCCTGGGCCAGGCAACCACCCAGGGCCCCAATCCTGCCCTGCCATCCTGGCGCTTCCCTGCCTACCTCCATCCACGGCTCCGGCCCCTCTCTGCAAAAGCGCAATCCCCAGTTCTCTCCTTCCAGAAAGACCCTGAATGCACTGCTGGGGCTGGTCTTTCCAGAGTGCCCCCCAGGCAAGATCAAGGATCCTTCTGGATGGAGGGGTCCACATGCCATCAGGGATAGCTTCCTCGTACCATCATCCAGACTCACTCCGGGTTGGTGTTTTGTTTGCTTGTTTGTTTTTTGTTTGGAAGGCGGGGGGGGGGGGGGGGGGGAGAGATGCAGGAGCAGTGGGAGGCCCAGAAGGACTGTCCAAGCCTCTGGATCGGTCCCCTTGGAAAGGAGCCCTCCTGCTGGACTGGTGCAAGTTCCTGATGACGGCTGCAGGTGCTCCGCATCCGAGGCTTCACCTGCTGAGCACCATTGTGTGCATGGGCCCGTTCTCTCTCCCAGCCCACACCAGGGATACTCCTCTGCTGAGATATGACTGAAGCTCAGCTNGCAAGTGCCTGATGACGGCTGCAGGTGCTCCGCATCCGAGGCTTCACATGCTGAGCACCATTGTGTGCATGGGCCCGTTCTCTCTCTCACCCACACCAGGGATACTCCTCTGCTGAGATATGACTGAAGCTCAGCTCCAGGCCTCCTGGACTGTGTCTCTGCTGCATCAGTTTTTCTTTCACCTCCCTCCCCGGGACTTACCCGCAAGTGCTCTCCTTGCGCTGCCTTGTTGCGCAAGCGCAGGCGTCTGGTCGCATGTCTTCTCACGCGCAGGGCCTGCAGTGGAAAGGTTCGATGCCAGGTCAGCGGTGGGAAGGCCCCTTTGCCTGCACACATCGTTCCCTGGCTGGAGACCCCAAGCAACGCTATCACGCCCACCCCATGGCCGACCCTGAACCCTGCTCTCCACGCCCATGCACGTCCCGAAATTGTGGCTTTTTACCTGGCTATGGAGCGGGCGCATGGCCTTGGGGTTTCTCTGGGGGATCATGGTATGGGGGCTGAGGGTGTTATGGGCTGGGTTGGGCATTGAGGGTCGGCTTCACAATGAAATTTCTAAGCTAACCCCCCCCCCCAAAAAACCTAAACTAAACTAATTAACTACAAACCTAATCTGTTAAACTACAAGTCTAAACTACTAAAACCTAAACTAATACCTATAGGACTAAACTAACTAAGAAAATGCAAATAAAGGTAATAAAATTAAAACAAACAACAGCTAACTATCCAAACCTAAACACTAAACCTCGCACTCCTCTCTCCTCCGCCCTTCTCCACTCCTCGCCTCACAACTCCACAAAGAGCCCAGCGGTCCAACGGTCTCTCAGGGCCAGTGGAACTCGGCAGCGCCATGGCAATCGGAACCACAACACTGGGGAGCATCCTCTGAGATGCCAGGTGTGGCTTTGCGCGGGTGCTCTCTGCTGAAAAAGGCTTCGCCAGGGGTCTGCAGGGGGGTGAAGAGGGGCCCCCAGTGGCTCTGGTGATGCACAAGGCAACCCACAGCTTTACACCACTATCAGCGGGTTCCCCTGAATGTCTCGTGTGGATTATTGTTTTTCTGGAATAAAAGGAATACCTGAAATTCTGTGTCTGCATCCATGCCCTCCCTA
>NW_025335447.1:0-5833 GCF_004798865.1 Varanus komodoensis
ATGCATAACTTACACACACGCACATATATAACACCCAAATCATGTTGCATAGAAAAATGGAAGTTATTGGAGAGGAAAATCTCTTGATGGCTGACAAGAACCATTAAGACACATGCTCACTACCTTCCTCTTTGGAAGGATTCCCTTCTTAAAAAAGAAATCCCCTATCTACTCATTGAGAGTGCTTAAGGGTCTTGGTTTTAACCCAAACCTTCCCAGGCAGAAATTTTCCTTGGCAAATACAAGCTTTGAACACTCAAAGGAAATCAAATGCCTTGCCTCAGATACACAACCTCCCCCACCCACCCCCAAGACATAAAGATTCCTTTTGAGAGTCTTCTAGATACTCAAGGACTTTCTTTTTACAACCTGTGACTGGAAGCAGAGCCGCTCAAACTTCCCAAAGTACATTGAACTCTGTACATGCTCAGAGACTTTCTGTGTGCTGCTTCTGCAGTACTCACAATGTGGTGGTACCTTCCTGCGAGACCACCGACCCTTTTCTTGGCTCTATGGAATAGCCAAGTCCACAGAGTCAAGAAATCCAAATTTTCCAGCACAAATCCCTCCCGAATTCAGGTGGCCAGACTAAACCCAGAGAAGAGGCTGCAGTTACCATCTCTTTCAATAATGAGAGTGCTCTTAGCAAGGTTGACAATACCTCCTTTTTGCATTTTTTTCTGATTTTTACTCCAGAAGTTATACATTTCTTCCCATATTTTTTTCCAATAGAAAAAGTACCAAATAACCTTTTACCAAAACTCCTAAAATTCTCTCACACACCAAACACCAGGCACCCCTTGAATCAGGGAATTCCTGTCACTCTCATTCTCCCATGGCATGCACAAAACATCCTGAATAAAAATCTTTTTGCCTCTCACTGGGGGTGGGGGGGGGATTGCAAACGGGGGATGCAGCTGGTCTCATGTTGAAGGCCAGTTGCAAATCACACGAGGGAAAGATCCCTCAGTCCTGCTTGCTTCACATAGGCAGCAAAGGCACATTCTCAGAACGGGCCTCTCTTGCACATGGGAGTGAGGAAGGTTGTCAGGACGCCACAGGGGTGCTTGGCCATGAGGCCGAATAATTATACATATCATTATGCATTGCTGCACTGCTTGCTAATCCTCTTGGGCACCCCTCCCCCAGGACCACCCTGAACCCCCCAAGGCCCCCCTGAGATGGCAGAGGTGTGTTCTGCACCCAGGCACAAAGGAGAGGGCTCTTCCTTCCCTGCCGTCCTGCTCACGGATCGGGTGAGGCTGGGGCTGCAGAGGAGTCTGCCGTGCAGGCACTTATTCCTCCTTCCATCACTGGAGCCTTGCCTGGCCGGGCTTCTTGTGCATTTAGGAGGAAATTCCCCCAACTGCACCTCTACTGGGCTGAAAGGGGCAGGATGGAGGCCGTGCCAAGCGCCGGCAGAGTGACCCTCTTCGTCCTGCTGCTGCTGCTCCTCCCAGAGGCCTCCTGTGGGAGGCGGGAGGCCAAATGCTCCTGGAGCTGGCACAGGGCTAAGCTGCAGCCACGCAATCATTTCCGGCCGGGAGACTTCGTCTTCAGTGCCAGCATCTTCGCAACAGAAGGGACATTTCGAACACACACTTTCAATCAACCCGCCTCTAATGAACAGAAAAGGTAAGTCCCCGGCCTGCTGGACCTGATACTGCTGAGAGCCATGGGCAGCCGGCAGCTCTGCTAGTGGTATCAAACAAAGCTCGGGTGATTTCTTCTGGCTGGCTCCCTCCTCAGGAAGACGCAGCCGATGAACTCAGAGACAGCAAGGCCAGCAGGGCATGGGGGGCACCAGGACCAGAACATGCTCCCCCTTCCTTGCCTCTGCACCCCTCTCCCTCCCATCCCCATCAGTGGGAACGGCTGCCCTCCTGGGTTCCTGCCTGGATGGGCTCCTTGCCTGCAGTTGTCTTGTCTTAGGGGAAGGAGCTGGAGTTTAATGGGAAAGAGGCTGCAGGAATCCCATCAGAAGTCCTGCAGGAATCGGCAGTTGGGCTCTGGCTCTGGGATGGGAAGAAGCTAAGCATGTGGATGCTGGTGAAGGAGGATGCAGCCTCGAATGGCACCGGAAGGATCCATGAGCAGGGATGGCTGGGTGAGACTTCCCCTGCTTTTTTTCCTTTCCAGGAAGTCATCAACAGAATACTGGGAGATCCTCTCCTTCCTGTTTGCGATCCAGGAGGTCAACCAGAATCCCAGCCTCTTGCCCAACCTCACCCTGGGCTACAGCATCTATGACACCCTTCATGATGACAGACTGACGTCCGACGCAGCCATAGACCTGCTCTCGACCGCTCAGGCCCACGTTCCCAACTACAAGTGTGGCAGGCGAGATCACCTGCTGGCTGTCCTTGAAGAATCTGACTCGGACAGCTCCAGGCAGCTTTCCAACATGCTGGGCATCTTCAAAATCCCACAGGTGGGAAGCTTGGGAAAAGTGATATGAGTTGCTATGTAGAGAAAGGGAAAGATTCCGAATGGCTGGGCAAGCATGATCTCCGTCACGGTGCAACATACGATCCTACACAGTCCCATGAGGAAAAGGGTTCAAGCCCCAAGGCCCCACACCAGGCCCCCATGTGGTACTGTTAGTGCTGCGGATGAACCAAAGGTCCCTCTTGTTCCTTGTCTGACCGTGAGAGAGAGGGCAGCGCAGCAAGTGCCTTTATGGAAAAGAGTCGTTGCTGTGGGTGCCCAACCAATAACCACAGATTGACATCAATATTATTACTTTTGGACATGGTTATTTTAAGCTGCAATTCTCAACTCAAAACAAGGTGATCTTGCTGATCATATGTAAAATGATCTTTTATGTATTCTGACATTCTGTCAGAGGCTTCTATCTTCCACTTTCTTCTGTCTCTCTGAAAGAACCCTAAACACTTGAGCCTTGCTCTATTGTTCTCAGGAAAAAATGTTTTCTTTATTTGGACAAGATATAGAGCAAATAAGTCTGCACTTCAGGGTCAAGCATATCGTGGGCATCCAGGGTAATTTTCTTTTCTTTCTCATCATACAGTGCTGTAGGGCAAGAGCAACTCCGAGAGCCCAGGAGGGTGTCCACGGAATCTGTCTTTGACTAACCCTATAAACCGTTCCCTCTCCCATTTGTGTGATGCAGTCTTGGGAATCGGAGAGACAGAGCAAGGCGGAAGGAGCCTCCTTTGCAATCCAGTCTGACCCCCCCGCTACAGCCACGTCAACCAACGGCAGTCTCCCCTTGAATGGAGACCCTCCCAAACACCTTGTCCTTCACAGCCCTGCTCAGCATGTGTCCATCCCAGGCTGTGGCTCCCTTGACGGGGTCAAGCCATACCAGTGTGGTGTAGTAGTTAAGGGCATGGGACTGGGACTAAGACGAACTGGGTTGTGTCCCCCGCTGAGCCATGGAGCCAACTGGGTGACTTTGGGCCAGTCACAGACTCTCAGCCCAACCTACCTCACAGGGTTGTTGTTGTGGGGAAAAGATGGAGGAGGAGAGATGATGTAAGCTGCCTTGAGCCCTTCGTAGGAAAAAGGCAGGATATAAATCGAAAAATAAATAAATAAATAAATAAATAAATCATTGGTGCTCCCTTGACGGGGTCAAGCCATACCAAAGTTGGTGCCCCTGGGTAGCGAACACAGGTTCCAAGCAGCCAAGCCCCTGGTCAGCAGGGGCAGGACTGCACCAGCAGGACTGCACCAGCTTTCTCCATGCGTAAACTTAGTTATAGACTGGATGAGAGGAAATAAACTGAAGTTTCATCTGGAACAGATGGAGATACTGCTGATGGTTCAGCTGGATGGGTGTGTGGTGCTTGACCTGTTCTGTAAAGGTTGTCCTCTTTGCAAAGGATTTCATTTGTCCCTTGGGGGATGTTTATACAAATGCTTGAGCACAAGGGAAGCAGAAGGCCTTCAAATACTCTCTTGTATGACCACTCTTGACTTCTTCCTCTAATTTCTTGCACTGTTCAGCCCAGTACTTTTCTTTAACTTTTCTTTCCTCTTTCTGGAATTTTGTGTTTAGTCTTTGTACTTCCTCCCTGTCAGCAAAGGCTTTTGCTTTCCTTCTCTCTTCTGCCATCTTTATTGTGACTTCTCACATCCTCCTTGCAGATTTCATTGGTTTCTTGTGCTGAATATGTTTCTGGGCAGCTTCAGTGATGGTTGTTTTTATATCCTCCCTCAGTTCCTCTGGTTGGCTTTCTGTGATCTTGAGCAGTTCAAATCTGTTTTAACTTGAACTGCATATGCTGGGGGAATCTCTTTGACACTAAATTTTTGATTTATGGGATCGTCTGTGTGAAAAGCCCTCCCTCCATAGCATCTAGGAAGGGACATGACCTGGCTGACACTGCCAGTGAGTCTCCCAACTATAGTGCACCTCAGTCTCAGACTCCCCGAAAACAATCACCCACCGCCGTGCCTTCCCGGTGCTGGTGGGTGGCCGTGCCCTGGCCCTCGCCTCTCCCGTAGCGGCCCCCTTGCCGCCTGATGTCCCAGGCTGGGGGTCCTGCTGGTCCCCTGAGGCCTCCCCAGCCCAGCCTCCCAAGGGGAGAGAACCTGTTTCCAAGCTCCAGATTGGTGCAGGAGGAGGAGGGGGCCGTGCTGGCCTCCCCCTCCCGGGGGGACATGCCTCCATGTCTCCGCGGCTGCTCCTCCCGTGGCTTCTCCCTCAGCCCTCTGTCCAGGGGGGCTGCTCCGGAGGGCCTGGGGAGCTCTCGGCCCTCAGGCCCCTCCCCTCCTCCTCTGGCAGGGTCCCCATCTTGCACCGAGGGCGAGTGTATCCCTGCCTCTCTTGGGGGAGAAGGGCGGACATGTCGTGGCTCTCGCAGCGGACAGCAATCCCCGGGACACCGCCAAGGCCGCATCCTGGCCTGCCATGGGGGTCCCTTCCGAGACCTGTCTTGGTCCCTTGCCTTGCCTGTCCTACAGTTCCTCTCACTCACCCAGTTCTCCCAGAAAAAAATCCCTCTGGCACACAGTCACAAGGAGAGAATATACTTAATTTTGAATTGGAAGAAAAACAAAGCACAGCAAAGCACAAACAAAACAAACAAAAAACAATTAAACCTCTGTTTCTCAGGGAGGGGAGTCTCCGGACGGCCCGGGCCGCAGCAAAGGGAGGCAGATGAGGGACGTCCCCCCACCCCCCGCTTCCTCCTGGCTGCTCTGGCCCCGCTCCCCCCTCCTCTCCGCTGCCCCTGGCCCCCTGCCCTGCTGCCCAGCCCCTGCCTGGCCTTCGCCATCCCCTGGCCTTTCAGCCTCGCTCCCAGCCGCTGCCTCTGCTGCTCTGCCCAGGGGCCGAGCCAAGAGGGCTGGCAGGGGCTGCGTGTGGCCTCATCCGTCCCTTTTGATCTCGTGCTGAGAGGAAGCAATCCATCAGCGTCTCTCCTCCTTTCTCTCGCAGGTCACTTATGCGTTCACCACTCAGGTCGGGGGAGACAAAAGCCAGTACCCTCCCTTGTACAGGATGCTCCCGGAAGAAGGCCTCCAGTACCCAGGGATCGTCAGGCTGCTGCTGCACTTCCGGTGGACGATAGTGGGGCTCTTCTCCCAGGACACCGAGCAGGGAGACAAGTTCATGAGGACCCTGAAACCGGAGCTCCTCAGGAATGGCATTTGCGTGGTTTTTTCACGCAGCCTCTCAGAAATGAAATCACGTAATACACCAGCTGGGTGGCAGTCATGGAAAATTGTGTTAGAAATCAAAGTCTTCATTTATTTTGCAGAGTTGTTTTACTTATTTGATGCAATGCAAATTGTTGAATTTCTTATTCAAAAGTTTGTGGAACCTGTTAATGGAAAAGTCTGGATCTCCACAACTATATGTGAC
>NW_025335447.1:6820-8466 GCF_004798865.1 Varanus komodoensis
GGACCTGGAACCTTTCCACCTGGTAGTGGCCTGGAACCTCCATGTCATGCCTGGGTCTCTGCCAAAGGTGAGAGAGGCAGCCACGTGCCGCAAGGGCAGGCGGGTGGCCATCTTGGAGGCAACCCCAGAGCGCAGGAGCAGGGAGTGGGCACCACAAGGCAAGGGGGATTCTGAGGTCGGGGAGCATAGTGGCAACGGGAAGCGTAGTGCAGGAGACGGGAAAAGCCACACATCATGGTTGACTTGACTGGGGAAGTGCAGGGAATGCTGAAGAGACCTGCAGATCCCACGTGTCCCTTATAGTGCCGCCATTGACAGACATTAAATGCACAAGAGCTCAGAAGGAGGAACAGGAAGGGTGATGCGTGGCCTGAAACTCAGGGGCACAAGGAGAGACAGGGTCAACTGTTCGTGCTCAGCCCAGAAATGAACGGACTGATGGGGAATCACAGCACTCTTCCTTCACTGGGTGGGTCATCACAGGGCAAGGCCACTACCTCTGATGGATCCTTCAGGACTGCATGATGGGAATTAAGGGTTCAAGTGACGAGAAGCTCTTCTCGACCCCTTCCAAATCTCCTGTGGTGGGATTTCTGGGAAACTCCTCAGGAAGAAATCCTGTTGAGCAGAATAAAAAGCTCTCCAATGTCACCTTCTAAAGCTCTGGAGCTGAAACGTCCATTTGCTGCTCATGAGGATGCCTGTAATATTGCCTCCAGAGGAGCTGCCCTCGATTTCCTTCAGTGACAATGCTTCTAGCAATGCCTCCTAGAGTCGGAAGTACACGATGGGTATCCAGAAATGAAATCAGTGCTTTCAGCACAGTCAGAGTGACACCGAGCCACATTGAAATGGAACCAGCTCTTAGCAAAGCCGGGGTGATATGAGGTGTGTCTTCTCAAATAATGCTTCTTTCTGTGTTCCTCCAGCTCCACCCTTTCCTGAGAGACCCCCAGTTCCACAACCACTCCATTGATGGGGTGTATTTGGATGAGAACGGAGAGTTGGCAGCCAACCTGGACCTTGTGAATTGGGTGGCGTTTCCCAACTGGACTGCTGTAAATGTGAAGGTTGGAAGTCTAGAAAGACAAGGCTTGCCTAAACCCAAATTCTCCATCCACCGAGATCCCATTGTGTGGTCCCGATGGCAAGATCAGGTGAAGGAAAGCATCCCTGTCATTCCATTGTTTTCATTTCCCTTCCCTTTGCTAACATGCTTGCTAATCAGATGTTCAGCCATTTAAACATTAATACAGAGCAGGAGATGTAAAAGGGGACATTCCTTTGGTGGGATGCCCAGGTGCTCCAGCTTCACTGGCTGGGTTTCAGTGGTGGAACATGCTGAGATCCCGGGCCTCCTCTCCAACCTTTCCAGCTCTGTCTCCCCATCCACTGAATCAGCACCCAAGTCTCCTGCCCTGACGCTCCTTTCTCTCGCTCAGCCCCTTCCCCAGGCCAGGTGCGTGGAGAGCTGCCGCCCGGGATTCTTCAAGGTGCCTCGGGAAGGAGAGCCCGTGTGCTGCTATGAGTGCGCTCCATGTGCCGAAGGGACCATCTCCACTCGGGAAGGTGGGTGAGTGCAGAGGGAGAGGCAGTGCCCGGAAGGATCCGACCCTGAGGTGACCTTGCATTGCTCCTTGTCTTCT
>NW_025335447.1:8855-10004 GCF_004798865.1 Varanus komodoensis
GGGGGCAGACTAGATGGCCCAGTAGAACACTTCTCCCTCACTCTTTTTCAAAGTTTCTACATGGAGGATTAACATATTCATGGGAAAGTTGTGAGGGAGAGCATGTGGTTCCGAGACTCAGCTGCGCAAGGTGGGCTGCAGCATAGCATGACATGGATTGGGAATGGGGGGCTTTCCTGGAATTCTAAACACCTGGGGGGTTCCATTTACATTCTATGTCTTTCTCATGTTAAAAAACAAGGTATAACACATATTCGCATGAATGTGCTTTCATTTGTGCTGCAACTGGAATTCCACATCATAAGTATTCCCGCTTATCTTTATTCATTTCCCTTCCATCCAGCTATTTTCCTTCAGGAAACTCCAGGTGGTTTTTCTAATTCTCCTCCATTGCTCAGGGCTGTCCTCACAAGAACCCTGTGAGATAGGCTGGGCTGAGAGCCTCAGCGTGGATCACAGGCACCCATTGACTCCGTGGCTGATTCCAAATGAGCATCAGGACCACCTTTCAGAACTAGCTTTACTCCCAGTCAGGAAAGTGCTGCCAGGTGTGGAATTTCATGGCTGTGGAGGAGCTGATGCAGCTACTCAGTGGGGAGGGGCAGAGAAGACAGGTCAGGCTGCTGCTGCTGCCCCCATGTCAGTGTCCAAATTTGGTCATTCTCCAGCCACACCTCACCTGGGTGAGTGGAACGGGTGGTTGAGCAACCGATGGGACTCTATTCCTCAGCCTGCACTGATGGTCCCTCTGCTCAACTCAGGGAGGGGTGTCTGTCTCCACTGAGCAGAGCGGAGATGGAAAGGCTGTCGGCGCTGGCGAAGTGCCTTGTGGCAGAAGATTGGCTGGACGGGGTATGGGGAGGCATTGAAGGAATTCCCAAGTGCACAGCTGGAATCTTAGAAACTGTTTCTGGAATGAATCCCGTGTGGCTGCCAGGCACTTGCGGTGGGTTCGTACCCTGTGTCAGGCTCAAACAATTTTGAGGAACTGGGGTTCAGGCTGGATGAGTCCTGGGCAAGAGAGCAGCACCCCTTCCGTTTCTTCCATGAGTCTCGATCCAACGCTGAAGCATTGGAGTTAGGGCTGGGATTCGAAATGCAGCTGGGGAATCCAAGCAGAGAGGTGCAACTGTGCATCAAAACACTGAA
>NW_025335448.1:0-11304 GCF_004798865.1 Varanus komodoensis
TGGTAGGTGGAACTGAAGCAAAAGCTATACTAGTCCCCATGCCAGCACCCTGCTGCTGCTTTTACTGCCAATGACTGAGCCTTAAGAGAGGCATTTGATCCCTTTAGAATGTGCAAAGAATGCAGAAGAGCTGGGAAGCTATCAAATGACTGTCAGTTGGGGAAAAGGGGGCAGAGCTAGCAAAAAGGGAGTGGCCCTCTGCAAAGCCTCAGGGAGCTTGACTTCTGAGGTGCAACAGTCCTGGTCCAAACCCCAAGGAACACACACTTTCCCCATTGTTTATCTCATACATTTATGGGATATTTAATCGGGCAATCAACCAGTCAAAACTCATGGAATCAGGAAACAGGCAGAGCCTTCCTGCAGCTCCCGGCCAGCCTCTCGAGCATTGGATGGTCTGGACTTGCAGCTGCATTGGCAGAAAGTAGCTCTGTTCTGGGGGGTGGGGATGCACAGCTGGGAAGGGAAAACCACGCCGAGTGCTTCTCTAAGGTTGCAGAAGCAACCTTGGGGAAGGGGCGCAGTGGACGGGCGGCAGTGGGGTGACCAATGCCACAGGATATGGTGCATCCAGGTGCTGCTTCTGCTTCCTTCCCTCCAAAGGGCTGCAGTGAAGCAGCTGGAAACTGGCTGTTTTGTAGAGTAGGAGGAGTGAATTTCATCTCTGCTCCCCTCCTGCCCGGCTTGTAATCCTCTAAGTTCGGTGAGTCCCCATAGGATAGCACTCTAACACATCTTCCACCTGGTGACAGCACCCATCTATCTTCCCATCTCTGCAACATCAGTGATGCCTACTCCTAAGCCCAGGTACACCTGATTACAAATTCCAGATCTCTGCTTGACCTGCAATTAATCAGCTTATATTTATGGGGGAGCATTCACTCATGGAACCTCCTCCTGCCAGCTAAACTGGCCAGCCCAGCCAGGAATGATTTTACTGTATGAAACACTGCTTGTCACTTTGTTTCAGATTAAGTATAAGTTTTGGGAATCATGCACATTTCTCAGTGCATGGCTTTTAAATTTTTAGTTTAGTTTAGTGTTGGAGAGGAGGGGGTAGAAATCTAATTTAGCAATTAAACTGGAGGCACTGGGTTGCCAGCCCCATGGTGCATTAGCCCATTAATTCTGTTCTCTGGCAGTGGGCAGGGGAAGAAAAAAAGAAAGAAGGAGCCAGCTCCCACAGCCTCTGATAAAATGAAGGAACACGCCGATTATGTCTGCAGCTGCTTTTCTTGACCCAAGTGGCAGTGGCAGCCATCGAGCTGCAAGATATACTAGATGCTTCCTGATGTGCGAGCTGACCAAAGACATCATTAAATCTAAACATCAGAGCTTCTCTACCAGATGCAGTGGTTCAGAACAGGTTAGGGTATGGAAAGCAGAAAACCAAAGGCATCTGTGGGTGAGACAAAATGCTGGTGAGATGGGCAAGAAAATTATCTGGCCCATATTTTAATGCAAACTTCCCTAATTTCACACACTAGGAGCAATAAATGTGCTGTAGGTCAGTTAGCCTCCAAAAAGTGCCCTTTATCAAATGCTGCAATGCAATCCTTGACCAAAAAAGGAAATACATTCAAAATATGTATGTTAGTGAATGTACGGTTTCAAAGGACTTATAGTTGCCTGCAAAATGGTGCATATCAGGGAACATGACATAAGCTTTGCCTGCCTTGGGAGAGATTTGCACAAAAGTGCTTATAGATTTTAACTCTCAGTTTGCTACTCCGTCTGTGGCTAAATGGAAGCATAACTGTCTTTCATCCACATGCTGAAGGTCTTGCAGATGTCCCAGGGAGGAGTGAGCATTCCATTTGGTAAGAAGAGTGCATGGAACATGTTGCACATTTCATCCCAAGCAAGATGGAAAGAACTGGTGATGGGAGAAATCTGCGGATGAGAGAAAGCAAGTGTGCAAACTACCTCCACCTGCCTCCCAGGTTGTGAGTGCTTAGCTGTGCGAAGGCTGGCTTGAGTCCTGCAAGGCCCAGACATGGCCAGTGTGGGGAATTAGGGAAGCCAGGTCTTCTTTTCCTGATGGGCACCCCCTCAACAGACAAGTGGCCAGCACGTTCTGCCATGGAAAAGCCACGCTTATAGGATGTGCGTGACACAAAAGATGGGTGAGAATTCTATTCATGTCAATTTTTAAAGCAAAAACCAAGTGATTCAGCACTGTCTTTGTCCACAAGATGAAGAGTGTTGAGTTTTCAAAGAAAATGTAAGCAGCGGAGAAGAGAAACAACAGATTTGTCCAGCCTTGCCTTCCGGGCACAACCTCTTGGCCCATAAAGCAGCTGACAGCTCTATCCTGCTCTGACAGAAAGAACACCTGTGAGAACTTTGCCTTTTTCCTCCTCCTCCTGCATCCCTTTTCCTTTTGTGCCTGTGAGCTTGTAAGCTCTGAGAATCTTTTTCAGCTGAAGAAGGGGGTAAAGCTTCTCTGAACAAGCCAACCAACAAATAAATAAACAGGCCTGTTCCTCTCTAGGTCTGTTGCTCCATTGGAATACAGGATGAACCAGAACTGATCATAGACTTCTGTACTTACATGCTATGTTGGGAAAATTCAGATACATCCTGCAGAAAAAGCTTGCTTATATGTGCCTTTGTGTTATAAGAATGCCTGCACCCCTTTCTCAGAAAGCACCAGTATTCCAAGCCAGGTCACTGTTTAGCATTTGCTATTACTTTAACAAGTGAGAACTCATAGCTTTCCTGAGAAGCTGCCAGGGCTATTTTTTTCACTGATCAGTAAGAGCTGTTAAGGTTGCCAGGTTAACAGCATTGCAGTCACCCTCATTTGCATGCCAAGACCCACAATAATCTCTGTGCCTCAGTGATCATTGTGTTAATCTTCTGTAATTAGTACCATTGTATTGAGCCCCCTCTGCAGACCTCTCAGCTTCTCCTAACTGTGTTTCCCTTATTTTGTCATCAGCTGCCTAACTGCTGGGCCTATGCAACTCAGAATCTATAAAACACTCTGTATATGTTCTGCAAGCTTGTAGTTGGTTAGCTTCTATTCAACAAGACTGTTGTAAGTATGGTTTCTCTGCAGAGGGTGCCTGGGTGATCTTTCAATAAAATGGCTGAGGTTCAAAGCGAAAGGGGTCTTTCTTTACTGAACTGGGGAATTCTGTCTCTCACAGCTGCCATCAAGGCATTCTGACCGCTGTATAGGTGAATAATTTATTGCACTGAAGGGGCATCTTACAAGGATTATTTACATCATGTGGCTGTTCAAATGAGCTTTTGTGTCCGTACCCAGGATTATAAAGGGATGCTCCACCCCCGGACACGCACACCTTGGTCAATACAGACTTACAGATGAAGGGAGGATTCTAATCCACATTAGTTAATGAGAACGAGTAGTCAGAGGATAGCAGTTTGTCTAAATTAATGAACACAGCATGCCATTTTTATAAAGAGCATCTCTATTAGCTTCACAATAGTTGTGAGTCTTACTCTCTCCTATTGAACACTTTTGGAACATCCTTTCCTCCTTGTCCCTGGCCTTCTTCCCCAATGGCCACTTGAGAGTAGAGAGTTTAGCTTTTGCTAATGGTAGTGTTAAAACATTGATGGCTCAATTAACAATTGAGAGAACAGGTCCCATGCAACCTGCAATGCAATCAATAATTTACTTTCAGTGAAATTAAAGGTGTTAATGAAGCCAGAGATTAAAAGCACCGGGTTCTTAATTTGGAAATATTAGTCCAAAATGAGTGCATCGATTTTAATGTTCGCATCTCGACTGCTACGGAACTGCCCTGCACAAATGCCTGCACAGAACTGGTCCCTGCCATGGAGCTTCCAGTGGCATCATGGAAAGAGCCAAGATGCTGAGCAGACTCAGCGTGGGTTTCTCAGGCTGAATATTTATTTAGGTTTTGAAAGCAGCTAAAATGTAAATAGATAAATACATGGATAAATAGCAACATGAATTGGACAGTGTGGCAAAGCAGGAAAATCTTTTGCTGTCCTGAGGATCTTTCTTTGAGCCATTTTGGGCATGTGGAAGAATTGAGGAAGGGACAAAAGTGGATGTCCACAGCAGAGCATTCAGAGTGACTTACGCCGAGGCAGACCATTGGGGTGGGCAACTTTGGGGGTTCAGGGGGGCAAGTGCAAGTTTGTGGTTCTGATTTCTGAAGCGGGCTCACTCAATCGGTGCCTCCCAAACACACAGATTTGATGCAGACCCAGTTTGCACCTGGAATGTCTAGATTCCAGGATAAAGTAGATGGAGATCTTGCTGCCTTTCCTCTTCTTTTTAACAGGGACCGTTTACCTGAAACTGCTAGAAAGCACCAGGCCGCAGTCCATGTCGCAACTGAGGTTGCAAGCAAGTGGCAACTAGGAGGAGGAGGATGCGCCATCCCTCTTGATGAAATCAAGGCAGAACAAAAGCTACAAGAACGCAGCCCCACCTCAGACAAAGGCTGCAAGGTCTTGTTCCATATCCTTTCCATCTCCACCTGGGTCTTAGAGAACATCAGGTGTTTTCTATCACATTGTTTGCTCATGGATGGCATCACATTTTTTAGGAATGGGTGAGAGTTTTGTTTGCATTACTGAAAGGATGTTCTCATGCTGGTCCATACATTCCCATTTGAAAAGTAAAAAAAAACCTGAACTGCAAGTGCAGCAAGTCAGAAAAAGGTCTCCCAAGGACTCGATAGAAGTCTGAACTCATGTGGCTCTGATGAAGGTTTCTCAAGCATTCCCCAGAAGCTGCTCTAGGAAAGGGGACATGCTGTCAGCTCCCAAAAGCATACGTGGTTTCAAGCTGCAATGTGCATGGCAAGAACCTCACTTTCCAGCTGCCCCAGGTCATGAGTGTCCGGAAGAAAAGTCAGTTAATAAGCCCTTGGACTACCCTGAGTGGCCTTCCAAATGCAACCTGTGTGGGTAACGGGGAGGAGGCGTTGCCCAGAATTTTTGGGTGGAAGAAAGCTACATGGAAGTGGGCCAGAAAAGACATCACAGTTCAGGAAAGTGACAGCAGCAGGAAGTGGATCCTGGCTGTTCTGTTGGTCACCACATGCAGCTAGTCTTTGCTTCTGGCTGAATTCAGCATCACAGAAAAATGTGCTAGACTGTCATGAAATACGAGATGGTGCTACTTTTGTGACAATTAAAATGTGTCAGATGAGAGCATGTTAATGAGCCACCAACTCACCCCTCCCATCCAACTTTAGGCTGTTATGATCATATCTTTGGGTCTGCTGGTAGCACTTTGATGGACATCTAATCAACTGCAATCAATCACCTGAAATTATACAGACACTGTATTTTGCTGCCATCCCAAATCCCATTTCCATGGCACTTGGCTAATCTCCTCTTCACTGTGTAGCTCAAAAGGGAACTTCTGTCATGTAGAATATCAGAGCCTGTAGATTCATCACCATAATTAAAGAGATGCTACATTCATTTGAAGGAAGCTGCAGAAGCTGGGAAGGGTGCTTAACAGGCCTTCCCTCTGCAGAAGAGCCACTGACTTCCTTTGTGGAGAATTTAACACTGCACCTCAGCTGAACTTTGCACAGAAGAACAATGAGATGATTTAAATGCTTCTGGTTGATTTTTGCAATAATTTGATACTTTTATTCCTCTCCAAAGGGATCTTCATCTGTATTTATTGTATGTAAGTACCCTGCTTTTCCTTTCAGGACTTACTGGGACTTTCTGTGGATCCACTTGTGCACTGATTGCACTCATATTAGTCACCGAGTATAATTTTGTGATGATGGCTAATGTTGAAAGCCCACTGCTACACTAAAATTTTCTTCTGCATTCTTCTTACACTGCCCTCCCCCTCCCCCCTCCCTCTCCAAAGTTATGGAAAATTTGCTTGCAAAGCATTGTTCAAGGGAGAACGTTTCCGTTAAATTCCTGTTGATGGGGTTCTTGAGTGTGTCTGAGCTGCAAGGAGACCAAGGTCTGTGTGTGAGTGTCTGGCCTCTCATTGCACAGCCAACCTTCTGGCAGCCAGTTGCCACCCCAGCTTCCCACATGCCAATTAAACTTGGATGGAAACAGAACACAGCAACAACTTATGTTTTTATTAGTTATTTAAAGGATTTGTATGCTGCCTGATTGTGCCACAGCATCTCTGGGCAGCTCTCAACTTGATTGGGGATTTTTTCCAATTGGGCAGGGGGGCTGCAGAGTGATGCAGCAGAACAGTCAGAAGAAGATGAAACATACAACATGTTGTAGTAGTTTCATGGGTACTTTTTGTTTAAAGCCCTTGTTGAGACCACATTATAGTTGCAATGCTGCTCAGTGTGTTAAGATGGAATTAGACAGTTTGAAGAATCCTTAACAGATGCCAAAAGAGATATCTAGTCTCAAAATGCTGAAAAAATAGTTTCATTCTTTCAGCCCTCTATATTAGCATTGGGCTTTAGATGTTTGAGACAGTTCTGGCAGAGTTCTTTGAAGGCTTTACAAAGAATTTTCTGAAGAATGCTAGTACTGATACATTGGACTGAAACACATTGTACTTCTTAAAGAACAAAGCCCTTCCTAAGCATCTTGAGACTAGTTCTCTCCTTTTGGATCTTTTGGGAATGCCTTCTAGTCCATTCCAGATTTCGCTCTAGTTTCTACTTTAAAGGAGCTGTCTATGGTACTGAAATGTAGCCCAAATAGGTTCAGCATGCTGGAGAAAGCCTTTATTATTTTTAAAATTCCATTTCTGTTCCACCCCATAACTGGAAGGTCTGCTTTTAAAAGCCAGTGTAAAATCTAGAGTGGACATACAGCTCCACCAGCTTTGCTGGACGCACCCTCCAATGCCGGAACAACAGTGACCCACACCACAACACCTCGCTGCAGATCTTGTCCGTTCCCTGTTTTTGAGATTCAGGCATGCATTCCATTGCTTAAATAACCAAAAGGACACCATCCCCGTGCAGCATCAGCAAGCTATGGGAAAGTCTGAAGTATTAAAAAGAAACACTTGCTTTTTTTCTTTAAAGATTATTTTTTAAGGAAAAAAGCCCTCAGGGAGGGGGGACCCAACACCGATTCAACGATGCCTGAGTGTGCTCAGTGCTTAAGGAAAGACTGAGAGAATAGAACAATGAACAGGGAGGATCCACGCTGCAACATTTTGTTGCATGCCCCAGCCTTGAAACGAATATGATTTAGCTGCACTGGGATATCTGAGGTCAAAACAGAGTGAAGGAAGAGATTTCGGCCCTGACTCAGGCAACTTATGAAAATAAAATGAAGGGGGAAATGCAACAGTGGGAGCACGGCCACTGCCAAGGATGTAAAAGGGAAGTCAGAATGGGAAGGAAAAAAAAGGTAATGGTGAAACCTCTGCTCCCCCGTTAGCATCAAAGACCGTTAAAAGGGCTTTCAGTGGTAGTTAAATGTCTTGCACAACTTTTATAATTGCATTTTTTTCTCCTTTCCTGTATATTGAGGAAGAGAAAGGAAAAGGATTCCAAACAAAGTGGGAAATGGCACACAGGCAGCTGCTTTTTCAGCTTGTCAACACAAGATGGCACATATTTTACACTTAACTGACAAGGTGATGGATAACAGCCGCGAGGAAACGTCTTCTCCCTTCCATGGCCCAGTGCTGCAGAGGAGGAAACGCAGCATGCCAAGAAAAGTAGGCTATCTCCTCCTTCAAATATTCTAATTTTCTAGAGGCCTTCAGATCAAAGATGGGCTGGTTAGGGCAACAACTTCTTTAGGGCTTTTCAGAGGACACCTTCCACAGAATCCTTTCTCCCCTTTCCCTTCTCGGCTGGGATTACCATTACTTTCAATCTGCACCTTGAGGGCTTCCCTTCATTTTTACCCTATGTAAGTGTGGGGGCAGCATGCCAAAAGCCAAGTCTGGACTGGCCACCCTGTGCTTGCTCTAGAGTAAAACACAAGCATAAATGAAGTAGGCAGTGCCTGGTTGGGCCCCAATTCTTCATGTAGGGGATGGGCTGGATTGGTTTGCAAAAAGCACACATCCACGCACCCCATCACGTCATCTTGGCTGCCTTGTCTCTTCTCTCCTTGGTCCTCGTTCCTTTGAACTCTCCTGGGCACAGGAACGCTTGTACCACCTGTAACCACCCAGCCTTGTAACCCATAAAAAATGAAGCTAAACTGTGCCTCCCTTTTTGCACAACCTGCCTCCATTTTGTAAGGAGCCAATCCCAGCCATTTCGCACCCCCTTTGAGCGGTCCAGCCGCATTCTCCAAGGAACCCACCTCAGGCAGATCACGCACGGGCATCAGGGCCAGCAAGCCAAAGGTCATCCATCAGTGGCACTTCAGTGCAATGGCTTGTGCCCACACAGCCTGCATGGTGCCCAGTGGATTTCACTCGCCACTGGTCTGGTGCTGTTGGGGGTGGGATGGGGGTTACAAAGGGAGCCAACCAGTGGAGGGTTAGTCCCTTGCAAGGAGGACAAAGAAGAGCATTGATTGGTGGGGCAGCTGCAAACCATCCTCAGAGAACTGGGGGCCAAGATAAAAGGCGTGAATTCAGAAATAGGCGATCGTTCATACTCTGCTCCTCCGAAAATAAGCCCTAATCAGAAAATAAGCCCTAGCATGATTTTTCAGGATGCTCGTAATATAAGCCCTACCCCAAAAATAAGCCCCAGTTAAGATCGTCAGCCAGACAGACGCATTTAGTATGTCCATTGCAACACATTTCAGGGTTTGGAGAGTTATGACAATGTTTCCAAAGAAGATGAACTGACTATATTTGAATAAATTTAGATTTTTGTACATGAATAACTGTAGATTGTTGTACATGAAAAAATAAGACATTGTCTGAAAATAAGCCCTAGCACATCTTTTGGAGCAAAAATTAATATAAGACCCACTCTTATTTTTGGGGAAACACAGTCGTATTTTCCAGCTTGGGACTCCTCAGCTAATGTATTGTTGTGGGGTGTCTAAGCAAGGAAGTCCGGGGTTCAAATGTCACCCCAGCCTGAATTTACCAGCTGGTGCGAGGACCACAGCTATGTCTGGGCCCCACCTTCTGCAGCTGGTGCTGATGTAATGCCACACCCATCTTACAGGATTGTTGTGGGGAGGATGAAGGCAATGCTCACCTATTAAACACTTCTCCATGCACAGCCTTTCCACATGCTGCTTATTGCCCAAGTGAAAACCAGAGAAGAGAGCCAAGCTTGCAGCTGTCAGGCTCTTTGAAACGGGACATACTGTAGACTTTAGTATGCGCTTCATTACTGGCATGTGTGTATGCATGCATGTTAGGAAAAGATAACACAAGCAGTTGATTCTTAAGTGTGTGGCTTCCACATTTAAGGAGAACTTGCAAGTCACATATGAGTTCAGGAGTAGATGTTGAACTCATCTTGGTGCTCATCTTGGCAGTCCCTGTAGCCACTGGCCCAAGAAAGGGCCAGAAATGGGGGCAGCTATGTTTGCCTCCAGCAAGAAACCAATTTTCACAATTTTCTAGCATCTGCATCAGGAACAGGATGCTGGTAAAACAAATGAGTGCTAATTGCCTGATCAAGGCCAGGCCCTTACACAATATTTTTCACTGCAACCAGAAGCAATCTACTGTGGCTAGAAGAATTCAGCATCTTCCCCCTGCCCCACAATATACCTCTTTGGGACTTTGCAGCTCATCTCTGGGGGAAGAGAGAAACTTGAGGGGGTGGCACATGATGTCAAATCATGGTTGTTAAAAAAACAACAACCCTTGTCCCAGTGTCTCTGTGAGTCCTGGTTTCACTGCACTACAATTATTTCAATTGGCTAGAAATCAATACTAACCAATTGTCACACCCCAATCCCAGAATAGCATGGGCTCTGGGTTGGTTTCCTTGGAAGAAAATCACTGGAGGCGTATGGCATTTGTCTGAGCAATGGTTGATTTAAGCCAGGTGGCAGAGACGATCCTGGGATTGTTCTGCTGGTATGTTCTTGGAGAATCATGTCGAGGTTGGATGGAGTTGCTACAGTTCAGCCCAAGGAGGGCCGAGCAGCCTCTCTATTCACCTCTTCCTGATTTATACAACCATGCAAGCTGAGCATAAGTAAAAGCACACAGCATCCACAAACTCTGACAACACCGCTCACTGTGTCTTCTTTAGTCTCCTCCCCAAAATGGCTGGTTCTTCACGGACATGCAGCTTCATATGTCTGTGTGTAGGTGAGATTCCTCATTCCAAAACATTCCTCTTCTTCCAGAAGGGTCCACCCCTTGTGATTCCATCCCCTTTGTTGTTGTTAGTTGCAAAGTCATGTCTGACCCATCGCAACCCCATGGACAACATTCTTCCAGGCCTTCCTGTCATCCACCATCCCGTGGAGTCCACTTAAGCTCACACCGACTGCCTCAGTGACTCCATCTAGCCTCCTCATCCTCTGCCGTCCCCTTCTTCTTTTGCTCTCAGTTGTTCCCAGCATTAGGCTCTTCCCCAGGGAGTCCTTCCTTTTCATTAGGTGGCCAAAGTATTTGAGTTCCATCTTCAGTATCTGGCCTTCTAAGGAGCAGTCAGGGTTGATCTTCTCTAGGTCCGACTGGTTTGATCACCTTGCAGTCCAAGGGACTCACAGGAGTCTTCTCCAACACCACAATTCAAAGGCCTCAGTTCTTCGGCACTCAGCTTTCCTTATGGTTCAGCTTTCACAGTCATACATTGCAACTGGGAAAACCATGGCCTTGACTATATGCACTTTTGTTGGCAAGGTGATGTCTCTGCTTTTTAGTATGCTGTCTAGATTTGCCATAACTTTCCTCCCAAGGAGCAAGTGTCTTTTAATTTCTTGGCTGCAGTCCCTGTCTGTGGTGATCTTGGAGCCCAGGAAAATAAAATCTGTCACTACCTCCATTTTTTCCCCATCTGTTTGCCAGGAAGTGAGAGGACCGGATGCCATGATCTTAGTTTTCTTAATGTTGAGTTTCAAGCCAACTTTTGTGCTCTCCTCCTTCACCCGCATCAAGAGGCTCTTTAGTTCCTCTTCACTTTCTGCCATTAGAGTGGCATCATCTGCATATCTGAAGTTGTTGATATTTCTCCCAGCAATCTTAATTCCAACTGGAGATTCATCTAGGTCCGCCTTTCTCATGATGTGCTCTGCATATAAGTTAAATAGGCAGGGTGACAGTATACAGCCTTGCCGAACTCCTTTCTCAATTTTGAACCAATCAGTGGTTCCGTGCCCAGTTCTCACTGTTGCGTCTTGACCCGTATATAGGTTTCTCAAGAGACAAAATAAGATGGTCTGGTACTCCAATCTCTTTAAGAACTTGCCACAATTTGTTGTGATCCACACAATCAAAGGCTT
>NW_025335449.1:0-9763 GCF_004798865.1 Varanus komodoensis
TCAGAATGTCTAGAGTCTAGATAAGAGTCTTGAGTTCATGCATAGTTTCAGTGGCTTGAATTTACATGTCCAAGCAGACCTGGAGATGGGTTTAAGCTACTGAACTAAAGTGTCAATACAGGCAATTAGAAATATTGTAATCTCATTGTCACTGCGTGATGGACTGACATTCCTTTATCTGTTCTGCGTGTGATGACCTCAGAATGTTATTGTAATCTCTGCGTTCTGTCATCAGTTGCCCTGTACCTGTGTACCTATAAATGCCCTGTAATGGTATTGAAGCTTGGCAGCAGAGTTCACCTCTGCCTGCCCGGTAATGCATTCATTATCGTAAGTACCGTGGGAACCTTGGGGTAAATACAATAAAGCCTCAGATGGTCTGGACGCTTGGTCTTTCCCATGAACCCGAGTTTTATTCCCTCTTCTCAAATTGAGATTCCGGGATTCTGACATGGGTCACGTACAAAGTTACAGGGCAGTGATGAGATTCTGAATGGGTGAGAAGGCAGGGACAGTGGGGACTAGCAAAATCATAATACAGATGCGTTGAGAAATCAATATAGACATCAGGAAATACATCAGGACCCATGTTCACATGACTCCAGTCCTCCGTCAGCTTCACTGGCTTCCCATTGAAGTCCGGGCCCAATTCAAGGTGTTGGTGATGACCTATAAAGCCCTAAACGGCTTGGGTCCTGGCTACCTGAAGGAGCGCTTACATCCATATACGCCCGCCCGGCCGCCCCTTGAGATCTGCGGGAGAGGCCCTTCTCCGGGAACCCTCCATGAAGGAAATTAGGAGGTTAGGTACTCGGAGGACGGCTTTCTCTGCGGTGGCGCCCCATCTATGGAATGCGCTCCCTAGAGAGGTCCGCCTGGCGCCGTTGTTATTTGTTTTTCGGCGCCAGGCGAAGACCTTTTTATTTAAACGTCATTTTAATTGTTAACAATATTTGCTTATTTATCTGGCCAGGGCGACTTCTTTTATATTGTTATTTATTTTATATTGTTAATTTTATATTGTTATTTTTGTATTTTATTGTATTTTATTTTGTATTGTGAGCCGCCCCGAGGCTTCGGCAAGGGGCGGCATAGAAATGTTTTAATAAATAAATAAATAAATAAATAAATTGAAGGCTTGTGTAACAGATAACAAATAATCAGGGTCGTGTTGACTCTGAGAACATCAAAAATGCTTCCTGGTCAGGTGAAGGGTCTACCTAACCCAGTGATCTGTCCACACAGAGGTCAACCAGCTTCCCCCTGGGAAACCCACGATATAGCAGCATCCTCCCAGCCAACAAACGTGTATCTTGGGAGACTTCCTCTAGTAGTGGAGGTAGCACACGGTCCTGAGGACTAGCAGCTTTTCCTTATTTAACAGCACAAGAAGAGCCATGGTAGAGCAGAGCAAGGGGGCACCTTGCCTAGTGTTCTGGCCTGCTGTCAGAGTCTCTTTACTAATGGTGAGAATGAATACCAGAACCTCCAGGTCAGATCGAAGCCCCTTGAACCCCAGAGTTTTTATGGGTGAGATCACACAGGCCCCCTGCAGTCACTCACAACATACACAGAGTGTTTTCTAGATTTTGAGTCCTATGGGCTCAGCAGCCGGGCAGTCGATGAGGAAATGAGGGGAGCACAATGAAGAGAATGTCAGAGCTATGCAGAGGCAAGACTTAACACAATGCAATTTGATGACAGGAGATTGTTATGTTAATCATGGCTCGTTGCTGGTCTTGGCTATCAGCTTGCAGGTGAATTAATCAGGCCAGGTTGCTGCTGCTAGTAGATTAGCAGGACAAAAGTCTCAACGGAGTGAACTTTACAACTGAATGTAGAGTTCCTGCCTCTTAAAGTGACAGCAATATTAAACAGTAATCTGGCTTGGAATTGGGCTGCCGAGAAAGGGGTGCAGGTTTGATTTTATAACACAAAGGACATATAAGCAACGTTTTCCTACCAGGATTTATCTGAATTTTCCCAACATTTCCCACCAAATCATGGTACTTAAGCTGCGGGAGGCCCAGTGCCATCGTGTCCCTCATACTGGATGCAATGCATAACTTTCAGGACTAGTGGCTTGATCAGTTTAATTTCATCCCATTTCATTCAGGCCCGGTCTTACTACCAAAGCATGGCATTCAAGGTGGCTGAGGTACAACGGCTTGCTGCCCCTGATACTGGAGGTGATGCGTGGCCATGAGGACTAGTGGCTTGATCTTTTCTTCTCTCCGGCAAGGGAAACTCCTGCAGCTTGCCTGCGTGGCTTACCAACCCCGCTCGGTTCCCACCAGAGGGCTCCCGAGGTGGCCAGGGAGGAAGAGGAGGCGACGATCTTTCTTGGCTCTCTCTCTCCCCCTGAGAGAGGGGCTGCCTTTCCCGCAGGTTGGGAGGCGGCGCATGAAAGAGGCGCGAGCCAAGCCTGTTACTCTGCGTGCAAACCTTGCACATTCAGACGAGAACCGGAAAAGCAGCGTCTCCCCGCGCCGCCTTCCCATCGTGACACCTGCAGCCCTGCTGCCTCCCGCCGCCTCTCCAGATCAAGCGATCCGCGGGCTTGACTAGCCCCAGAGCTCCCGTGGGGGGCGTCCTTCCCCCCCGACGGGGAGAGCAGCCCTCCGGCAGCCCCCGGATAGCCTGGCCGCCCGCTGAGCCCGCTGCGGCCCCGCACGGCGCGGCCCCGCGGCCGTGCGCACGCCCGGAGCGCGCAGCTCGGGTTCCGACGAGCGGGGAGCGGCTGCGCCGGATCGCGCGGAGGTAAGCGAGGGGCGGCATGGCCGGGCGCTGGCCGAGGGCCCCGGCTGCAGGGGGGCTCGGCGCGGGCGGCCCCCACGGCTCGCACCGACGCCGCCCCCTGCAACCTGCTTCCTCGGCGGCTTCTCCGCGGTGGGGCGACGCGGGACCGGAGACGCGCGCCGGCGCTGGGCTCCCGAGCAAGCGAGCGGCAGCCATGCGGGGAAGGAGGGCGAGGAGCCGGGGAAGCTGGTGGCCAGGGTGGGGGGAAGCGAGCCTGCGTGGGGCAGGGGGTCCGGCGAGCCCCCCCCCCCCAAAAGCTGGACCGAGCCCTGCGCCTTCTGTTCGCTGCGCTTTTCCTTGCATCGGGTTTCCAAGAGGGTCGCGCCGCCTCGTTCCCACGCCAAACGTTTCCCCCTGCTTGGCTCCTTAATAAATCCATCATTGGCTTGAAAGCGGGGTGGACTTGATCGCCCTGCCCGGCTGGCCCTCGCCCGTTGGCTTCACGCTCACCAGGCTGTCGAGGGGTTTTAAAGGAAGCTTTGAAACAGGGACCCCATACTGGGGTACCTTGGCTCACGAACTTAAACCCGTTGCACGACTCTGGTTGGGACCCAAGTCAAATTTCCCCGTAAGATTCAACGTAAATAAGGTTAATCCGTTCTGGCCCCTCCGAATGTGGCTTTGAGCCAATTTTTGGTCACGAGACAAGTCAAATTTCCCCATAACGTTCAGTGTAAATAAGGTTAATCCATTCTGTAACTTTTTTTTTAATCAGAAAAATTTGAGTCAAATTGGCAACAACAAAATACTGTGCAGTACAGTGGAGAACTCTAACCTGGGGGGGGGGTTATTATTTTGAGGGAGAGTCCCCCTCCGTAAGGACATTGGGGAGCTCTCTTTCAGGGGTTTCCTCTCTTCTTTGTCTCTTAGCTGCAGGGTCAATTTTGGCGAAAAATGCGTTTGATGTCACTTGTTTTTTCCTGTGCTGCATAACCCTCCGGAAATGAGAGCCCACATTATCTCTGTTATCACTCTGTTCGTTACAGTTATGCTGGGGTGGTGCTTCTCAAAGAAACCCTGGCACTCATTCCATTTTCCCATAATGGATTGTATCACCTCTCTGCTAACCTCCTCCCTGCCTTCCTCTTCCTCTCCCTCGGTGGAACCCTCCTCAGCAAGTGCCTTCTGCTGCTCGCTCTGGAGTTCAGCAAGTTCTTCTGTCCTCAGCTCCTCTATGTCTTCCCCGCACAAACGCAACTGCGAGCGTGGTCATCTCCCCACTCGGGAGGTGGGGGGGAGATGGCCCCGATCTTGGCCGCCATCCAATGTGGAGTTCGCAACCCAAGTCAAAATTTTCATGAAATTTTTGTTCGCGACCCGATTTGGTCGTGAACCAAGGCGTGCGTGAGCCGAGGCACCACTGTATTTCCCTGTATATAAAATGCCTCACATTTATGAAATGCCCTGCTTCTCTGGCAGGCAGAATATTTAAAAGAGAGCACAGGAGTCATGGCTCTGCGGTGCAGCAACCCCGGAATGTGGAGGAAGGGCTCATTTCGTAGCCTGGCCTACCTCGCAGGGGTTTGTCATCTGTGATGTGAGAATTGCAGGGCGACGGGTCTGGAAGACACTGTGTTGGGCCCGGTGCAATGTATTTTCTCCTTGGCAGTGAGAACCGGTATGGCATTGTGGTTAAAAGCGCGGGACTGGGACTCAGACCATCTGGGCTCGAGTCCCCGCTCAGCCATGGAGCCCACTGGGTGACTTTGAGCTAGTCAAAGACTCTCAGCCCAACCTACCTCACAGGGCTGTTGTGAGAGTAAGATGGAGAGGAGGAGGAGAATTATGTAATCACCTTGAGTTCCTTGGAAGGAGAAAGGTGGGTTATAGCTATAATAAATAAATTTTCATCCAGAAGGGGCGAGTTGGTTGATTACGGCCCAGAGCATGCTTCTGCCCAGCATCTTTCCAAAGATAGCCCCCACCCTCAGGATCAGCTTCAGGTTTTATTGCATTTATTAATCCTGCCTTTCCTCCAAGCAGCTCAAGGCTCCTCTGCTTTATCCTCACAACAGTCCTGCGAGGTAGGCAAGGTCGAGAGACAACGATTGGCCCAAAGCTACCCTCCCAGCCTATTGGTGGCCTGATAGCAGACTAGAATCCAGGTCTCTTGAGTTCCAGTCCAACACTGTGCTTGGTGAAGTAGGAGGGAAGGTGGCTGCACCTGCCAGGTGTGCCCAGATGATGAGCCCAGGGGAAAGAGAGAGCCATTTGCAACCCAGGACCAGGCTTACTGGGTGAGATGCAGGCCTCTGGATAAAGGGCCTTACGAGCAGCTGAGGAGGAGGAGGAGTCTGGACAGGTGGGGAAGGGGTGCGTCCCTGGTTTCGCCTGACGGGTTTAATAGCTCCCCTGTGTATGTGTGTGTTATATTTCCATCCCACTTTTAACCCTTGCAAGGAACCCAAGGCGGCTCACGCAAGGCTCCGCTTCCTCTCCGTTTCATCTCTTCACAGCCCTATGAGGTTGGTTGAGAGTCGGTGACCAGCCCAAAGTCACCAGGTGGGTTTCAGGACTATTCAGGACATAGAATCACAGAAGAGTTGGAAGGCCATCGAGTCCAACCACCTGCGGTTGCAGGACACCAGTTTACACCATCTCACACAGATGGCTGCCCAGTTTCTTTCTGAAGGTCTCTGTTGTGGGAGAGCCCCCCACCTCTCCAGGCAGCCGGTTCCCCTGTCAAAATGCTCTGACAGTGAGGAAGCTTTTCCTGATGTCCAGCCTGAATCCGGGTTATCACAACTTGAATGGATTATTCTGTGTCCTGCACTTGTATCAGCAAGAAGAGATCTTGTCCTTCCTCTCGTGACTGCCCTTGAGGTACTTACAGAGGGACACCATGTCCCCCCTCAGCCTTCTCTTCTCAAGGCTGAACATGCCCAGTTCTCTCAGTCTCTCCTCCCAGGGCAGTGTTTCCGAGCCCTGGACGTGAACTAGAAACCAGATTTCCCCAGTGCTTGCACCTTGAACCTTATTGTTGTAACACACCAAGAGAGCGTTGGCTACAGGAAGGTATGTTGTTGTTAGTCACAAAGTTGTGTCCGACCCATCACGGCCCCAGGAACAACACTCCTCCAGGCCTTCCTGTCCTCCACCATCCCCCGGAATCCACCCAAGCCCACCCCCAGTGACCCCATCCAGCCACCTCATCCTCTGCCCTCCCCTTCTTTTGCCGTCAATCGTTCCCAGCATCAGGGACTTCTCCAGGGAGTCCTTCCTTCTCATTAGGTGGCCAAAGTATTTGAGCTTCACAGGGAGGTATACAAATACTTACATAAATAAAAGTGGTCTTATTTATATATTTATTCATGATATTTACATCCCACCTTTTTCCTTCCTACTAGGCAGCTGACATATTCCTCTTCCTCCTCTCCATTTTATCCTCACACCCACCCTGTGAAGTAGGTCAGGCTGAGTGAATGGCTGACCCGAAGCCACCCAGAGAGCAGACTGGGGAGTGGAACCCGGGGCCTCCAAATCCCAGCCTGCCATTCTAACCCTGCATCATACAAGGGTTGGGGCCGTAGGGTAAGGAGTCCTCAGTGAGCCCTGGCTAGATCAGGCTTGGCTCCGTCTCCCTTCTGTCACACGCCTGTCCCCCATTCTCTCGCTCCGTCCTTCCGGGCTCAGCCCACGAAACCACAAGGTCTCTCTTGTTGCATCGTACACCTTCAGAGAAGGTAGGTGAACTAGCTGGCGACATCAAAGAGAAGAATTAGGAGATCCCAGAAGAGCAGCTTGGCACCGGGCCCCCACAGGTGTATGGCACCTTGGCAGTTGCCCCAGCTGTGCCTGCCTGCCCAGATACTCACCAGACTGCAGGGGCATTTCCAGATGGTGAGAGATTCCAGGTCTCTCAGGAAGGCAGTTCCCTTGCAAATAAGTACTGGAAAATCAAAGTGATGGACGATTCTACAAAAATCAGAGCATCGCAAGACTCCTGCGGGGTGGATGAGCGAGACATGACATATATAAGAAGCTCTGCTGCATTGGACCGAAGGTCCATCTAGCCCATGGTGGCAAACTTGCTTCCCCCAGGATCCCTCAGGCAGGAAGGGTGCAAGACCTCCTCCTGCCCAGCTCCTCAGCAGACATGCAGCTCTGGGGAAGGAGGGGGCACTTGGCCAGCAGGGCTAGTAGCCACGAGAGCTTTCTCCCTCGTGAATCTGCCCGATCCCCTTTTAAAGCCATCTTGACTGGCCACCAACCCCACTTCCCATGGCAGCGAATTCCACCATTTAACTCTGTGAAGAAGGCCTTCCTTCTCTCTGCCCCAAACTTCCCACCAAGCAGCATCATGGGATGCGCCGGAACCCCTTTAACCCCTTCACAGCGAGGCAGAGATTCAGTAGGAAAAACATTCCCCCTGGCTGTGCCTGTGCTCTAAGGAATTGCCCGTTTTGCTTCCAACAGATGCAAGACCCCCTGCCTTGCCCAAGGAGACCAACGGAAGGTGCTGAAGCCTGGCAGAGAACGAGCGAGGAGCTGCTGGTAAGCTCTTCTTTTTCTCCTGTGGTTCCATAGAACGCAGCCTTCTCTTCAAGCTCAAGCCTGGTTGCCACAGGCGATCAGGAATGGCATGCAGGTGACTTCCGAACTTGAGGAGGGAGGGCAGTGCTGCTGTGTTTGGTGTGGAAACCAAACAGGCTTCTAGAGGATAGACGTCCTCGCCAGAGCGCTCAGCATGCAGTGTGGAGGATTCCACCTGCCCCCATCCGTGTTGCGAGGGGGGCTTCTGGGCGGGGAAACTTCTGGACTTATTTGCACAGCTGGGTCAGTGGAATGTTTTTTGTCCTGGTAGGCGGCGGTGGCAGCATCGGGCTTCAAGGCATCCAGCTGTGGGAGCACATTTCCCATGCTGTGTGAGGATGCCCAGTCCTGGATCAAACTTGGGGAAATCGCTTCTGCCATGTTGCGCAAGGAGCCATCTCTGCCCTCCACGGATGGGCCGATGCCAGATTTTTCCCTGTCCTTGAAATAATTAGAATCGTGTGCCAAGCAAGCCTTGAAAACAGGAGAGATATTTCCAAAGTCCTCACTTTATTGTAGATGCACAGAAACAGTAGAGAGCGACCCCGTTTCCAGTTGGGACCAGCTGCCACAGGCACCCTGCACAGTGAATTTATGCATGTAGCTTTTTTGCAATTAAGCGTAACACGCAATATTTGCTTACTTTTCTACTGCGCTTCCTTTGAGGGCATCTGGGGTCAAAACATCTGAATGAGGGCTTATCTTTACAAATTCTGACCTCCTTGACAGAGGTTTATTTTATATTTTTGACCCTCTTGTGTCTCTGTGAAAGTAAAGGACTCTTGTTGTTTGGTCACCGGGGGAAAATTATATTTTTCACACTTTTCAGACAGCCCAGCTTCTGAGACTTAGACTGGACTCAACCAAGCCATTGCTTAAAATTTCGTAGAATCATAGTAGAGTTGGAAGGAGCCATGAAGGCCATCGGGTCCAACCTGCTGCTGTTGCAGGACACCAAGTTACACCATCCCACTCAGATGGGTCCAGTTTCTTTCTGAATGTGTCTAGTGTGGGAGAGCCCCCCACCTCTCCAGGCAGCTGGTTCCACTGTCCTATTGCTCTGACAGTGAGGAAGCTTTTCCTGATGTCCAGCCTGAATCTGGGTTGTCACAACTTGAATTGATTATAACGTGTCCTACACTCTGGTATCAGTGAAATCTTGACCTTCCTCTTTGTGACAGCCTTTGAGGTACTTCTAGAGGGACACCATGTCCCCCTCAGCCTTCTCAAAGCTGAACATGCCCAGTTCTCTCAGCCTCTTCTCACAGGGCAGCGTTTCCAAACCCTGGATCATTTTTGTTGCCCTTCCCTGGAACCTCTCTCGTTTTTCTGCATCTTTCTTAAATCTTGGTGCCCAGAATTGGACACAGTATTCCAGGTGAGGTCGGATTAGTGAGGGGTATAGAGGAACTACTGCTTCTCGTGATTTGACCAGTATCCACTGTGATCACACCTCACTTTGTATTTTTCTTACCCCGAAGCCCTTGCTGTGCCCCAATTTTAGCCGTCAAGAAACCAGGAAAAAAACATGTCCTGCTTCATACAAGACCTGAGATCCATCCTTGCATTGGTTTTAACTTCTGTCCCTGTGGTCCAAATGCCCCTTCTCTTTCATCTTGTGTCCAGGTTCTTCGGAACTTTAATTAAATTCTGCTAGTACTTCTGGAAATTCAGCTTTCTAGGGCTCCCTGGAGGTTTCCTGACTGATGTGTCATTTCCTCCCCACTCTAAAAGGCCTAGTTAGTGGCAGCAAAAGTCTGCTGAAACGTGTTGGCATTTCTGGCCCTGCCCCTTTTGTCTAAGGCCCCACCCACCAATAAAATCCCCTCCCATCCCACCTGAGTTTCTCCAAAATTGAATTCAGCCTTGGGGCAGAAAGAGTTTGGACACCCCAATATCAAACAGAGCTTGGCAGGCAAACTCATTTCCACAGGATAGTGTAATGTCTCAAAACACTAACAATGTTCCTTGGAAGAGAGGCCCACTAAAAAAATAAAATTGACTTTATTTATTTATTTATTTATTTATTTATTTATTTATTTATTAAAACATTTCTATGCCGCCCCATTCGCCGAAGCCTCGGGGCGGCTCACAACATAAAGTTAAAATACAAAAAATAACAATATAAAATAAGTTCCCTGGCCAGATAAAATAAGCATAATATTAACAATTAAAATGACGCTTAAATAAAAAGGTCTTCATCTGGCGCCGAAAAACAAATAACGACGGTGCCAGGCGGACCTCTCTGGGGAGCGCATTGCATAGATTGGGCGCCACCGCAGAGAAAGCCCTCCTCCGAGTACCTACCCTCCTAATTTCCTTCACGGAGGGCTCCCGGAGAAGGGCCTCTCCCGCAGATCTCAAGGGGCGGCCGGGCGGGCATATATGGATGTAAGCGCTCCTTCAGGTAACCAGGACCCAAGCCTGGTTT
>NW_025335449.1:9863-16831 GCF_004798865.1 Varanus komodoensis
CTCCTCTCCCCCCCTCACCTCACCTCACCTCACCTCACCTCACCTCACCTCACCTCACTACAGAGGAGGACAAAAGTCGAGAGACAAAACTTTGTCCAGCAGTGGAAAGATCTCTGCAGGTTTTTGGAAATTCAGAAGGAGCATGTGTTGTGGTGGCTGGAAGGTTTGGCTGCAGACATTGTCAAGGGCTTGGAGGATGGACTTTCTGGAACTTCCGCTCAAACTCATCTGCCCTGCAGGAATGACCAGTCCGGATCCCCGCAGGTGAGATGTGGGCTATGCCAGTCGCGAGATCGGGAGATCTCTTTGGTTAGTTGCCTGCACAAATGGGCTGCCCAGGCAAAATGTGGGGTAGTGGTTAAGAGTGGTCTGGGATTCAGGGGATCTGGGTTCAAGTCTACACTGGGCCAACTGGGTGACTTCAGGCCAATCGCAGACTCTCAGCCCTGCCTACCTCGCAAGACTGCTGTTGTGGGGATGAGAGGAGGAAGAGAATGATGTAAACTGCCCTGAATTCCTTGGAAGTAAAACAGCAGATTATAAATATATAATACATAAATAAAAGCAACACAAGAAACTGGAGATTTAGTTGTTTGGTGGTGTATGTATTCATTTTATGAAGTGCTCTGCAGCCAAAGAGGAACAGATGAACCACGTATAGTGAAAGCAGTAGCAAACCATCAAAACGATGCTTTCAAACATTGTAAAAGCAGTGAACGACAATTTAAAATCATTTCCTAAGGAGAGGTTCAGTATTCAAGAAACTAAAGCTTGGAAAAAGAGGATTTCCAAAATGCAGCATTCAGTCTATCAAGATGAGGAGAGAAGAAGCCCTTGAAAAAATGACTGGTCTCCAGAAGTCAACCAAACAGGCACCCGGTCACTCTAAGAAGGCTGTTCTACAGATCTGGGGCCTCCACAGAAAAGACCCCGTAAGCCTCTGAGGGTGATCTCTGGGTGCAGGGAGCCCTTTGGGTGCTGTGCCCCTCCGGCCATATTTGTCTACTTCTGAGGAGAACAGGCAGATGGGCTGTGCAGAGAGAGGCTGTCAAATGTTTTGGGGCGGGCAATTTGCAGACTGCGCCTCCAATTTTAAATATGAAAAATAAGGCATTTTGGGGGCTGTATCGTGCTTCATAACCAACAATTTTCAATCCACCAAAAGAATCAAATTTGGTGTTGCAGACGAGCTAAATTTTACCCGTTTAGTGCTATGGAGAGTTTAACCAGCATATCCCTGGTTCTTGTGTTGTTGTTGTTTGGAGTGTGGCCTACACAATGATCTCCAGACAACCCCCATCTTTGGTCCCTGACTTATTTGGACCCACAAGAAGGTGTGGAAAGCCACATCTTGCACAGGATGAAGCGGGTCGCTGTTTTTGTGTGTTGTCAAAGCAGTTCTTGCTACTTTATAATCAAGCCCTCCTCCTTTTCCCTCCGTCGAGGTTGTCCCGAGCTCTGACAGTCGGGAAGGTTCTGCATCCCCAGCGGCACAAGGCAGCTTTTTGGAGGTAGAGTTGAGCCTTCGCCATTTCTCGGCGAGGAGGCCCATCCTGGATAAGGCCCTGAGCAGCTTCAAAGGTGAGCGGGGGCCTCACGGGTGTGGGGCTGTGGGGTGGTGGCGAAGAAGGCGGGGCAGGAACGCCGGAGATCCCAGTTCGAGTCCCCGTTCAGCCATGGAGCCGACTGGGTGGCTTCAGGCCAGAGGCTCAGCCTGGCCTGCCTCACAGGGTTGTTGTTGTGGGGATAAGATGGAGGGCCGCAGCAGGAGGTGCAGTACGAAAGCCTTCCTGGAAGTAAAAGGGACAGGATGTAAATATCCTTTTTAAAAACCTGGGGCTTATCTTCCCTCAGTGATGCCATGGGTCTGCGGGTCATGGATGCTATGGCTGGTCGCTCTTTCCTGCCAAGCCAGCTTCTTGGAATTTGTAACCCTAGAGGTCATCTAGTCCAGCTCTCTGCTCAGCAGCCAGACAGAGCTGCAGCGTCTCAGGCAGAGGGCAAGCCAGCCTGTGCTTAAATACGGGAGCCCACCTCATTCTTGGCAGAAGGGCCTTCTTGATCACCAGTCGTCAGAGGCAGTGTGGTCTAGTGGTTAGAGCAGCCTTTTCCCAACGTGTTGTCTTCTAGAAGTTTTGGGCTGCAACCCCTAGTATTCCTGACCAGAGGCCCTGCTGGCTGGGACTCATGGGAACTGGAACCCAAGGCCATTTGGGGAAGGGTTAGGGTTAGCAAACTAAGAATGGGGAAACCTTGCTTGGATGGAGAACTGGGTCACTTGGGCAAGTCACTCTCTCTAGGTCTAACCTGCCTTGCAAAGTTGTTGGGAAGATATTATAGGTGGCTGGGTGGGGCCTGGATCTGCATCTACCTGCTATGATCCTCGGAGGTGAGGTGGGATAGAAACTTGGTCTAATACAAATGTTAAAATTTAAATGTCTTTCTTCCATGGATAAAGGCCTGAATGGTCTCTTGTTTTTCCCTCACCTATATCTATTTTAGAGTTGCTGAAGTCAGAACTGAGGATCCTCACAGGTATGTACCTGCCTCTAACAGAGCCAAACGTTTATTTCGTCTGCAATTAAGTATAGATAATTCCTTGACCATCCCCATAAGCCGAGCTCCTGGTGGAGAACAAACATGCCTGCTGACCATTGCAGAAACATGCTGCCCTGCAGATGTTCTGGACTACAGCACCCACAATCCCTGACCATTGGCCATGCTGGCAGGGGCTGATGGGAACTATTTTTCTTTCCTTATAGTGCGTCTCTACTGAATTTTTAAAATTCCTTAGCGGCACACATTAAAAAGTACGTGTAACATAACAATAACATAAAACAAATATTTTTATTTTTTATTTAAATAACATATTTACTTATGAAATATAATTAAATAAATGTAAAATAAACCATTACAAAGTTTAGGGCAAGAATAACGATCGGACAGGGCACTGGCATAATCGCTTGCAGGTCAGGGAGCACAAGCAGCACTGGAAACTTTTCGTGGGTCTTTCTGCCTCCCAAAACACTTATGGGAGGATATGTCAGAGGCTGGGCGCCAGCACCAAAAAGGCCCTTTCGCCTGCTATTGCCTGGTGCTGTTTTATTGGTCACGGAGCAACTAGTGAGGACTTGCCAGAAGGAATTGGCTGGCTGTACAGAAAGGAAGGGGGCTGCTAGCCCAGCATTTCTGGAGAGCTTCAGGTTGACTACCCCCTCGTTTAAAAGTACTCCCCAGGACCAAAATCGGGAGCCTTCCCTGCTCCTTGCCACGGGAACTATCCTTGTGAAATGGACTTTTCCCCCCATTCCTTTGATGGATGGCCTTGGAGGTAGTTGTTTTTATTTGTTTTTCGGCACCAGCCTAAGACCTTTTTATTTAAACAATATTTTAACAGTGTTTAATATTATCTATAGGTTTTAACTTCCAGCCAGAATGAATCAGGGTTTTTAATTTGTGTAATTTGTATTTTTTGCATTTGTATTGGGCACTATGTTGTCTATTTATGTTTATTTATGTCAGCTGTCCCGAGGCGTTAAGCGATGGGATGGCATATAAAAACTCCAAATAAATAAATAAATTAAATAAATAGTTCTGGAGTTCTTCAGAGGTGGAATCCATTCAAAGGGTGACCAGCAAAGTAATATTTTAAGAATGGGATCAATCTTGACTCTAATGTTTAGTAAGCCAGGTACTTATCCATTGCCCAGAAAAGAAGGGCAAGTGTCACCCCAAAGACAAAAGTGGGCACCAATTTGCATACAAATTGCCTATGCTAATTAACTCCACCCACCACCAGATTGCATCATTTCACACCCCCTCCCTCAAAATTTTTTGCTTTGTGTATTATACAGGCCATAAGGGGGATAAGGGCCAGACCCTTTGCAGAGGATGACATCTGCTCAAAATCTGCTCAAAAGCTATTAATATCTATTGCAGTTTTAGGAATAGCTACTCGTACCAGGATTTTTATT
This sequence comes from Varanus komodoensis, assembly GCF_004798865.1. Taxonomy (NCBI): domain Eukaryota; kingdom Metazoa; phylum Chordata; class Lepidosauria; order Squamata; family Varanidae; genus Varanus; species Varanus komodoensis. The sequence continues at coordinate 13,838 of NW_025335449.1, forward strand.
TTTCATCCAGATCTTATTCATGTTTAAAGAGAAAATAGCCAGCTATGCCAAAGCATCCTGGGAATTGTAGCCTGTTTTCCTGTCCAAACATGCATGGAATTTATATGCCTGCGGCATGCTGGGTATTGTAATTTAAACATGCATCACATCAAGCCTCAAGTTACTTAAATTGCTCTCCATCCAGAATCAGAAAATTCCTCTGAAATTAAATGAATTCTCCCCCTTTCTTTAGCCCATGCAGCGACTCTGCAAAAGACTCTGCTGCAGATCATGCCATCTACAGTTGGCGCGATTCTTGAGGTGCTCGCCTCCGATGCAAATTTATTTTTATTATTATATTATATTATTTATTATTATAATAAATAACTATTTATTAAAATAAAATAGTTTATTCCTGCCACCGTCTAGTCGCAATCTGAGACTCACAGCTGCTACTAGCGCTGTGCTTCTCTGCTACTTGCAATATGCTTGTAAACGCCGGGAAGGAGAAATGAAGTGCCACATGCATTGCTCAAGGCCCCGTCCTTGCAGCTTCCCCGTTTGATCACAAGTCGCTTCTTGCAGGCTGCAGAACCGCCGCTGCGTCTGACTTGGCCGCATTTCCTCCTAAACAAGGTAGAGCAGACGTGAACGCAGGAGAGGTGCTTCAGGTAGGGGGTTTCCTCATGCCACGGGGTGAGTGGCCAGTCCGGGAGGCCGGGCTGTGACGGAAAGAGGACCTCTGCCTAGAGAGGTGCCTGGGGGGGGGGGGGGGGGCTTTCCCACACTAGAGACGTTCAAGGGGAAACTGGGCAGCCATCTGAGCGGGACGGTGCAACCTGGTGTCCTGCAATAGCAGGGGTTGGACTCGATGGGCTTCACGGCCCCTTCCGACTCTACTATGATTCTATGGTTCTCTTTCGCCATGTTCTCAAGACCGGGCAGAGCCCTCGGAAGACTCCCTCAGAGGGTCCCCTCCTGTGTTGAGTCTGCCTTCTCCCTGCCTTGGCAAGCAGCCATTCACGGCCCTCGTCCTCTTCTGCATCGGGGGTCCCGCTCGCCTGCTTAGCAAGGCGGGTGTGACGTCTCTCGCTTCTCCCCTGCTCCAGAAGAAGAAGCGGGTTGCGATGGTGAGGAGGAGGAGCAGGGCTTGCCGCTGGGGCGCTTCTGGGGTGTGGGTCACTGGCAGATGCCCAGAGGTGCCTACTCTCGGTGCCGTCTTTCAGCTACCTGAGACTCGGAAGCACATTAGAAAAGCCCTGCTGGGTCAGACCAGGGGGCCATCCAGTCCAGCACTCAGGACACACGGTGGCAAACCGGCTGCCCCCAGGATCCCTCCAGCAGGAGGGGTGCAGGCCCTCCAGCTGCCCCGCTCCTCAGCAATGGGCTTGTGCTGGCAGGCCGCCTCTGGGGAAGGAGGGCGCACGTGGCCAGCAGGGCTATTAGCCACGGAGGGCCTCCCCTGCTGTGAATCTGCCCAATCCCCTTTTAAAGCGATCAGATTAGTGGCCGTTACCACTTCACATTGGGTGAAGAAGTCCTTCCTCTCATCTGTCCTAAACTCCCACCCGTCAGCTGCACGGGTTGACCCTGGGTTCAAGTATTAGGGGAGAGGGATTAAAATCTCTCCTCTTCCCCTTTCTCCATACTGTGCATCATTTTAAACCCCTCCATCCTGTCTCCTTGTACTCCATGTTTTTCTAAGCTGTGCATCCCCTGTTGCTGTGGCCGTTCCTCCCAGGGGAGCTGGGCCAGGCCCCTGAGCATCTCCGTCGCCCTTCTCAGTCCTTCTTCCAGCTCAGTAAAAGTGTCGTGTTTCCAGGGCCTGCTGATGTTTGAGGATCTGGCAGTGCACTTTACGGAAGAAGAGTGGTCCCTTCTGGATGGACCCCAGAGGGCCCTCTACAGGGAAGTGATGCGAGAGAACTACGGGCATACAACCGCCCTGGGTAAGCGTTTGCCCTGCCGCTTTCTCTGTCGTGGGAGCCGGCCTGGGCTGAACTGCCCAAAACGGTCACCATCACATTCAGATGCTTCTGGGTCATCCACCAGCAGTTAGGTTGAGATACCTGTTGCTTGATATTTGTCCCCCAGAATTTGGGATTTAGAGGTACACTACTCCTGCACGTGGAAGCTCCATTTAGTCACGGCAGTCAACAGATCTATAAACCATCCAGGGTGTTTTAGCTATGGGACAATATAGAAATACATTAATACATATCAGAAATACATAAATAATAGCTTTCCCTGTTATATCTCCCAATTCCTTTTATTTCTAATGTCATTGCAAAGTGGGATGCCCTTGTTGGAATGCCTTCACTGTGGAGTCTTGGTAAGGAGCTCTGTTCTAGTGCCCCCACCCAAAGCACACACACACACTTTGAAATGGGAATATCGGAAGAGTGGCCTACTTTGCAGGGTTGGTGTGAAGCAAGGGAGTTGGCCACCTCCAGCCCACCTGGGACTTCCACCTGAGAATGCAGAGTTCCTCAAATCGTCACACCCATTTCTCTCCCCTGAAGCTCAGTGACTGACCATAAGAAAGTCAAACCACAGGATCCGCCCCTTTGCCTGAGGCTCAGCCCACTGCCGCCACGCTGCTCCCCAGAGCCGCTCTGAAGTGGAATTTGTCCCCTGGGTCGAAATGGCTTTGGCAGCCTGGCGCAGGGAATACTGAGAGATCTGCTGGAAGGGCTTTGCAATGTTTGGTGGCAAGGGTTTGGAGTCCATGTGCTCACTGGAGTCGCTGCAGTACTTGGGATCCATCAGCCTGGGCACCCACTCGTCCCATGGGAGCCTCGCTGTGCAACTCCGGGTGGGTGTGAGCTGGGGTTTGTTTGTAGGGGGGGAATTTCCGGCTGCTGGCACAAGCGTGAACCAGTGCCTCATTTTCAGCATCCCCCAGAAAATGACCAAAAGGGGCATTTCCGTTGCAAGAGGAGTACCAGACATATTTATTTATTTTATTTATTTTTCTGTTTATATCCTGCCTTTTTCCTACAAAGGGCTCAAGGC